>NW_015172555.1:1416053-1430112 GCF_001447785.1 Gekko japonicus
AGTGGGAGGGCTTCTAATGTCCTGGCCGCACTGCTGGACCTCCTGATGGCACTGGTATTTCTGGCCACTGTGTGACACAGAGTGTTGGACTGGATGGGCCTTTGGCCTGATCCAACATTGGCGTCTCTTATGTTCTTATGTTCTCATGACTCTTGTGTGTCTGCGTTTTTACTAGATGCAAAAATCAACCAATACCGTGCTACAGACGATTACAAAGTCTCTCAAGTAATTTATATATATATATATATTTTCGTTTTTACATTTTTGTATATATTTCTTATAAATTATTCACCATTATATTAATTATCATATAAACATTAACACATAGAAAGAATCATATATCCAAACATCTAAGTATCATCTATCGGAGTGAGCTCCCGTCTCTAGTTCCAGCTCCTGCCAACCTAGCAGTTCGAAAGCAAGAAATTGCAAGTAGATAAATAGGTACCACTTCGGTGGGAAGGTAACAGCGTTCCGTGCGCCTTGGTGTTTAGTCATGCCGGCCACATGACCACGGAAACGTCTTCGGACAGTGCTGGCTCTTTGGCTTTGAAACGGAGATGAGCACCGCAACCCTAGAGTCGGATTCGACTGGCTTTCGAGCAAGGGAACCTTTACCTTTACCTTTAAGTATCATCTAAGTATTGCACTACCAGTCCTCCTTAATTGTACAAAAGTTTTAAGAGGGAGGACTCCTTTAAGTCTATTTTGAATTAGTGTTCATTCTTCCTTCAACAGAGGTCCAGATATCCTCCTGTTTCAGTGTCTTCCTCAGGGAGTACTTCTTCACCCAAAGAGTGATTAACACTTGGAATTCACTGCCACAGGAAGTGGTGGCGGCTACAAGCATGGATGGCTTCAAAAGGGAATTAGATAAGCATATGGAGCAGAGGTCCATCAGTGGCTATTAGCCACAAGGTATAGATAGGGACTCTGGGGCAAGTGATGCTCTGTCATCTTGGTGCTTGGGGGGGTCAACAGTGGGAGGGCTTCTAATGTCCTGGCCCTACTGGTGGACCTCCTGATGGCACTGGTATTTCTGGCCACTGTGTGATACAGAGTGTTGGACTGGATGGGCCTTTGGCCTGATCCAACATTGGCATCTCTTATGTTCTTATGTTCTTATGAGTTCAACAGATATTTACAAGCACAAAGTTGCCAAATACCAAAATATTTATCCAAATTTCACCAAAGAACGCTGCAAAAAGTTTCTCTCAGCTCAAGGCTTCCTCAAAAGTGAAATTGCTACAACTCCCCTTGAAATTCATGCCACCTTTTCATCAGGGTCAAATCTGTAAATTTCTGTGGCAGTTTACAGAAGTTCTTTTAGGTTTCTTTCACATGTTTTGCCCAAGCATATTCACATCACTTTTCCATGGGTAAAATTTGGTGGCAGCTCCATGTCAGAACCCACAGCCAACAACGTAGTACATGCTTATCAGGAAAGGTAATACTTTATTGAAGAGCTATAGATGCATTAACATAGGCACTGTTAAGAATGACGGCTGCCCATGGGGCATAATAGGATATAGGGAATTTGTATGCACCACCCCCCACTGCCCTGGCCAATTAGCCACCCTCCTGCACGTGGGAGATGGAGCTTCGGCCGTTAAGCGCTGAAGCTGGGAACAAAACACTCTCTCACAGTCCCCAAGAAAACCAGACTTAGAGATAAGCGTTGTAGCAGCAAAGAAGCACAGAAGGAATGCAAAGGCAATTAGAAGACAAACTCAACCTCCCCACCCCCATGGCAGCATAGCTGACATACTGCCCCCTCGAAAATCTGCTTCACACCATTCATACGGGAGGTCTCCCAGGCATTCCGGGAGGTCTCCCAGTTTGTCCGGGAAAGCACGATGAAACTTCTGCAACAGTACAGGGGCCCGAATATCCCCTACTTCCACCCATTTGAGGTGCTGGGGTCCAAAGTCAGCCCATTCAACCAAATACATCAGTTTTCCACGTTTGATTTTAGAGTCCAAAATATTTGAAATTTCGTAATATTCGTCACCCTCAAACATGATTGGAGGGGTACCGGTTTTGATGGACGCCAAGGACTGGAACCGGAATCCTTTTTCAGGAAGCTGAAATGAAACAAAGAATGCAATTTTTTCAAGTTCTTGGGTGGCTTGCAAGGCTTTGGCGTATTTCGGTTTCCCAGTCAGCTTTTTGGACGGGGTGGCGGGGCGCATCTTAGCTCGGTCACTTGGTCCCGGCTTCCCGGGACCTGCTCTGCTGCATTTGGCTGCGAAGTGGCCCCTTTCCCCACACTTCAGACATAGCCCATGGTGCATGCGTTGCTCCCGCGTAGGCTCAGACTGCTGCACCGGTTTTCCTTTTGGAGCCGATGGGGTAGGCTTACCTCCCGCAGTGGCGGTGTCCAGGTGCAGGGTGTTCAGGCGGGTTTCTGCACTCTCCGCCTTGTGCATCCATGCCGGGAGGGAGACTGGATCCACCGCTCGCGGGACTGTTTCCCGGATTTCCAGATTCAGCCCTACTCGATATAATTCCGCCAGCACATGATCAGGCCAAGTTTGGACTTTGGCCGCGTGCAACATGAACTCCAATGAGTACTCCCTCACTGATCTCTTGCCTTGTTTCAGGGTGCGTAGGAACGCCCTTGCCTTTGGCCCAGTGTTCTGGTCTTCGAATTGGGCCCGCAACGCCCACATAAAAGCGTCCAAATTTACCAACTCAGGGCTCCGTGCATTGTGCAGCCCCACGCACCAAGCCGCCATGGGGCCCCGCAGGTGTGCTGCTACTACATCCACATGACTGCTGTCATCTGGAAACAGGTGGCCCGACCTCTCCATGAACTTCATCACTCGAACCACAAAGTAGGAAAGTTCCTCAGGGTTTCCGTCAAACGTGGCCTCGATGAGGTCCTTCGGGCGATGGATCACCTGGCCTCTCGGGCTGGCAGGTCGGGGCGCTGGAACCGGGGCCTCCCCCAGGGCTGGCCTGGGCCCGTCCCCAGGCTGGGGCTGCGGCAGGGGAGCCGGTGGGGCTGGGGGCGCCACCGGTGCCGCCGGTTGCGCTTCCCTCTCCTCCCTGATAGCTTGAATCACCAACTGCGGAATTGCATGGAACAGGCCCTCCAGGTCCCTTTGCAGTTGTCGCCTTTCTCAATCCGCTATCTCCATTCAGTGGGCCAGTTCCAGTCCCTCATCTGGGGACATGCGCCCACTCCTCGCCTTTGACTGCTCCCCACCCATGGAACCGGCAGTTGTTCAAAGGAGGCCCCATACGGGGGAAAACCTCCAGAGGTAAATCCCAGGCCGAACCTGCTGTCTCTCCGGGGGCCCTGCCTAAGCATATAAGTCTCTGCAGTGGAATCCGGGTTGAATTGGCCCCACCTGGAGCTCGGGCGATACTCCGTGCCAGGTGGCTGCCGTGGCCCTGAGGGGGTCAAGAACACCAGGGTCGATGCCGTCTTTGGGACAGCTCCCTTCTCAGCCGCAGTCACCGGTGGCATGGTGGTCACCAGAGTCACTGCCTGGGTCGGGGTAGGGACTCCTCTCCCTCGACCTCCTCCTCCTCCTTTTCCGAAGTGTTCGGTTTCTCCTCTCCGGCGCTCATCTTGGTTGGGGAGAGAGGCGCATAGATAGAGAGTGAAGGATTCTTAACAGAATGTCAGAACCCACAGCCAACAACGTAGTACATGCTTATCAGGAAAGGTAATACTTTATTGAAGAGCTATAGATGCATTAACATAGGCACTGTTAAGAATGACGGCTGCCCATAGGCATAATAGGTTATAGGGAATTCGTATGCACCCCCCCTCTACTGCCCTGGCCAATTAGCCACCCTCCCGCATGCGGGAGATGGAGCTTCGGCCGTTAAGCGCTGAAGCTGGGAACGAAACACTCTCTCACGGTTCCCAAGAAAACCAGACATCAACATTCCGACCTGCAATACTTAGAGATAAGTGTTGTAGCAGCAAAGAAGCACAGAAGGAATGCAAAGGCAATTAGAAGACAAACTCAACCTCCCCACCCCCATGGCAGCATAGCTGACACTCCATTCCTGGATTGGGGCCTACACTACACTGCTGCTTGTAGAAACAGATAAGAACATTTTCAAGACTGATTCAGAGCTGAAAGTTATTGGCCTCTTGTTGATCATCTGCCAACACCAGACATCTCAGAACATCTATTCTCGAACACCAGGTACGTGAGACAGTCATGTGATTTCAGAAAATAAATAATGACTTATTAATGTGCCATTAAGGACAATTTTATGAATTCCTATCACTGCATGTGAATATGATCTCATTTACACAGAGGATGCTAAAAATAGCCATGAATTTTGATTCTGTAAATGAAACACATATAATTGCAGTTGTGGAGAATAGAGCTGTGCATTCGGCAGAAGCCAAGCTGAATATATACCCGAATAAGGCCTTATCAGCATTAATCTGGCATACATTCAACCAAATGTGATTCTCCAATGTGTATTCGGCAGCCAAAGAAAGAATTCCGAATATATTCAGGATTCCTGAATGTATTTGATTCCATTATACCCTATGTGGCTGTCCTGTCAAATGGCAAGTGGCCATTGTAGTCAAATGGCAAATCTCTCCTAGGTTATATTCAGGGGCCGGGGGGGGGGAGGGTTTGAGGTAGAGGCACCAATGGGCATTGTTGCACTGCTTCTGCTGTCCTCCCCCTTGATGGGACTGTGATTTTGTGGCTGTGCTTGACATCAGACCTGTGGGGCTGGCCACAATGGCACAGGTTGCTGCTGCTGAGCACTAGTATGTGTCAGGTTACTCAACACAGGGCTTCATGAGAAGATAACTGTTTATTGGTAAATCCAGAACTAGGGACACATGTACAGCTTGCGTCAGGAATGGCCGCCAATACAAGGGCCCCTGACGTATACTAAAATCAAACATTCCCCTGGTAAGCATGAGCCAATGGATACATCTTGCGCAGGTGGGCAAAGCAGGCAGGCAAAGCAAAAGCCGTTAACTTTCCCAGCCGAGTAAAATGGCAGCTGGAGCATCTACAAGTTCAAGCATAAAATAGCAAACAGTTGGTGAGCCAGGGAGAGCTGAGACAGAAAACAGGAGGGCACCCCTTCACATTCCAGACCTATGACAGGTCTACCTGACAGTATGATGGGTTCTGCTGCTGTAGTACTAGTAGATTAACACTGGTTGGGTTCTGCTGCTGACCACTAGTACACTGTCCTGTCTCTGCTGTCCTTGCAGAAATACCATCCCTCAGTTTGTACTTCAGAGATTGTCACATTTGACCTTAGTCCAGTTGGTTCCTTGGCACTGGTTCTGCTGGGTACACTGCACTGGTTCTGCTGCGCCCCCCCCCAAAAAAAAATACCCTTCACTTTCTACTGCAGAGATCCTATGTGAGTATCTCTTCTCTGCTGGGCTTCTTGTGCCATTTCCCCCACCATTAGAAACAATATATATAACCTAGGAGAAATTTGCCATTGACTACGATGGCCCCATAGGGTATAATGGAGCCGAATATATTCGGGAATCCCGAATATTCCCCAAACAGGATATCCATACCGATCTTGATATTCAGGAATATTGGGATACACCAAATATATTCAGATCAGAGTATCCCAAATGTGAATAATAATAACTATTTTTTCTTTACACACCCCAGTGGAGAAGTGTATAGAATTTTTAAACGGGGTTTCTGAGTATTTATTCCAATATGGGAGGGAAGAAAAAGTAATGTTGCAAAAGATACCATACAAGTCACAGTAGAATCTTAAACAGGGCTACACCCTTCTGATTCTAAACCCATTGAAGTAAAAGGTGCAGCTCTGCATAGGATTGCACTATAAATCTACTGCACTGAACGAGAATAGGCATATTAAAACGCCAGGTATGTCTTTTCAAAAGAGAGCCATAGGCAAAAAAAGAAAAAGCTGCTTCTTTCAAATTCCTAGAACAATGGGGGGGGGAGTTTTTTTTTAAAAGAAATATCATAAGGCTAATTACTCATTTCCAAAGCAGGAACCAGGCATAATTAAAGTGAGAAATTGCACCTTTAAATGTGAGTTAAGTTTGTCAGCTCCAGCATGTGAAGTTCCTGGAGATTTGGAGGTAGAGCCTGTGGAGTATAGGTAACTAAAGTGGGAATGTGGTACCAAACAGTCTACCCTTTGAAGCTGTCATTTCCTCCAAGGGAACTGAACTCTGCGGTCTGAAGCTCAATTGTGATTCTGGGAGAACTTCAGCCCGCACCTGGAGGTTGGCAACCCAAGGAAACATGTTTCTGGTGCTATAAATAAATAAATAAATGTGGCATGATGCACAGTTATGCTATGATCCAGAACAATATTTTATACACTAGGAGAAAGGCCCGTTGCGAAAATGAATGAGACAAGCTCTAGGAAGAGGGCCTGGGAGAGTGCAACTCGCGGCCAGGCAGCACCGGTGCAGGGAAGTGCGGTGCGGCCCTTTCCCCCCTCCCTGAGGCTGGTCAGGCCGCGCTGGGCCAGCAAGGCGGGGGGACTGGGCAGGGAAGCCCAGCGCCCCCCCCCCATCGACCGCAACACCTCCTCCATTGACTGCAGCAGCCTCCACCCTCAACGGCTTCTCCTCCCTCCCAGGCGGACCTCCGCAAGACCGGAGAGGCGCCTGCACTCGCGCACCCCGCCACCTCCCAAAAAAGCACCCCCTTCCTGCTGCAAGTGCCAACCAAACGACTTGATGGCACAGCGGGAGGAAGCTGGCAGCTGGCCAGGCCCTCGCCTCGGAGGCGGAATGGCTCCACCGGCAGACACCGCTGGGCTCCTCCGCTGCAGCTGCCTGCCTGCCTACAAGGCAGCCCTTGCAGGGCACGGCCAGGCAGGCTCGTGGCTGCTCAGTGGCCACAATCTGGCCTTGGAAGCTGCCTGGGGGGGAGCTCTGCAACCCCCAGTCCCGGAGAGCACCCCAGACGCAGGCCGGCACCAGCGAGGAGGAGAACAGATGGCCGGGCCCTCCCGGAGTGGACCCCCATTTATCAGATAGGTGCCACCGCTGCCGCTCGGATCTGTCTTCAGGCCGCCGTGCTTCCCTCCTCAAGCCCAGTTGGCCCACCCCAGCGAGGCTGGGGGCGGTGTAGAGCAGCCCAGCGGGGCCCGCGCCCCTCCCAAAAAAGGGCCCGTGGCCTCCCTGGGCTAGGCCGTGCCGGACCTGGGAAGTGCTGCGCGGCCCTTTCCCCGCTCCCTAAGACCAGTCTGGGAGGCACAGGGAAGCCTGGTGGGGCCCATCCCCCCCTCTCGAAGAAGGGCCCACAGTCTCCCTGGGGCAGGCCACGCTGGGCCAGGGAAGTGCTGCATGGCCGTTTCCCCCCTCCCCGAGGCCAGTCGGGCCTCCCCGCTGGCCCAGCGAGGCCAGTGGGCCAGGAAAGCCCCCCCCAGCAGCTCCTCTTCCTAAATGAGCAGAGCAGGCCGTCATCTGAGGGAGCCAGGAACAGTGTGAGAGAAATTTTCACGGGTGCTGCTTGTGTGGGCAGAACTGAGTCTACGGAGCCAATGACCTGACATTCTGAGTGGCAGTTCAAGCGGCCAACTGATTTTGCCGCACATCAAATATTGCCACCCCAACTGGCTTTTATTAATAAGGAAGGATTTGCAAAACTGGATATCTCTCTTTGCAAATAACTGTCTTGAATATGTGTACAACCAGGCTACTCACAGGCACACCCTTCTAAGCTTAGGACTGCACTGGTAACGTCTTGACTTAGTAGAGGTAATTTGTATATCTGTGGAAGTGATTGGGATGCTTTGCACATTGCCATTCTTTCCTCCAAATGTTCACAAATGGAGTTTTCAACTTCTATTGAGGGTTGCCAACCTCCAGGTAGCACCTGGAGATCTCCCATTATTACCATTCATCTCCAGACAGCTGAGATCAGTTCCCCTGGAGAAAATTGCTGCTTTGGAGGGTGGACACTCTGGCATTATATCCTGCTGAGGTCCCTCCCCTCCCCAAACCCCTCCCTCCCAAGGCTCCACCCCCCCCAAATCTCCAGGTGTTTCCCAGTTTAGAGCTGGCAACCCCAGTCCCATCTTACACAGAGTGCCATACCACAGCTTAACTTTCAAGCTTTTAAGAACTCACTTTTATACAGAATACCTTTATTTCATCTTGCTTGAAAGTAGGTCAAACTACTCCTATTTCTTCTCATTTCTTTTGCCTAAGAAAGGTCTGATGTTTCCCCCTAAGAAAAGCATATGCACCCCTCCCAAACTGTTGCCAAGGATTTATAACCTCCAAACAAATGCATTTTTAAATATTTCCCAAGTGTGTATTAGAGACTTAAGGCTTCATTCTGAACTCTCCCCTTGGGGCCCTTTTCTTTCTTTTATTGCAGCTTTGAAAGAAAGCATTTTGAGCAGAGAGCCTGAGCAGAAGTTCGAGGCAAGGTGCAGCGAGCTCCAAAATATAATTAGTGAGCTACAGTGGAAAGTAAAATATTTATGGAGAATGTGCTTCCTATGAGCCCATCTAGTTTTAAATATAGATTTTGAAACTGGACTGAAATGCAAATAGTCAGGGGGTGGGGGAGGTCTTGGGTGTTTGGGGCAAGTTCTCTAATTTATTGATGAAGAATGGCATATTGATTGTTCACACACACAGTGGACTGCACTTTGCCTTATCTTGGTGCAAAGCAAGCAAGCAAACTTAAAAGATGATGCAAGGGTGATGAACACCACCCTGGCTATAAAGTCTCAAGGGTGGGAAGAAAAAATGATTAATGCTGCCATCCTACATAAACAACTCACTTACTTCTGAATAAACATCCTAAAACAGAGCTGTACACATTCGAAACAGCAGGGGCTCAGCAGGTCTCTCACAGAAAGGACCATCTGTAGATATGTGGACTGCTACTCTTTTGCTCCCTTTTCGTTCTCATTTGTCTCAGGTCACTTAGCCTGGGATCTCTGAGGAGGACAGCCTAGTGAGAACAGAAAAGAGGAAGGAGGCAGTGACAGGTTTATCCCATCTTCTGCACCAGGGGTCCTGTCATGACCCCTAGTGGGTTGCCACCTTTCTCTGCCACCACTCTGGACTTAGAGTCCCTTGGGAAGGCCCAGAGTACCCTCCCCAGCCCAACCAAAATACCCCTTTTAAGCCGAGAACTATAGGTGTGATGACCAGGCAGAGAACATTAAACAAATGGTTTATTAATACTGTACTGGGCCAAGAAAAACAAGACAAGGTGCTTAAAATATATAACAGTGTCTAAAGGTAAAAGAAACCAATCTAACGTAGAAAACAAATCTATTTCTCTTAACTGACTACTATTCAAGGCCCACAGCCTTTTATACCAGGCCTGTGCCTGTAATCACTCTGTCCCAAGTGAGCGATCTTTCTCTCAAACCAGACTGCCCTGTCAGCTTAACTCTGTTAGAGAAAAGAACACAGTTCCACAGCCCACAAAGTATAAGTCCCAATCTCCTCACACAATCCCTGGACACCAATTGGCTACAACCATCGTTAAGCATTGTGGGGATTGTAGGCTGTGTCTGCTTTCCACTCCCACACAGGTTTCCTGGGGCCTAGGCCTCTAGGCCTTGTCGCCCAGTCCTACACAGATCATGACAGCAGGGTGCCAGTGGGTACCAACATCTTTCATGGAGCTCACAAAGTGTGTTTAGAAAATGGGTAGGGCCCTAGACTTTCCAACCTCCAGGGGGTGGCTGGAGATCACCTGGGATTACAACTGATCTTCAGGTGACAGAGATCAGTTCACTTGGAGAAAATGGCCGCTTTGGAGGGTGGGCTCTGTGGCATTATATAGCAATAGCATTATATGACAATGAGGTCCCTCCCCTCTCCAAACGCCATCCTCCTCATGCTCCAGCATGGTGTCGTGGTTCAGAGTGGTGGACTCTAATCTGGAGAACCGGGTTTGACTCCCCACTCTTCCTCCATGTGAAGCCTGCTTGGTGACCTTGGACCAGTCACAGTCCTCTCAGAACTCTCTCGGTCCCACCTGCCTCATAAGGTGTCTGTTGCAGGGAGAGTAAGGGAAGGCATTTGTGAGCTGCTTTGAGTCTCCTTAAGGTAGAGAAAAGCGTAGTATAAAAACCAGCTCTTCTGCTTCTCCATCCCCCAAATCTTCAGGTATTTTCCGACTTAGAGCTGGCAACCCGACAGCCAGCAGAGCTTCTGACTGGCCAGTTGACGTCTGACAGATACTGACAGATGAGTGTCCCTGAGCTAGCTCAATATGTATACATATCTTAAACAATATGTTCATTTATTTAAAAGCATCCTGGGAAACAGAGCTTCTTCTTGAAATGCTGAAGAACTACAGTCCGAGTTATGCATAACTTCAGTACGTCACGCTTAGTGATTTGCTCTGCCTCCTGAAGCCACTGTTTTGTGATTTGGGCCTGCCTCCTGCAGGTGCCATTTTGTGGCTGTCCCCTGTAGTGTATTCAGAAGCTGCCATGAATACCTAAGATGTATTGTGAAACACCTCATTGGGAAGCTATGTTAAGCTTCGTCTTGGACAGGGATTGAAGCCCAAGACTAATGCGACCAATCAGGTTCGAATTGTATGTAAGCGGGAATAACGCTGATTGGTCCTTATGCGCTCAACCTGATAGGTTGATATCTGTACAGTAGGTGTGGCTACATTAGCCGGGAAATGTTTAAATACCGAGCAGCTAGAATGGACAAGCTGTTCGGGCTATCAGATGTTGTACCGTGTTGGAGAAGTGTTCGTGATCGGAAATGCTGAAATCACTCTCCGACTATTTGTTAAGCACTGGACTTAACACCCCACCAACCAGTGTCAGAATTCTGAAGGTACCCCCAGGCTCAAAGGGGTTGGGGACCCTCTGTTCTCGAGTGAACCAGTATAAGCCAGACCTGGAGACAAGGCTTTTGGAGATGCACAACCAGGTTCAAAAATCCAGTTCTGGGAAAAGATGTGCCATTCCATGAAGTCAAGCCTTTCTGCATGAGTGCGGTTAGATTCCTAGTTCTGAGGATTTTCTCCCATTCCATGCAGGCATTAACATTTCATGGAACATGACTCTAATCCACCAAGCATGAACATTGAAGGAAAGGCGCAGGGGTGCTATAGTGTGGTATGCAAACTACAATCCCATACCACTTTGCCGCTCCAAAGCTATCTTTCAGAAAGGTTTTCCTGGAGTTCGACTGAAAAACAGAGGCGGTTGCCTTAGCCATCCCCGCCTGCTCTGCCCAGGGCCACTACCCCACAAGGACCCTCCCATCAGACCAGGTGACTGTCTCAGCAGAGCAAGCCACAGAGACTAGGGGTGCCAGCCTCCAGGTGGAGGGGGAATGGTGGTGCTATTTTGAAAGCTGTGCTAAGCTCCACCCATCCTCCCTCTGGATTGGCTTCATGAAAGCTTATACTTATACTTTGTTGGTCTTAAAGGTGCCACTGGACTCAACAAAGAAGAGTGTTCACTTATTCTCCCCCCAAAATATAAAACTGAGCCCCACCTAATAAATAAACATTGAAGAAGCACAAGTCAAACAACGGGCATCCCTTCCATTTTAAACCTTTTATGGAGGAATGGGGGAAAAACAGCTATTTTAGCTAGCTCTGTGATCATTTTTTCCCCTTTTACCAAATGGTACATTGGCCCTGCCCGAGGATCTCATTATTAATAGAGGTTCCAAATAGTTCCTTCTATTTTTCTGGAACATTGAACATTGCTGACAATCTCAGCATTAGTGACATTACTTTTCTAAAAACTTCCACTTAATATTTTCCTGAGACCTGTTTTCAAGGACATCTGAATGCTTTTGAAAGCTTTTCTGCCTCCTCGACCTTTCACGAAGATGGAAATAGCAATTGAAAGGAAGGCTTTGAGCTGAGTTTTTATCTTAATAACTTGCAGTGAGCTCAACTCATCTAATTTGGCAAGTAGGTGCCTTCCACTTAGGAGAAATTGCCTTGGAATCTGCCCCCTTGCATTGCATACTAGCCAGCCACAAGGGTTATGCAAGGTTGCCAAGAATGTTCATGGCAGACTTTAAATTTTTATCCTTTTTTATGATCAAGGAACAAATGCAATGTTACAACATCCTTTTCAGAGTGCATCTCAGAACAGAGGTCATTCAGTTTTGCCACTTTCAGGAGATCAAGAGTCGTCTCTTGCCATTTGAGTTTATCAGCCTCTTTGTACTTTCATGTCAAATTGTGCAAAGGATAGGTTAGAATGGTCTCTTAGAATTAGAGGGGCAGCGAAGCAGGGCCTTTTCAAGCATAGCCCCAGTGCTGTAGAGCAAGGTTTCCCACACTTTTTGAGCCCACAGGCACCTTTGGAATTTCGAGAGGGAGTGGTGAGCGCCATCCCAAAATGGCTGCCACAGGAGGCAGAGCCAAATGGAAAACCTCTCTTTGCAAAAGAATAACAGAAAGGGAATGAAATGAAAAGGAAGAAAAGCAAGCCCGAGGGGGAATGGAGAACAGGACGGGAGAATAAAAAGAACTGAAGCCTGAAGGGGGAATGGAACTACACATCGACTAAGGAAAGGCCAGAAGTTTACCAGTGTTGGGATATGCAAGTGTCATTCCCTTCTGTCATGAAAGTGTTAATCTGTTTGTTAACTTAATTAGCTTAGATCCAATTAGATGTTAGGCACGTATTTCCCACCAGAGAAAGGGAAGTACTATTCCTAATGAGATGGTCCCAAGATCAGCTATTGGCTAATCGATATCGGATAAGAGTACATGTTGTTTGTTATGTACACAAAAGGTGGGGGCTTTCGGGAAAACTCTCTCTCCTTTATTCTCCCCTCACTCTCTCACACACACTCACTTGAGAGAGAGAAAGAGAGAACTAACAGCTAGACAAGATGGAGCTTAGATGGTTAGGATGTTATGATTTTCACTCCATGTAACCCTTCCCTAATTTTAGTCAACTTTTCGTAAAGCCAACTACACTTGTGTGCTGCATTGCTTTTTTTTTTTTAACTCTGCTAAGTGTACAGCAACCACTCTTCCTGACCCAGTGGCTACTGCTGCTAATACAGCAAAATGTGGGAAACCAATAATTTATTTATTTATTTATTTATTTATTTATTATATTTATACCCCGCCCATCCTGCAAGCAGGCTCAGGGCGGCTAACAAAAGCCACCTTCCAAGGGCCCCTGTGCATTTTCCGAAAAGCTCAATGGCTGCTGGAGGAAGTACTGGTGGGTGCCCTGGGGCTTGCAGGGACCATGCTGTCGGGGAGCCCCGCCGCGGAGTGAGCTGCCAGGAGCACATGTCATTGCATGACCTTAAAGTCACAACATATCCAGGGGTCATTTCGTAGAAAAAGAGGTGGAGGAGCTCATTAGCATAACTCATTAGCATAACTTATTTGCATATGTCACACCCCCTGACATCACCGGAAGTGTGTCAGAGGGCAACGCCCACTGCAACTTACCTGGCTGCTTCATGCTCCTCATGGCCCAGGGCTGCTGGGAGCAGGGGGCGGGGCTTGTTGCATGTGCCCGCCCAGGGGGGGCTCTTCACTACCAGAGCTCTGCTCCTGTGCGCTCCTGCAGGAAATGACCCCTGACAATTAGCTTTGGAATTATAACTTTGTGATTTGTAAATTGAAGGTTAACTCAGTGCTTCTTTTATATTTCGTCGGTTTTTTAAAAAAGTTTTTGTCATGTGTGAAGGGCAAATGTGAAGTCATTCAGTACGGCTCCTAACTGCACCTTGGGAAATTCCTTGTGATTTGAAGGTGGAGCCTGGAAAGGGCAGGGTTTGGGGAGTGGGGCGTGTTGTGTGCTGCCTCTTTAAGAGGCTATCCCAGGAGGCCTCAGAGCAAACAGGAGAGCAGGAGGCAGTCAGTACTTCTCTTTTCAGTCTCCATGGTAGCAGTCTGCAGGAGTGCAGGGCCTACGAAGAACCCGCAGAGGACCCTGGGCCAGGACAACCTTGGCCTACAGCTCTAGAAACGGCTTAAGTTAAATATTGTTATCCCTGATTCCAGTAACCAAGTTACCTGCCTTACAGTTACTGTTAGCGAAGAGGCATTCAGCCAAATGGAATGAGGTGTTTGTTGTTGACTCTACTACACAAAAGAGAGGTCAGCAG
>NW_015172555.1:1430131-1486746 GCF_001447785.1 Gekko japonicus
GAATGAGATGCCATGCAGTCCCCCCTCCGAAGCAGCCATTTTCTCCAGGGGAACTGATCTCTGTAGTCAAGAAACCTTATATATAGATAAAAGATTTAGTAATTTATTCACAATTCCAGGCTCTCCCATTGGCCCTTGAAGAGTACCACATCACCCATTGGCAGATGAACTGCCGCTCAAGAGTAGTCAGTTGGCATGGGATGGGTGCTGTGTCCGCTCTTCTCTCCCACCCACTGCAGCCTAGGCCACTCTTCTCTGATTGGGCCAGCGTTTCAAGGTCATTTGCATATGGAAGCTGATTGGACCTCACTCCATTCCTCACCTCAAACTCCCCCCCCCCACCCCGAGACAGTTGGAACTGTCAGTTGCATATGCGACCTGGTGTATCCTGAGGTAAAATATGTCCTCACCCACAACACATCACTTCTCCTTCAAAAGAAACAAACCAAAACACAATCATGCCACACCACAAAAAAGACAGATCACACCACAAGCAGAATACCACAAGGCAAAAAATTACAGGAAAAGGTGCCAACAGTCACCCTATTACTGCCACTCATATGTACCTGATAGCGCTTCAGAGGATGGTATGCAGGTCCCAGGTTCATGTTATAAAAGCTGCCTGGGGGATTATGGACCATTCACAGACTTCCAGCCTTAACATACCTCACAGGATCATATGGGGGAGAGGAGAATGATGTCAGCTGCTTTGGTTCCCATTGCAGGGAAAGACTGCCCTTTCCCTAGGTAGAGGCTGCAGGGAGGGGGAGGAGATGTAAACTTGAAGACAGACTGGCAGATAAAGGTAGGCTGATGGTTGCCTGGAAAGAACATAGGGTTGCCAACTTCAGGTTGGAAACTTCCAGGATATTTTATGGATGAAGCCTGCTGAGAGTGGAGTCTAAGGAGGAGGAAGAGGGGGGTCTCAGACAGATACAATGCCATAGACTCTACCCTCCAAACAAGGCATTTCTTTCTGGAAAACCACTGTTGCCAATCTCCAGGTGACAGCTAGAGAGGTCTTAGAGCTCTGGTGCTAATTCAAAGGGCTGGGGATGTGTTGCACTCTGGCAGGGGACACTGTGAGTGTAGAAAATGAATGTGGACAGAGTAGTGTTTTGGAAAATCTTTGAGAATTGTTTGGTGCATTTACCATGGGGCACCCACCCAAATTCCTGGCCTTTTCTCATTCTGCTGGCATCAAAACCAATTTAAGGCAAAATAGAAATATGGAGTATTTTCCATCCTCCTTTGCACCAATCTGTCTTTGTCGACAATCCTAGGCCTGCCAGCACTCTCAGGGTGACTTCATGCCTCCTGACTGGCATTACTTCACTAGCTCTGGCTGCTTGCTCCTTTTCAGAAGGAGCATCCCTATGGAAGCTGCCTGGGTGATTTCGGACGAGCCACAGACTTTCTGCCTAACCTAGTTTACAGCTGTACAGATCACAAAGTGGAAGAGGAGAATGAAGTAAGCTGCTTTCCTCCCCACTAACAAGAAAGACAGAACTTTTTCTAGGAAGAGGCTGCTGAGAGGGGCAGAGATAAAGTTGCCAACTTTAGATATGGAAGTTCCTGGAGATTTCAGGTGTGGAGCCTGGAGGTGGGTTTGAGAAGGGGTGGGACCTCAGACAGGTACAATGCCACAGACACCACATTCTGAAGATGTGTCCAGGAGCACGGACAACAATTACTCTCTACTACCATAAGGTATGCTGTTCTTCACTCCATTAGTTCTTTACACTGCAAAACACTACTCTGTGTTTACTCTTACTGCAAGATACAAAATCATTGACCCCACCCTCTTTTTAGAGCTCGTTGTATTTCCCCCCCCCACAACGGGCCTTATTCCTAGTCAATTATAATTCCAGGTGATCTCCAGGCATCACCTGGAGACTGGCGCCCCAAATCACCCTAGCCCCAAATGATGCTAACTCACCTTAAATCCAGGTAACCATGCTTTACTGGTTTGTAGAAAAAGTGGCTACTCTTTTGTATGCTCTATTGTATTAAACCCGGCATGCTTCTTCAGAGATGCAACTGAATTACCTTCCTAATCATCAGCATTTCCCCACTTTCCAGATGTGGAAACGACGACTGAGGGGTGACATGATTGAGGTTTATAAGATTATGCATGGGAAAGAGCAGGTAGAGAAAGAGGTCCTTTTCTCCCTTTCTCACAATACAAGAACTCGTGGGCACTCCATGAAATTGCTGAGCGGTCGGGTTAGAACGGATAAAAGGAAGTACTTCTTCACCCAAAGAGTGATTAACACATGGAATTCACTGCCACAGGAAGTGGTGGCGGCTACAAGCATGGACAGCTTCAAAAGGGAATTAGATAAGCATATGGAGCAGAGGTCCATCAGTGGCTATTAGCCACAAGGTATAGATAGGGACTCTGGGGCAAGTGATGCTCTGTCATCTTGGTGCTTGGGGGGGGGGTCAACAGTGGGATGACTTCTAATGTCCTGGCCCCACTGGTGGACCTCCTGAGGGCACCTGGTATTTCTGGCCACTGTGTGACACAGAGTGTTGGACTGGATGGGCCTTTGGCCTGATCCAACATTGGCGTCTCTTATGTTCTTATGTGTCTCTGAATGTGGCTCACAACAGTTTGAATTCAGTGATGCTTGTGGGCTCCAGGCATAGATTAAAGGAAAGACAGAGGTTTACACCAGGCCTACAAGACAGGAGGGGAGGGAGAGGGAGGGAAAAGACAGTCGTGGGAGATTAGCTTGATGAACCTGAAACAATTCCAGTGAGGTTCTGCTGGCTAGTGTTAAGGGTTGCCTGGAGATCTCCCAGAATTACAATTGATCTTCATTCTGCCGAGATCAGTTTCCCTGGAGAAAATGGTAACTTTTACAAAGGCAAACTCCATGGCATCATCACCCCTCTGGGCTCCCTCTCCTCCCCGGGCACTGCCCACAAGTGAAATAAGCCTCCGAAGATGTCAACTCAATGTGTGACTGCAATAAAAAAAGGCCAACGCTATGCTGGGGATTATTAGGAAGGGAGACTGAAAGCAAATCAGCCAGTATCATAATGCCCCTGTACAAATCTATGGTGCGTCCTTATTTGGAATACTGTGTACAGTTCTGACCACCGCACCTCCAAAAAGATATCATAGCATTGGAAAAAGGTGCAGAAAAGGACTACTAAAATGATTAATGGGATGAAAAAAGGGTAAAGAGGTCAGGGCTTTTTAGCTCGGAGAAATGATGATTGGGGGTGACATGACAGAGGTTTACAAAATTATGCATGGGATAGAGAAGGTAGAGAAAGAGGTACTTTTCTCCCTCTCTCACAGTACAAGAACTCGTGGGCAGCCCAAGAAATTAATAAGCAGTAGGCTTAGAACAGATCAAAGGAAGTACTTTGTCACCCACGCAGTAATTAACATGTGGAATTCACTGCCACAGGAAGTGTTGGTGGCTACAAGCATAGACAGCTTCAAGAGGGGATTGGATAAACATGTGGAGCAGAGGTCCATCAGTGGCTATTAGCCACGAGGTATAGATAGGACAGTGACAGACTTCACATTCCTGGGATCCAACATCACTGCAGATGGTGACTGCAGCCATGAAATTAAAAGACGCCTGCTCCTTGGGAGGAAAGCAATGGCAAACCTTGACAGCATAATAAAAAGTAGAGACATCACCCTGCCAACAAAAGTCCACATGGTCAAAGCAATGGTATTCCCAGTAGTACTGTATGGCTGCGAGAGTTGGACTATAAGGAAGGCTGAGCGCCGAAGAATAGATTCTTTTGAATTATGGTGCTGGAGAAGACTCTTGAGAGTCCCCTGGACTGCAAGGAGATCAGATCAGTCAATCCTAATAGAAATCAACCCTGACTGTTCCCTGGAAGGCCAGATACTGAAGCTGAAGCTCAAATACTTTGGCCACCAAATGAGAAAGGAGCACTCACTGGAGAAGACCCTGATGCTGGGAAAGATTGAATGTCAAAGAAGAAAGGGATGGCAAAGGATGAGATGGTTAGACAGTGTTATCGAGGCAACTAACATGAAATTAAGCAAACTGCGGAGCACAACGGAAGACAGGAGGGCCTGGCGTGATGTGGTCCATGGGGTCGCGAAGAGTTGGACTTGACTATGCGACTGAACAACAAAAATAGATAGGAACTCTCAGTCTGGGGCAAGTGTTGTTCTGTATTCTGGGTGCTTGGGGTAACAGTATAAATGTTTCTGGAGTTCTGGCCCCGCTGGTGGACCTCCTGATGGCTGTGTGACACAGAATATTGAACTGAATGGGCCATGGGCTCGATCCCACATGGCTTCTCTCATGTCCTTATGTTCTAAGTCTCCAGGAATTTCCCAAGCCGGAGTTGGCAACCCTAGCCTGGCTGCTGCTAACAGCCTTTGGCCCTCTGGCCAGGAATGGAGGCCAGAATGCCCTTTGTCAGCTATGCTGCCATGAGGGTGCTGTATGTTGCTAATTGCTGTGTATTCCTTCCCATGCGCTTAATTGCTTCTTTGCTGTAACGCATATCTCTCAAGGCCACTGGAGGAGTTGATGTGTCTAGGTTTCGTGGGAAGCTTCTTACGTTCCCCGCTTCTGCAGCCGTTAGAATCCTGGCAAATGCCCGCGCGTGGAAGCCCTTCTAATTGGGCACTACGTGTGTGTGTGGGGGGGTGCATACGAATGCCCTATATCCTATTATGCGCATAGGTAACCCGCCATTCCTAACAGTGTTCATGTTACTGCATCTATAGCTTTTCAATAAAAGTAAAACCTTCCTAGAAGCGTGTACTTCGTTGTCTTGCTGTGGATCCTGACACCCTTCCCTTTGCTACTGCAGTGACAGGACAGCTAATGATTTCCTTCTCCCCACCTCCCCCAAAGAGCAAGGGGAATAACACTAAAATTCAGCAATGCTTCCAGAGACTGCCTGAGAAAGTTAAAGAAAGCTGATGCATGGGAGGAATATACGGGTCTCATGCATGCAAAACAGGCTGCCTTAAAACAGAAAAGGCTTTCTGTTCACCACCGTGCTATTGAACTGTTTATTTCTATGTGTGCTGCCAATGTGTCCCAGGCAGTGCCCATATTCATCTGCTGTTACCTTTGCCTCTCAGTTTCTTTCTTCTCCCTGTTTTCTTCCTTACTGTCAGCCTTGCGTGGGATTCAGCCATCATATTCACCTTGTCCTGCCCAATTCTACACTCCCCCTGGTTTGGGCCATTCAGGTTCCATGATCCCCAGCATAGCCCCCCCCCTTTTGTAGCAAACGGGGTCCATCATCCCCATCTAGGGTTGCCAACTTCGAGGTAGGGTCTGTCGATCTCCCAGAATTACAACTTATCTTCTGATGACAGAGCTCTGTTCCCCTGGGGGAAATGGCTGCTTTGGAGGGTGGACTCTACGGCACTGTATCCCACTGAGCTTCCTCCCCCCCCCCCAATCTCCAGGAAGTTCACAACTCAGAGTTGGCACCTCATCTTGGATCCAAGCTGAGAAACTTCCTAAGGGCACATCCTGTCTGTCTGCTGCTATTCTGTGAAGTGCTGTATGCATGGGTGGCCCTTCGGAAATATAGTAAGGATGAAAGAACATCTCAGTTTTCCGTGCATCAACACTTCCGTTTCGTGTTCAGTGGCTGAGATCTGGGAAGGAGCATCTGGGGCTTCTCTTGACAAATGGATGGAGGTGGTCCAAAAGCAATACCCTGATTAATACTCTTGGAAGGAGAAGCAGGACAAGCAGCAATGTGCCCATAGAGATCCTTGTGTGGGTTTGCATGGTATTCTCTGGGTTTTGGGGGTTTTTTTGGCTTATTGAAACTGTTGTTTAATGGTGTTAGCCTATTTTTTAGTCTCTTGTTTTAATGGCGGCCTGCATTTTAATGTCTTTGTTTTACTAGAACAAAGGTTGAGTCCAGTGGCACCTTTAAGACCAACACAGTTTAATTCTGGGTATAATCTTTCAAGGCCAACATGGTGACCCACCTGAATTTGTTTTAAACAGCTTAAAAAAAAACTGGTTGTGTTTACTATCTTAGTTGAAAGCTCCTTCAAGCAAGTCTCTGGAGAAGCAGCGTATACTTTTCCTAAATAAAATAAAATAAATATCTGAATCTGGGCAGGCGCCACTAAATCATTCTGAGCCTTACATGATTCCCCAGGTGGCCCTTGAACAGAAAGAGCATCAGCTCTGTGAACTGCCAATCACAATAGTTTCATAAGCCATTAAATCTCTTATTCAAACATATATCTGCTGAATTTGCAAACGTCTGTTTTATCCTTTCTCTCCCTTTTCTTGTTTGCATATTTTGGATTTTTAAGCAGCTTTGGAGGCCTGCTGGAAAAGTTCTCTGGTGAGTCACGGAAGGAACGCAGCAGCTCCGTCTGACTTGCCTGTTTGTCAGTTGCTCTCTCTCTCTCTCTCTTCAGAGTTCTTGGTGCATCCGAGGCATCAGCTGAATCGAGTGATTAAATATGAAAATGTGGCGCTGGGGTGTGAGCATCACTTTAATAATTAAATCAGCCAATGGATGCCAGTGTGATAAAACATGAAATATATGACAAGTCAACCTACAGCCATATTCAATAATAAATATCTTCTGGATGTCACAGAACAGAAGACTGCAACAAAGCAAGCCGAGCTGTCGGAATTGGCCCGGCTCTCCTTCAGCTGAGTCGGCAACACACACTAACTCGTTCACAGGAGCTCTTTTCAGAAATACCTAGAGCAGATCTCTGCTTCCCAATCTCCTGTCTGCAAAGGCTTGCAAGAGGGTTTTCCTCTTCCTTCTCTTCCTGCAAGCTGGAAATTATTTATTCATCAAAACGTTTTATGTGCAGTGGATGGAGGTCTGGCTGTTATTACCCACTGGGCATTTATGGGCATGAAGAGCAGATCTAATTGGGTTAGGAAGAAATGATTTTGCAAAGATCAGGGGAAATCCTCAAGGAGCAATCAATCTGAGGGTATTACAGCAATTTTAGCCTCAGTGGGACTCTGCTACAAAAGGCATTACCTGGTCACTACTGAAGTAGAGTCAAGTGAACCTGTCCCTAGTAGGGTTGCCAGGTCCCCCGGGCTGCTGGTGGGGGGTGGGGTTGCCAGATCCAGGTTCGGAAAGTTCTGGAGATATGTGACTGGAGCCTGGGGAGGACAGGGGCCTCAGTGGGGCACCATGCCACAGAGTCCACCCTCCAAAGCAGCCATGCTCTCCAGGGGAACTGATCTCTGTAGTTTGGAGATGAGCTGAAATTTTGGGAGATCCCCAGGTCCCACCTGGAGGCTGGCATCCCTAGTCCCTATCTCAAAGTCAAATACCTTTAATGGCATAGCAGTAAGATACATAGATATACAATAACACAGTATGGATATTTAAAGGTAAACATAATAAACAATATGAATCATTCCTTTACGAGACTAGATCTAACTTTGATTGCATCGGTAAGAAACTTGGCCACTAAAGCTGTAATATTAGGATTAGTATCCTTTAGTAGATACTGAATAGCTTTTTCCCTATTAGAACTAAAATTAGGAGGAAATAAAGATGACAACAATTCTTTGCGTATGGCAGAGTGAAATTGACAGTCAAAAATATCTATATATCTAATAGTAAAAGGTGCCCCCTGCGTGCGGATACCTAAATCCGCGCATCGGGGGCACCTGAGGGGGAGGGAGATTTTCGTGCACACTTGGGGCAGTCCCCAGGTGTGCACAAAAATCTGAAAACTTTAAAAAAATATCAGGGGGATATTAAAATCCCCCCAAAACTAAAAGAGCGTTCCCTGCGCATGCGCCGGGAACGCTCTTGGAACGGCTTCTCTTCAGTGCGGGGGGGAGGGGAGAGAGAGACCGGCGAAAGCCGCAGGCCTCACTTCGGAGGCGAAAGGGGTGGAGAGAGACTGCCGAGGCTGCTCGGAGCCGGGGGGGAAGAGATAGAGAGACTGGCGAGGGCTGATGAGTCCAATGAGTACATGAGGCTGTTTTTTCTTTTCTGTTCCAATTTCTCCTCTAATGCTGCCTCTACCAACTGCTCAGGCGCTGCTTGGGAACCCTACACAGCTCAGTTCCCCTGGAGAAAAGGGCTTCCTTGGAAGGCGGATTGTACGGCATTGCGCTCTGTGAAGGCCCCTACCCTTCCCCAAACTCATCCCTCCCCAGGCTCCACTTCCAAATCTCCAGGGTATTTCCCAGCCCAGGGCTGGCATTCAACTACCCGAAGGCCAGCTGGGAAAGAGCTTGCTCACAACTTTAATGCTGGTAGCTCACAAAGTAGCATTTTTGCTCACAAGGCTCTGCAGCTTAGAGGGAACATTGAAACCGACCTGAGAGCATTTTTGAAAGGAAAACATTTAGATGGGCTAATGTAAAGGCTCTATGGTGCGAAGGCTGAACTAAGTTAATGGGCCATGTGGCCATATTGAATTGGGAGATTCAACTGAGCCTGAGAAAATATGCAAAATTGTGCAGGACATAACATTTGGAGTTCAAGGTCAAGCAGTCTCCGTTTGATAATCTGGGAAATAGAGACTTCATCCAGTGAACAGAAATATTCTAAGGAGAAGCCGATTTGACTAATTTTCTTCTCAATATATGCCAACCAGGTTGCTCTATAAGCATCATTTTTAAAATGTGAGATTAAAGAATTTGGTGGCGATCTGAAGTGTATTCTCAACCAATATTTAAAAGTTAATAACCAACATTTATTATCTATAAAATGTTGGCCCAATTCTAAACAAAGAGAGGAATATGGAATACAGAAACACCTAGAAGTTGGCGAAAAAGACCTGTAGTCTTTCAAGATTGCTATGAAAGCCCGTTATCCAAACGGGAATGCCATATAAATAATTGAGGGAGAATTTTTGGTTTCAAAGATCTTTATGGTGCCCAGTAAATATTGATTCCCTCTGGAATAAAAGAATTGTTTAAGATGTGAAATATTAAGGGATCTATGGGTTGACCATTTAAGGTTATATTGAAACGTAATCCCTAAGTATTTGAAATTTTTAACCTGGACAATCTCAGTTTTCCCTACTGTCCACTTCAGAGGCTTCCAACGTTTAGAAAAGACCAACACTTTGGACTTTAAGTAATTAATGACCAAAGAGTTATCAGCACAGAATTTATGAAAAGCATGCAAATATCTGAGAAGTCCAACTCTGGTACAAGAAAGGATTCTAGTGTCATCTGCATAAAGCAAAAGGGGGGGGGGAATCTTTCGAGATCCCAGTTTAGGACATGCTCCAACCTTGATGGAAGATCATTCAAAAATAGATTAAAGAGAAGTGTACAGTCTTGTTTTACTCTTTTTAAAGTTGGTATGTTAGCAGTTAAATGACCAGATTCCGAATATTTTATTTGACAGTAGTTCCTATCTCATGTTGAGATGAAGGGAGAAAATCCTCACCAAGAGGTTAGATTTAGGCTGCCATTCTGTGCATACTTACAAAGAAGTAAGCCCATTGAACTCAATGGGACATTTTCTTTTGGGTAAACATGCTAAGGATTGCACTCTTAAGCAAGTTACACTTTCATTTAATTCTTCCTCCCAAGGGCCTCAGGCACCATTCAAGTGTTTATTTACATTTCCGTGGAAACAGGAGCCTTCACAGATTGGATTACAGCAGGACTCTCCCGCCTAATAGATTTAGTCCAGAATGGCAAAATGAGGGAGAAAGTATCTCTTGAACATACTATCGGTACATGTATCCCCTTGGTTTCACTATCTGCAACTGAAGAATATGGTGGAATCGCGCTGCAGGGCAGGCTCCTTTGAAAGACCAGGGTCGGATTTTGAAACTCTTTTAGCAACCTACCCGGATTCTGCAAAAGGCTTACTCTCCAAGATTTATAGTCACTGATATACTATAATTATAGTGGTTAAGTGCGCGGACTCTAATCTGGAAGAACCGGGTTTGAGTCCCCACTCCTCCACTTGCACCCGGCTGGACGACCTTGGGCAAGCCATAACTCTGGCACAGCTGTCCTTGAAAAAGAGCAGTTTCTGTCAAGAGTACTCTCAGCACCACCTACCTCACAGGGTGTCTGTTTTTTTTCTTCAAATAAGTGTTTTTTTAATTATCTTAAACCATATATACAACAGTACATTCAGAACACATATTAATACCATGCAATAATCAACATTCTCAACCCGTAAGAGCCTTTTAAAAATATAACAGATCTTTGTAATAAGAGTTGTTTGGAATCACTTCTTCCTCTGCGAGATATTCCACTGCTGGGAGCCAAGTTGCTTGAAAATCTTTTTGGTGAGAGACAATTTTACCATATACAAAGTGTTCCCAGATTTTGTTTTGCCAACATTGAAGAGTAGGTTGATTTTTGTTTTTCCAGTATTGGGCTAATGTTATTCGTGCAATTGCTAACAATGTTGCTATTAATTTTCTAGTGACTTTACTTTCACAGGTATCTGGGATGACATCCAACAGGACCGTTTCAGGTAGAAAAGGTAAGTTAATTCCCGTAATTTTGTGAATTTGTTGTACAATTTGTGTCCAGAACTGTTGAGATGAGGGACAGGACCACCAACAATGCATAAAATCTCCAGTCTTCCCACAGGGTGTCTGTTGTGGGGAGCGGAAGGGAAAAGAGTTTTTAAGCCACTCTAAGACACCTTTGGGTAGTGAAGGGCGGGGTATAAATCCAATCTCCTCCTCCTCCTCCTCTTCTTCTTGATAACAAGAAACCTTTAAGATTCCAAAAAAGATGGCAGAAAGATCTAAATATGGATCTACAAGAAGAGCATTGGACATCCATCTGGAAATCACCAGTAAATAGCTCCAGAAGTTTTAACCTTCAGTTACAATTCTTTAAACTTACCTCCAGATGGTACTACACCCCAGAATGATTAAACAAGATAAATCCTCTTCACAGCGCCTTCTTTTGGAAAAACTGTGACAATGTTGGAAATTATCTTCACTGCTGGTGGGAATGCCCAGTGACCAAGCAGTTTTGGAGGGAAGTAATTCCCTTCACTTCCATTATGTCCAGCGTTATCACTTCTTAATTTGAGAGAAGCCGCTGATGGGATAGATACTCAAAAAGATACCACTGCTATTCTCCTTGCTACGGCTAGGCTCACAATTGCTCACAATTGCAACACAGTAGCCTGAGAAAATCTGGGACCAGTTCGTAATGGATAAAATTATTAATGCAATACAACAAACTTCCGCAGGCATAAACTCGTCATCATCTAAATTTATTAATACGTGGGCAAGGGTGCTCAAGTATTTGACTAAACACCAACTACTTCCATCAAATCTCTCTTACCGGTCCTGGATTCACTTCTTATTGTTCTTCTGTATCGACCTGTTGTTTATTTGACAGAACATAAAAGATTTTTTGTTTTACTCATCAGTTTTCTTTTTTTTGCAGTTTTTTTTCTTTTTTTTGCAGTTCTTATTCCTTATCTTAAACTATTACCATTCTTATACAGTTAAGATTTTGACTAAACTTGTGGGTTTCTTAGTTCAGGTTATATAGTTTAGCAGATTGTCGTTGATGTTTATAAGTTTGATATTATATGAACTTTGCAATGTATCACATTCTGTATGGATTCTTGTTATCAATTTAATAAAAACTGAGGGTGGTGGTGTTTATTTACACTGGTTATCCAAGTTTCTGTCAGCTAAGCCTCTGTCTAGTCCTGGCTGCCATGGGAGTGGGGGTGACTCTGGAATGTTAAGTTTCTATTCTGCTGTGTCTTCTGTGTTTCTGTTATCTCTGCTTGAACTTCAGTGCCTGGTGTAGTGTTTCTCCTGGGAACTGATGCCCATTATTTAGGTGGGCTTCTACCTGACCCCTGATTGGCCCTGGTCCATCAGAGGCCCTCCTTGAATGATGTATAACTACTTGCTTCACACGCTTTTATTTAGTTCTAACATGAAATGGTTCAGATATCTGCATACTATCAATTAAACTTCACTTAATTGATTGCTGCAGGAGTCTGGCAGTTTCTTCTCCTAAGGCAGATTTGGAGGAGGGACATAGTTGCGTAAGGTCAATAGAGTGCATAACTGTGTATTGAGCCACTGCAAGCTAATTTGTCATTCTAAGCAAGGCAGGATTGCAACACACACACGTCTCAAACCACACAACATGAGCTGAAGAGTTTCCAAATTTAACACCAAATATATGATGATGATGATCTCTTCCAAGGGATCGTAACTCCACAGATGAATGCACTGGCTCCAAGTTGATTACCAGATCAGGTTCAAGGTTTTGGACTTGACCTTTAAGGCCCTAAATGGTCAGGGAACAACGTATCTACAAGACCGCCTCTCCTGGTATGTACCCCGGACAGCATTACACTCAGGAGACCAACACCCATTTGAAGTCCCTGGCCCAAAGAGCGTCCAGCTGTCCTCAACCAGTGCCAGGGTCTTTGCCCTGGCTCCAACTTGGTGGAACTCTCTACATACTAACATCAGGGCCCCACAGGTCTTGTTACAATTCTGCAGGGCCTGCAAGGTAGAGATGTTCTGCCAAGCACATATTGAGAACAGCAATGGTTTTTAATGGTTTTAACAACTATCTGACATTACCTGCTTTTCACCCCCTCTCCCCCCATGCTAATGTAAATGGGGGGGGGGGTCCAGAAAATTTTATTTTAATTGACATTATTTGGCCTTCATATTTGTGGTAATTAATCTTTTTGGTTTCTTAATGCAAGAACTGGTTCCAGTTTATGAGGTCCCTTGGATTGTCCCACTAACCAGGCCATCCTGCAAGCTAGTTACTTGGACAGAAGGTCTCATGAGTTCTTAATAATGCAGGAATAGGACTCTCAAAACTGTTCTCAGTACATCAACTGCATAGTCTCCATGGCACTAAGTCTGACTCTTCCCATGGGACTTATATTTATTTTTGGGGGGCACCAGTTCAATTGATTGTCTCAGTCTCATATAATTATATTATTTATTATATAATATATAGTTCTCTAATTATACTATATACACTATTTTGGAGTAGGTGATAACTCCGAGAGTGATCACTGTCCACTTGGCTTAATCTTAAGTTTCTCTGAAAACCTTTTTTCCACCAACTCACATAACACCATAGATGGAGTGCTGTTTGGTGAGAGGAGAATTAGATGGTCATCACACTTCTGTTGTAATACAGCTCAGCTCCTCCAGAATGGAGTTCTTAGGTGTGATTCACCAGCAGTGAATCTTTAGATTCATTAAACATCTTTGAGATCTGCTTATAAAGGGCTGATAAAGCAAAAGAAGCTTGCCTTAGCTAGATCTCAGTGGCAAGAGCTACATCTAGTAGTCCATGAAAGAAACAACTAGAGGTTCTGGGATTTGATATCCTCTGGCATGGGCAACTCTTTCCTAAAGTTGGATGCCTAGATATCTGCCAAAGATTGTCACTGCCATTATAACCAGGTTTTTTGGGGTGGGGGGGGTTCCACCCCTGTGGCCAGCAACACTGATTGATACACTCTTCCATTTAGTCTTTTTGTTTTTCTTTCACTTGGTAAGGCCCCTGGGGAAGATATCCTGTCTGCAGTCTGAGATGTTTAAGCTCCAGTGTAGTGCAAGCTGTTTACTCAGATAAATTCTTCTGGAATCCTGCCCTGTGACTGGAAGCAAAGTATAGTTGTCCCAATATTTAAAAGGGGCAACAAACATGATCCACACAATTATCGACCTATCAGCTTGTTGGCTATCACCTCCAAACTCTAAATTCCTGCAGAGAAAACTGGAAGAATGGTTAAAAAAGGAGGCTAACCAAGTCATTTTCCCTGAACAAGCTGGTTTCAGAAAGGGCCAATCTACCATCAACCATTGCCTTGCTACAGAGTGCATTAGACATTTTTATGCCACTTTTGTTGATCTTGGAGCTGCCTTTGCCTCAGTACAGAGAGGCAGACTTTGGTCTAAATTGGCAAGTACTAACATTGACAATCATTTCCTGCTCCTGGTAAGAGAACTCCACAGCACTGTATCCCCTAAAAGGCACTTCAGGCTCTCTGACAGAAAGCATTCCCATAGTCAGAGAAGCAAAACAGGGGTGTGTTCTTGCCGCTCTTCTTTTTGATCTCTAAATTAATGACATCATTAAGACGCTCTCAGGCCCAAATCTTTTCCTCTCTGCCTTGACTCACAGAAAATTTCAGTCCTCTCATATGTGGATGACATGATTCTGCTATCTCTGACATTGGTCTAGGCTCAGTGATTACTGAAAGGAAGAATTACTAAACCCCAAGTATTCAAAGGCCAAGGTGGTGGTTTCTGGAATGAGATGATGCAATCTCTGTTGGTCAAAAGACAACTTCCCAATAGACCAGTGCAGAAATTTCAGCAGATTGGAAGGCTCATTCAGAAATGATAAAATCAGCAGCCCTCTGTACAATGAGGACCATTCTAAAATTCTACCACACTAAAATGGGCTTCCTGATAGATCCTCCCAATAAAACTCTTCCAGAGCAAGGTAGTTGCTCAATTTCTCTATGGTATAGAGGTATGGGGATGGAACAATGCCATGGTTGTTAACCTGGAGAGAATGCAAAACCTTTTCCTGAACAGGAGCAGCCTTCTTGTTGAATATACTTCCAGATAGTTGTACGCAGAATGATGAAACCTTTTCCTGAACAGGAGCAGCCTTGTTGTTGAATATACTTCCAGATAGTTGTACGCAGAATGATGAATACTTGATCATTTATATATTAACATCAGCTAACTTTCATATAAAGAGAACATGTATAAGATATTTTATAGATGGTACATTACACAAGATAGATTAGCTAAACAAAATGTTAATTGCTCTGATAAATGTTGGAAATGTAAAAATAAGACTGGTTCTTTTTATCACATGTGGTGGTCATGTGATGTTACAAAGAGGTACTGGAGATAGATTCATGAGATAATGGAAAAATAATAAGAACTAATATCCCGTTTACTCCAGAGATACTGTTATTGAATATATTTCCGAAAGACTTGGATAGTTCATATGTCGACAGCTGCAAGGATAGTATATGCCAAATATTGGAAAATAATGGAAATACCAATGAAACAAGAGTACGTGAACAAGCTATTTGAAACAGCGGGAAATGACAAACTGACACTTGAAATGAGAGCCGGTACAGAATGGACTTTTCAAAAAACTTGGAAGAGATTCTACGATTGGTATAATGTAAATGGATAGATAAATGTAGTAATTTGAGAACGCAGAAAAGATAAGCTTAGTAAAATAGATAATGAATTTAGAAATTTAATAAGCAGAAGAAATAATAAAGTCTCTTGTTCTTTGTTATATGTTGTGGGGGGTAGATGGGGGTTGTTTGTCTGTATGTCTGTAGTATATAATGGAAAAAATAATAAAAGTGTACCCTCAGGTACTTATAAAAAACAAAACAAAAAACATCAGCTAGAATCCTTTTAGCCAAGTATTGGAAGACTGAGAAAATCCCCACCAGGGAAGAATTGGTAAATAGACTCTTGGATGTAGCAGAAATTAATAGAGTAAATTTTGAATTGCAAGCTAAAGATGACAAATTGTACCAGAAGCGATGGTCAAAACTATATTTATGGTTAAATAACAATGTGGATCTAAACTCGAAAATGTAGTTGAAACCCATGGACTCTGTATACATTAAAAAACTATAAATGAAGTTATAAAAACCCGACAATTTTTCCTGGAAAAGATCTTAGTATTATCCCCAAGCGCTTCAGTAGCCCTTCTGATAGCCGAACTAGACCTTCCATCCATTGGGGCATGTGTGCATATAGCCCTAATTAATCACTGGCACAAATTGAAGAAGGGTCCAGCTAGTCATCTTTCTAGCCTATGTCTCACTTTGTTTTCCCAGGCTCTGAGGACATCCGTTTAGCCTCAACCAGAGCCAGAGCCTTTTCAGCTCTGTTTCTGGCCTGGTGAGATCATGGCCCTGCAGGATCTGCTTCAGTTCCACGGGGCCTGTAAAATGGAGATGTTCCGCCAGGCCTTTGGCTGAAGCGATGGGTGTCCCATTATTCCGACCTCCCCTGTCTCACCCCACCCTCTGATCCAGCCTATTTAATCATTATGGGAGGTGTTCACTCACTGCCCTTTTTTTATATCTTGGGTATTTTATAGACCTTTGAGCTATCCCAGTATTTGTTAATTTATTGTGCTGTAGAATGTTTTACAGTTTTATTGTATATTTATTTATTTATTTTTGACATTTTTACCCCGCCTTCCTCGCGAGGTAATGTTTTAAATTTGTCATGAGACGCCCTGAGGACTGTGTGTAGGGACGGGCGGGATAAAAAATCTAAACAATAATTAAATGAAAAGATTCTACATGGTCCACCAATTATAATAAAATTCTCCATCTGTATAAACTGCCAGAAGTTGTTCATGGTGCCCCCAAGCCAATTTTAATTGCCGGGCCTGGCTACATGCACATGATGTACAAAATTTAAGTACTAAATTCTCTGCTTGGTTTAAATTAATTAAAAAGGATCATTCTAGGGCACACTGTCTGTCCAAAATTACCTTCTACAACCTTCGCTCAGCCTTCACATCTGTTTGCTTCCAGACAATGCTTGCAGGACGCTATAGACAAAAAACAATTGATCAGTGTCTGTGCATCAGCAGAGCCCCAGAACCAGAAGATTTATGCCACTACTTATTGGCCTGTCTGCTTTATTCAGCTCCCAGGCAAAAAAGTTTTAGACAGAATTTTGGCGAGCTCAGCCTCAAGCACCTTGATGAAGGAAGTTTTATTTCTCCTCACGGATGAGGAGCCAGTAGTCTCCCACAAAGTTGATCTTTCCACCCTAGCTGCCAAGAAAATCTGATCTAAATTAGTGTCCAAAGATTAGGTCAGCAAAATGTTATTCTTTTCTATAGCCAGCTGGACGAATTTCTGAAGGACCATTCCTATTCAATGAATTTTAATAGTTATGAAAATGTAACTTTACGGTAGCAATCCCGTTTTAATGTTTTGTTTACTTGTTGTTGTTTTATGCTTGTTCTTGTTGTTAATGGCCTTTGGCCCTAGGCAATAAAACCAAACTGAAGTGAATTGAACTATAACCTGAGGGCCAAAGGATACAAAATGTTTGGATCCCAGTTGGAAGTTACTTGCATAGCTTTGTGGCTGCATACAGAGTATACTGAGCAAGGGCAGCTGAAAAGTTATGCAAATAACTCCCCATTTGGGCTCAGGAAAACAGTGCTGGGGGAAGGCAAGAGCGCCTCTTCCCCCCACCCCATGACCCCAAGCCAAATCTGTCTCCCTTAGTCTGTAAAAATGACCTGCCCTGCAGTTGCTGTGTGGCCAGTGGCCAAGGGGAAAGTAAGTTGGCTACAAGCTCACATCACATAGTTTGGCCCTCTGAGCCTTAGCTCATGCAATTATTTATTTATTTATTTATTTATTTATGAAATTAGATTTGCTAGGCCGCTCAGTCCGCTCTTCCCTACAAGTAGGGCTCAGGGTGGCTTACAACAGAATAACAACAATTAAATGACATTAAAACCAATAAAACAGATCGATGGATGAAAACAGGAAACATATACCAGATGGTGGAAAATCAGCTCCCCTAGTCTCCTTGGGGGGAGGGGTTGCGAGGGATGGGGGAGTTTATGAGACTGCCAGGTGCCCTCCCCTGCCGCTGACCTCAACCAAATGCCTGGCAGAACATCTCTGCCTTCCATGCCCTGCAGAAAGGTAATAACACCCACAGGGCACGGATGTCTTCCGGCAGAGAGTTGCACCAGGTGGGGACCAGGGCTGAAAAAGCCCTGGCCCTGGTTAAGGACAGCCGGATTTCTCTCAGGCCAGGGACCACCAGGAAGTTCTTGTTTCCTGAGCGCAGTGCTCTTGCATGGGCATACTGGGAGAGGCGGTCCCGAAGGCAGGGGTCATTTCCTGCAGGAGCGCACAGGAGTGGAGCTCCGGCAGTAAGGAGCTCAGGGGGCGGGCACATGCAACAAGCCCCGCCCCCTGCTCCCAGCAGCCCTCAGTCGTGCCATGAGAAACAAGAAGCAGCCAGGTGTTGCAGAGCCTCCCCCCAGCCCGCCTTCAGGTACAAGCTCTCCCTCCTCTGTGAGAACAGATCTGCACTCCCCCCCCCCAATATCTAGCAATCCAACACAGTCCAGTGGAGCCTGAGCGGTGTGTGTTGCCTTCTGACACACTTCCGGTGATATGCAAATAAGTTATGCTAATGAGTTATGCTAATGAGCTCCTCCATCTCTTTTTCTACGAAATGACCCCTGCCCGAAGGTATGTAGGTCCCTGACGGTTAAGGGCCTTAAAGGTCAGAACCAAGACCTTGAACTTGATCTAGTGCTCCACAGGAAGCCAGTGCAGTTCATGCAGCACTGGCTGTATATATGCTGTCCAAGGGGTCCCAGTAAGAACCCACATTCTGGATCAGTTGGAGCTTTCAGGTCACGTGCAAGGGTAGGCCCATGTACAGCAAATTACAGTAGTCTATCCTGGAGGTGAACATTGCGTGGATCACCAGGGCTAGGTCAAGACAAGACAGGTAGGGAGCCAGTTGCCTAACCTGGTGCAGTTGGAGACATGCCAGCCTGGCAACCTTTGCAACCTGGGCCTCCATAGACAAGGAGGAGTCCAGAGTCACACCCAGGCTCTTGACGATCTGTGCTGGCGACAGAGGCACACCCTCAAAAGTCGGGAGTTGACAACCCAACCAAGCCCACCCCCCCAGCCACAGGACCTCCATCTTAACTGGATTCAGTTTCAGCTGACTGTCCTTTAACCACCTCTACAGCCTCCGAACCCTTGGCTAGATTCCCAGGAATGGTAGTCAGCCCATCAACAGAAACAGCTGGGTGTCATCAGCATCTTGATGGCACCCGAGCCCCAAACTCCACACTACCTGGGCGAGGGGGCGCATGTAGATGTTCAATAACATCAGGGAGAGAAGTGTCCCCTGAGGGACCCCACATTCAACCGAGAACCTTGGGGACACTGTCCCTCCCAGCACCACCCTCTGTCCCCAACCGTGAAGGAATGAGGTAAACCTCATACAAGTGTATGCTTTGTCCACGCCACTGGGAATTCTGGCAAATGCAAGGTTCTGGCGGCACATACAGGACCTACACACAAGTGCGTGTTCCATAGGCTTTTGTTTCACAACTTGTACTGAATGCATGTGGACGCAGGGACTGAGTCAGCAGATATCATCCCCCTTCCCCCTCCCTACATGCATTCACACTCCCCGGATAATATCTCATGACCAGTGTTCCCTCTAAGCTGAGTTAGTGTGAGCTAGCTCACAGTTTTTTAACCTCCAGCTCAGACATCTTTGTCTCAGCTCGGGAAGGATGGCTCCAGAGCAAACTAATTTATGCAGCAGTCACTCGCTCACAACTTTAATGCCAGTAGCTCACACAGTAGAATTTTTGCTCACAAGACTCCACAGCTTAGAGGGAGCATTGCTCATGACCTTCTATATATTAACTATCAGTTTACATGCAAAATGTATATCCTCCCTTTCCATCCAACAGGAATCCTCCATCTCCCTACAAGGATAGTGCTGCCAACCTCCAGGTGGGCCCTGGAGATCTGCTATTACAATGGATCTCCTGACAATAGAGATCAATTCCCTGGGATAAAATGGCTGCTCTGGAGGGTGGGCTCTATGGCACTGCACCCTGATGAGGCCCCTCCCCTCCCCAAACCCCGCCCCCTCAGGCTCCACTCCCCAAATCTCCCAACCCAGAATTGGCAACTCTATACAATGCACATCTAGTTGGATGTTCCCAGGGCGCACCCAGAGGTGCCAGCCTCCAAGTGGGACCTGGGGGTCCCCCCAGAACTACAGCTCATCTCCAGACTACAGAGATCTGTTCCCCTGGAGAAGATGGATGTTTTGGAGGGGATGGATTCTAGGGCATTGGACTCTACTGGAGTTCTTCCCTTCCCCATGAAGCCACCATGTAGGCGATGAGTAGAAAAAAATCTGAGGCTGTTTCCATTCTCTCAGCAAATTCTCCATAACAATGCCAAGGTTATCTACCTGCATGTACAGTCAGAAGCAGACCTTTACAAACAGGCCTCCTCCGAAAGAAGTGGCTGAGAGGGCATGCAAATGGGCCCACGCCAGTACATCTGCATTCTGGCTTTTTAAAAAAAGATGAATGCATAGCACGAGAAGACAATGAACAAAATGTTCCAGATTGGGGGGGAGGGGAGATTTGTGTACTTCGGTGGAGGCACGTAGGATGGAGGAGTAAAATATCGTCTATCCTCCAAAAGAGTCAGTGGCAGCTCGTCACTTAAACTGGATAAACTAAAAGGATGCAGGCAACATTATCAAGTGGAGTGTGGGGTAAACCTGGCCCCTGCCACCAGAGGTCCTGCTTGCCTGGTGGAAAACAGTTTTTGCCCACACCATTGTTGTTGGGTACTGGCTGCTTATTTTGTGCCGATCTTGGGATTGGCTTCTATTTGCAATGGCTTTAGTGCTTCACATACACAGTCTCTTTCTGAGTTCCATGGTTTTATCATGCTGAGAGTTGGGGGGCTTCCTCTTGCATATGCAGATGTTCAAAAGCGACCAGAGAGTCCCTTGAATGGCCCACTGTCGGTAGGACAACGTGAAATACTTCGTGAAGTACCATAAAGCTCCTTAGGAACCCCTTAAACACATTCTGAAAACTCCAGAAACTCCCTGGATTTCAACCAGGACACACTGTTAGACAGTAGGGAGCAGAAATGGATGAAATCTCCGATGACTTAGGCTGTGGTGACACGGCAAGCTTATCCTGATTTGTTCCCACTATAGATTTGTTTGGGAATATTTTTTCCGGGTTGGGATGACCACACATCCCTCCCTGAACCACCTGCATTGCGCAACAAGGCTCCGGGCACCGTTGAGATAGCTGCGCCGCCGCTTGGGTGGCATGGCTTTTTTTAAAAATTGGCTTTGCGCATGCGCATAGACACATGGCTGAATCACCGCTCCCAGTGAGACTCGCCATACTCCCTTGTTCTTGCAGGTTCCCCTCCCCAAACAGCAAACAAAATTAACCGGCAACGTACAACTGAGCGCTGGAGTCTATACGTGTGCTTGAATGTTTATACATTGAATTTATTCAGCACAGGATTGCTCATGCACACAACGATGGAAGCGTGTAAAAAAACAAAAACCATTGCTAAAGGGTGTTCAGATGACCTAACTGTGATCACTGGAAGAAATGGCTGTCCAGATTGGCGAAATCGCGGGTTCAAAGCACAAATATCCAGAAAGTACTTGATTTTCCAGGTGTAGGAAAACTCGCTAGGGAACTGGGAGGATTGTGCGAGTGAGCCCACTTTGGTGTGGGAGATGGAGGCGGGCGTCTGCTCAGCAATTCCAAATGCGAGAGGGAACAGCAATGAAACCCGATCAAAATAACCGTGTGACCACAGCCTTAGGATGGGACTCCTCAGCTATCCAAATTTATTAGTATGATTTTTTTTCCAGAGTCCGATTAGAAAATGCTGATGCCTTTGTGCTCCTAATTTCAGGCATGTGTTAGGATCTGAATCCTCCTCTACACCTCTCACAAACCACCACACCTTCACAATCCTCTGTGCTCTGCCCTACTGATCCCTCTCATTGAGAATTTACCTGGTGGTGATATTCCTAGTGGACTTTCTGTGAGGCCTTCTGCTGCCCCTTGCTGCTGTGGCAACTCCCCAGATGCCAGGAACCCTGCGTTTAAAAAGTCCTTCATGCTCTGGAAAACGACATACCCCAGGTTTCCTCTGAGACTTCTCTGGCACTTTGGGAAAGGTCAGTAGAAAGTAGAACAGGGCAGGAGGAACTGTAATCGATTACAAATGAGGTCTTTAGAAGGGGAGTATTAGGAGTGGCTGAATTATGGTGGGATTGCTGCCACTTGACCAAGGAGCCGTGGGTGACCCTAGCCAAGGCCTGGATTATGAAGCACTTTTCACCCACTGGACCTTCTCTCCTTCATTTGTTCACTGTGCCTTCCTGTCGATTGAGGCACAGTACCTACTTATCACGCCCCATTTCTGAAGTGTTTCCAAGAGATTCCGTGGTGCACAGGCCCACAAAAGTACTGCAGCCACTTCAAAGATGCTCAGCGTCAGTCTCCAGCAATAAGACTAGCACATACGGTGCATTACCGTGCTAGAAAAAAATCATTAGAAGTGGCAGGGTAGTTTCTTTGCAATCCAGATGTTCACACAAGTGCACAAGCACCATCCCCGTTGCCAACTGGAGGGGAGACTCCTGTGCCGGTCACACTCCCTACAATCAATGATGCTAATATTCTGACATGTACTGCCTTCACTGTGTTTTATGACCTCACTGCTACATGATGACCCAAAAGGTGAAACTTCTTTGGCTCATGAGCCAAATCCGGCCCACACATCTATGGTATCTAGGGTTGTCAAGTCGGGATTGGGAAATTTGGGGAGATTTGGGGGTGGAGTTTTAGGGTATCAGTCCACCCTCCAAAACAACCATTTTCTCCAGGGGAACTAATCTCTGTGAGTCCACCAGGGGTGGGGGATCCCCTGCTCTCTAGTGCCAATCAGCTGGCTGGCAGGAAGACTTAGCTGGGGAGGGGGGCTAGGGTGGCAATACAGTGGCCTCACTGGCGATGCAGTGACATCACTTCCAATGTGCACCAGAGGATGGCACCAGCTAGTCAGGGGCTTCACAGTGCCCAGTCTTCCTGGGGGGAGTGCTCTCAGTCTTGCTAGGTGTTCTCACCCCTGTCTTTTAATGCCAAAATCTCTTTCTCAGAAGCAAGGGCTGCACTAGCAGCAGCCGTCGAAAAGCACTTGGCACAACAGACCTGCTAACTGAAGACCGCTTGCAGTGGCTTGGCACAGCCTTTCTGCTTGATGAAAGAGACGGCTTTGACAGGCCACTTAACAGGCACCTGGGACTATGTCATCCACTGCCAGGTACCACGCGTGGCATTTTTGTGGTGCAGTTTAATCGTTGTAAATCATTTTAGGACCAATTTTGTCTGAAAGCCAGAATATAAATACACCAAATAAATCAGTTGTCCTGCTTGCACTGCTAGAGGCTGTCAACTTTACTATAAAGTGAGACCCCTCACAAGAGGACTTAGGTATGTAGCGAAATGCCTTTCTGGCCCCTGGACCACTGTCCACACAACTGAGAAACTTCCAGGAATACAGTGTCAGCTACGCTGCCATTAGGATTATGGGTTCCAGTTCACTGGCTTGACCTGTGTACCAGCCAGGCCCGCATTCCATTCCCCTTGGCGCCTCTGCTCCTTATCTCTGACCTTGTAGCTCCCTCACTTGTGTAGTGTCTTCCCATATTTCAATCGTGGGACCACTTTCGTTTCCTCGCCAACACACCAACGGTTCTTCCCGCCTGCAGGAGAGTACCTAATTGGCCCATCGATTGGGGGGGGGCCTTTTTAGTATACTATAAACAGTGAATATGTTTATGCTACCATAGTTCTCACAATAAAGTAAAACCTTCTTGGAAGTGTGTGCTAAGTGACTGACTGTGGGTCCTGACATACAGAAGCTGGACATCCCAGATGTAGACCAGTTCTCAACTACTATTAGCTTTCTGGTTACTCTTCCCTGAGAACGTGTCACCATGATGCCAATGTGATTTAGTGTGGTCTAAGAGACCCGGGTTCAAATTCCCATTCTGCCACGGAAGCCTGCTGGACGACCTTGGGCCAGTCACATCCTCTTCAGCCTGATCTACTTCATAGGGTTGTTGTGAGGATAAAAACAGAGAAGAGGAGAATGACGTCTGCCACTTTGGGTCCCCACAGGGGATGAAGGCAGGGTATGCATTTAAAAAATGCCATTGTTTGATGACATCCCAGACGAAGGCATGATGGAAACAACGCATAGTATGGAACCCCTCCGTTATCCAGACCAAGGTCCGTCCACAGTCCTGTGGACTGATGGCAGATATCCTATCACTCCTTTTACATAAAGGGAAGCTTGGCTGAGTTCTGCTATAGATACAAAATGTGCATTTGTGTAATACACCACAACTTTTTTTGAGGTTCACACACACACACACACACACACACGGACACGAAATCAAAAAGTCACTTTGAGGTCCATGACTCCAAATCCAAAATCCAGGGGAGGCACCACATTTAGCTGTACAGAATGGAAACCCATCAACCCTGTGAAGAAATTTGCATAGGTACAAACAGTTGGCATCTGAAATCACTCCACTTTCCAATAGATAAGGACAGATGGACTGCCATTCTGGCTGTATCTGAAGCAGTGAGCCAGTGACTCAGGAAAGCTCCTTCCCACCACAAATTTTGTTTGTATTTAAGGGTTATATGTGCATACATTCAGGGTTAGGGTTACATGTGTATTTACATGTGCATCCACAGCAGAATGATGTATTCTAGCTAGCTGCACTAGTAACAGTGTTTTTTCTCCGCACGTTCCGATCTCCTGCCAGAGGCCACCCCAAGCTTGAGCAACAGGCAGACCTCACTCCAGGCAAGCTGGCCAGGTGCTGTCCGAGTCCTAGAAGGGGCAGGTGCACATAGCGAAGTGAAACAAGTCCCAGGGATGGGAGCACACAGTAACCCCCCAAGCCGGCTCCCTGAGAGCGGGAAGGGGTGGGTGTGAGTGGTAGTGGTCTTCTTTCCCCCGAAGCCCAAGATGCCCCGTGACTATGACCGCCCCTTACTCAGTGGCTCCCCTGCTTGTCGGGACCACAGCCCCCTCCTGTTCCCAAAGAAGGCCTAAACTTTTTGCCTTGGCCAGCAGTGAGGTCCATCGGCACACCCTCCTTGTTTAAATGCATTCAGCCAGCTGTCTCTTAAACTAGAAAGTCACATTATGAAAAATTCTGGTGGTGGTGGCAATATGGTACCAAAACAGTGAAAAAATTAATCTCATCAAACCAGTCAAGTGATGTTCCAAACTAAAACCTTAGTCAAAAAGTGTTGTTAGAATAAGCACACTCAACTGAAGACTGCATACTGCTTCAGAAAGGTCTTGGAATTTTGGGGGAAGCAGATGATGCATTTTTTTACGATAATGTAATACTGTATATGTATTTTGTATATACACATACACTTAAAAGCCACAATCTCGAGAGACTTTGTTCCACGAAATAGTTTGTTTCTTCATATAGACATAATACACGGTGTTAACAACCATGAAAAACATTACAAAATTTTTTTAACAAGTAGAAAAATATTACTAGTTTATATGGAAATTATTAATCTAATACTGTACTGAAGTAATGTATGGATTTTACAAATAAATTATAGCTTACATGCCCTTCTCTTCTAAATGCACACTGGAGCACCCTGAGCTCCCCAGAACGTCCTCTAACCGACCACCACATCTAGTGCCAATCAAACGTTCTGCCCACAAGCTCAAAAAACTTCCGATTAGGTTCATGAAAATATCCGTGCAGTTTTTCCAGTAAAACCGAATCTACTTTCGGGTGTGCTCTTCCTTTCGACTCATGTAAACACCGGTCCCTACCGCTGTCTCTTAGGCAGTAGAAACCTTTTGTTTTATTGAAGTAAAAGTTTGAAGCATTTATCTGAGGCATCAACTTCAAAAACCTTTCTACCTTTACTATTTCTGGGAAGGGATCTTTGATCAGCTTGTCGCCGTCTACAATGTGAATGTGATCCAGAGGAAAATACTTCAACCAGTTTTGCATGTGAACGTAATACAAGCTCCGGTTTATTGCCTTGTAGTTCACATTGAGTTCTCCATCTTTAACTAGGAACTCTTCGATGGAGGGATATGGCTTACGCTTTTGCATGTGGTTGAAGAACACTTGCGTGTAGTCCGACAACACTCTATCAGTGGGGTCCCGCAAAATAAGCAGCAATCTGATGAGCTTGTTCATGCTATAAACTCTTTCAGGCACTTTAGGGGAGGTGAAATACGCTGGGGTTTTCTCTACCGTTATCTGGTGCGGATAAGAGAACGGCATTTGGTTAGCATACCACTGCAATCCATTTCCAAAATGCTCTTCCCAGTCAAAAAAATGGACTTCACTTTCCGCTGCTGCTATATCTGGATGGAGGCTCAGCATCTCCAGCAGGGCTCTGGTTCCACCTTTCCGGACTCCAATGATGACAGTTTGCGGAAGTTGCTGGAATGTCCCATTTGGGCAGATGGTCTCTTTGAAGTCGCTTTTCTTAAAGGGCTCTTTCTGAGCCGGTTCTGCTGTAGCTTCACCCTTAGAGCTGACAGTTGGTCTTGAAGGCACTGCCTGAGGCTGAACAATAAGCAAGGCTGCTCCCAGCAAAACCACGGCCATGGCGGAGGCCCGGAGTCTTCTGTCACAGAGCCAGCAAACGAGACATGAAGGAAGTGCTGCAATGGGCCCCCTTGGAAGCCGAATGACCTCTTGGAGAGCAAAGGTATCTTCCTTAAGTAGATTATTCACTAGGAATGTAAAAGAAAAGGCAAGTTAGAAATATCACCACAGTTCATGAGTATATAAACACATTTTATGTTGTGTCTATTGTATAAGGATGTCGTTGAACCCCCAAAATGAAAGAGTGTATGAACTTATAATTTTACAACTGCTTACAAATTTTACAATTTCAAGTGAAGATCCCACCCTTATCATCTGCACTCCAACACCCTGATAATTTTTTCCTGACCTGTGAAGTTGGAAATGGTAATTTTGGGCTTCCGGTTTATGGCAACAAGCAGGCAGACACATCTCTTGGACATCCCGGGGATGTAAACTGCACACCAGTGTGTGGGAGGGGGTCCGACAGGTCACAATTCCCCCCCCCCGGAGCTTTGGTAAAAGGCTCCCAGCCAGTGGGCTTTTGAGGGGCGACCTCTTCGATGGCTGAATGCCGGAGAATTGAGGCGCCCCTCCACCCCGAAGGTCCTGCCGCTGAGTGACCGCATGGTACGAGTTCTGCTGACCGGGACAAGCGTTGGAGATCGGGCGAAATAAATGATGACAAGCGAGGCCGAATGGCCAACAATGAACTGTGAGTCGGGTTGAAGCGAGCATGAAGATATAAAAAGAAGCTGCCCCCCCCCAAGAGCTACGGGAAAGCGAGCGGGGGAGGGGTCCCTCCCAAACGCATAGACAGAACACGGACGGAAAGAGGGGGGAGCGGAAAAATAAGTGACGAAGGCTGCGGTCACACGTAACAGAAGCCACACAAGTGAAACGGAAAACAGCCGGAGTTTCTGGGCGCGATCTCACCAGCACATCTGGGAAACGTAGCACTCCCGTGGCTCAACCGAGGCTTCCAGCCGAAACTGCGTGGCAAAAAACTAGTACCTTGGAGGTACTAGTTTCCGGAAACTGCGGGGCAAGGGCGGGCGTCTGATCGCGTTTCTGGTGGCATCCAGTGCCCGCCCATGTCCCCTTGCAAATAAGGTGTGTTTTTTTGTCCAAGTCTCTGTGGATGCGCATGCGCACCCAACGGAGCATGCGCATTTGTCATGTACACAAAAATAAAAAACAGTTTGCTGCGGCGCGCGCTTCTTCGTTGTCCGCCGGCTTGTCCTGTGATCGGCACCTCTCCCTTGCCATGGAACCTCCACGGTACCTCCACAGAACCTCCACAGGAGGTCTGATCACGTAACTGCGCAGTAGTTTGCCCCAGGGCAAACAGCCACGCTTCTCCTCTGCAGTTTCCTGCCCGTGTGACCGGGGCCTAAACTGTTTTAAGAGACTTACCAGAGTGCAGAAAAGCATTCGGGCAAATATCAGAGACTTTAGCAACTTTTCTGAAAAGTAAACAAATCCAAAAAGATGGCGGGGAAGAAACCGGAGAAAGAGAAGCTGTTGAAACCGAAACTAGGGGGCAGTCCTCGAATGGATGAGGCCACTGAGCTCTCAAAACTCTTGGCTGACTCCCTGCGCCCCCTGCTGGATGAGATCACTGGTATTAAACAACAACTATCAGTAATTGGGCAGAGTGTGGCAACGCAACAGATGCAACTGACTCAATCCTTAAAAGCAACAGAGCAAATGGGAGAGAAGGTGAAGGAAATGGACGTCACTACTAAAAAAGTTAAGAAAAAGGTGCAAAAGCTGGAAATGAAGCAAGCTACGGAAGAGTCAAAGCTCTTACAGCTACAAATGGATAAAGCAAATTTGGTCCCAGAAGGGGTCAAGGGGTCCCAGAAATTAAAGGAGAGAATCTGAAGCAACGGTTGAGCGAAGCAATAGCCCCAATGACAGATTCAACAGTGGAATACCTTTGCAGTAAAACGGATGTGATCTACAGGTCCTATTCATCATACATCAAGAAAAATAATCTGCCTGGGGAAATAGTGATCAGATTCTCGAAGAGGCATGTGAGAGATGCTATTTTGAAAGCAACTTCGGAAACACCCTTAAAAATTGGGGGCAACAATATTAGGATTTTAAAAGAGATTCCATTTGATATAAGGCAGAAGAGAAAGAACTATAAAGATTTAACCCTTTTCTTACAAACAAATGGTATCAGTTACAGGCGGTTAATCCCAGAAGGCATCATTTTCAAGCTCAACGATAAAAAAGAAAGATTGACTCTGTTTTTAAAACACGTGAATTTCTGTGGACACAGCTTGGGGAACCAGAAGAGGGCAAAGGGGAGGAAGAAAAAAGCAAATCTGATAGCGAGTTGGACTCGGGGTCTTCGGACGAGGACTCCCCCTCTGAAAAGGGGGAGGCTGCCCCCAAAAGCTCATATAAACTGAGGATTAGAAAAGATAAGAATAAATAGGGGCTGAAGGACTTTCATTAGTGCCTGAAAATTTTTTGAAATAACTTGGGGATGCTCTGGGAACCTCTTTAAACAGTTAAAGGGATGGTTAAACGATAATTAATCTAGTAAAAAGGTAAAGGTTCCCTTGCTCGAAAGCCAGTCGAATCAGACTCTAGGGTTGCGGTGCTCATTGCCGTTTCAAAGCTGAAGAGCCAGCGCTGTTGTCAGCAAGCTGCCAAATGTTTTCTACTTTCGATTTCATGCGCATTCCTTTCCTTACGCTTAATTGCTTTGCAGCAGCAAGTGTATCTTTCAAGGCCGCAGGAGGAGAGGCGCTGGATAAGTTGCTTGGGTTATCACACGGAGTTGCCATGGGAAGAGTACCTGTTATGCTTAGTAGTGCCATTAGTTTCTCAGGCCTAATGGCGCGCACGGGAACTCCTGCAATTGGGCCTCACCCGTTTGAACGCACTATAACCTGTTATGCTGTTTGATTCCACGTCATTCCTAACAGTGATCTTGTCAATGCACCTTTCGCTTCAATAAAAGTAAAACCTTTCTATAAGTGTGTACTTCGTTGATGCTGTGGGGACCTGACAGCTGTCTGAAGACATTTCCGTGGTCATGTGGCTGGCATGGCTAAACACCAAGGCGCACGGAACACTGTTACCTTCCCACTGAAGTGGTACCTATTTATCTACTTGCAATTTCTTGCTTTCGAACTGCTAGGTTGGCAGGAGCTGGAACTAAATTCATTGTATTATTAGTAGCTTTTTGAAAATAGCATGGTGATAAGATGATGTATTGATCTCCTACCCTTGGGTTTTTAGTTAGTTGTGGGTGTTTTTTATTTTTTCCCTAGATGGAGTTCCCTTCCCTATATTTTCTGTTGTAGTTTTGTAGTCTGTAAAAAAATCAATAAAAACCTCCCCCCAGGGGAATGGGGGAAAAAAAGGAAATGGTAATTTTGCACACCACCCCCAAGTGTAGTTACTACAACCCCGTTTCCCTTTCCTCTACTACACAGTGGCCCTTCCTGCACTCCCCTTTTAATCCATGCTCACCACGGTGTCCTCCAAGCAATTCTGCACTAAAGAGTTCGGCCTTCTTTTTAATCCAGGTCCCCCCCCCCATTCTGTACTAAAATTGAGTTCAGCCTTCTTTTTATTATGCCCCCCCCCATTCTGCATTACATTACCTCCCTTCAGTGGCCAGCCCAGTTTCATTCTGCTGTTGCCCCAGGTTATTTGCATGCTGTTTTGCTGTGGACTTAAAATTGCCTTGACTTGAACACTGAGAAAATCCAAACTGGCAAGCAAATGTGGAAAGGACCAGTGAAAAGGAGCAGAACGTTACTTATATCCCAGTTAAGGAGCTACACAACTAAAAAAATGGTAAAGGTTCCCTTGCTCGAAAGCCAGTCGAGTCCGACTCTAGGGTTGCGGTGCTCATCTCCGTTTCAAAAGCCGAAGAGCCAGTGCTGTCCGAAGACGTTTCTGTGGTCATGTGGCCGGCATGACTAAACACCAAGGTGCGCAGAACGCTGTTACCTTCCCACCGAAGTGGTACCTATTTATCCACTTGCAATTTCTTGCTTTCAAACTGCTAGGTTGGTAGGAGCTGGAACTAGAGATGGGAGCTCACTCCGTCATGTTTATTTATTTATTTATTTATTATTAAATTTATACCCCGCCCTCCCCCATAGGGCTCAGGGCGGCTTACATGGCAAGAGAACTTGCTAATAAAAACATCAAATAATTTAGTACATTTAAAAAAGAGATGGTAATATAACAGGGGGGGCGGCGGCGGCCCCTAGTCGAAAGCCTGGTGGAAGAGCTCCGTCTTGCAGGCCCTGCGGAACTGCATCAGGTCCCGCAGGGCCCGGATCTCCTCCGGGAGCTCGTTCCACCAGGTGGGGGCCACCACCGAAAAAGCCCTAGCCCTGGTGACGGCCAATTTAGCATCCTTGGGGCCCGGCACAGTTAGAAGGTTTTGGGCCCCAGACCGTAGCACTCTTGGGGGAACATACTGGGAAAGGCAGTCCCTCAGGTAGGCTGGACCCAGACCATGTGGCAACTTGGGTCTCGAACTGCTGAACTACTGACCTTCCACAACCTGCAGTTCAGCGTCTTAACCATTTGAGCCACCCGCAGCTCCAGCTACACAACTACCATCCCTCTAAATCAACAAAGGAAGGGGACTGGAGAGGAGCCAACTGACCATGCAAAGAATCTCAGGCATAGGGCTGCCAGTGCCAAGTCTGGCTCAGGAAATACCTGGAGATTTTTCAGGTAGTGCCCAGCAAGGATATGATGTAACACTGTGACATCGTATCCTGGGTGTCACTTCCAAGTCAAAAGTCAAGGGATGACACATCATGACATCATTGCAAGTCACTCCCCCAAGCCCTACCCCTTCCTGTGATGTCACTTCCTTCTTTCAAACTGATGTGTTCCATTGCCAGTGACAATATAGAGCAAAGACCCTTAACATTCTGAACATTCACCCACATTCAACCCCAAGAAAACTGGGCTGAGATGTAAGCAGTAAACAAATGTTCACATCCACCCCTAATTTATGCAAAGGAACTCCTTCCTTCCTTTTTTTTTTTGAAGTGGCAAAATGCAAGTATTCCTGGAAAGAGCAAAGGCAGAAGACCAACAGTGCCCCCTTCTCTCATTCTGCAACCCCAGCCTCTGGGAAGAGAGGCTTCCCAAAAATGAACAAGAATCTTGTGGCACCTTAAAGACTAGCACAATTTTATTCCAGCATAAGTCTTTGTGGAGTAGAGCTCACCAAAGAAAATTTATACTGGAATAAAATTTTGTTACTCTTTAAGGTTCCATACAACTGTTGATTTTTCCTGAAAACAACCCAAACCACCGTTCTTCTGGAAGTAAGTCCTGCAAGCAGTGTTGCACTGTCTGAAATCAGGACACAAAGATATTCACACACACACACCCAATTCATCACACAGGAAAGTCTTTGCACTCATGGCTACTCTTCCAAGGCAAAGGCTTGGCCCCAGGGGGAGGGGGGAGGATTTTACATAGCTGGATTCCTCCCCTAAAATCCCCGCATGTAGAAAACTAGTATTACAGTGTATCTCGCGCCCCATTTTAAAAGCTTCTTTAAGCACAATTGGGGTTTCTAGGGTCAGGGAGGAATTCACCTTCCCCCTCCTTATGCAAGCCACAGGCAGAAGTTCCTACAGAAAACTAAGATCTTGGAATCGGAGATCTGTTGTTCAGATCATCAAAAGGGACGCGACGGTGCCAAAGTTAAGCACGGTCACGTTGTTCAAATACAATGTCTGTTGAGTTTGGACTCAAACTTTGTTTTAATTTGTAAAAGGTAATTTAAATAATCCTTAATTCTCCCCATCTGAAATGAATGAGAAATAAAAGTGTCTGATTCTCTCTCCTGAGGGGAAGCTGCATGCAATTTTAGCAGCGACCCAAAGTTGTCTTTAGAAATATAGATGTAAGCATAATTTTTTTTAAAAAGGATCAGGTTTCTGCTACACAAAGCCTCTTGCACTGTTTGATTGGCTGTTCTACTCTGTTCATTGCTTTGACCTACTTAAGGCAGACCATAAATAGTATGGATAAATATAAATAAATAAATTTTGCCATCCGTCCATGGAGGAGAACAAAGCCCACCCTCCTCCTCCTTGCTGGCTCAGTGGCTGCAGACCCCCCCCCCCCCCGCACAACAGAGCCCGCTACTAGTAACTCTTACAGTGCCTGTTTCCATGCAATCATCCTTCAAGCAACTCTTCCGCCCAGGGAATTGCAAGTTGTGCATTTCAAAGTTGCATTAAAAGCACCGAGTTCATCATGGAGAGGCCTGTCCCAATCCCTCAGTAACGCAGCAAGTCTGGTGAAGGAGGCTTGTTTTCTGTTTCCAGCTTTAAAAGGCACCCCCACTTGCTCCCCCCCCCAACATGCCATTTGGGGGCTTCTACAGACCCACCTGGCTCAGCTGACAGAGGAAGAAACAGAGCTCAGTGTCACTTGGGTTGCCAGCCTCCAGTTAGCGCAGAAAACCAAGGAGAGAGATCAAGGGATTGAGGTAGAGAGGGAACAAACAACCGTGATGCATTGTGCCAAGAAAAAGTCTTCGCAGACTAGAAAATTCTTTTTCCAATATTCAGTTGACTTGAAGTAATTCAAACGCCATCAAAACCAATGGACCATGCATATTAGATCTCGTTTCATGTATAACTTTCTCAAAGTGGGTAGCGTTGAAATACCTATACACTATCAATCCATTTGGCAGACACTCTAATCATATTGCCTAGTGACACTCACCAAATCCATTCGTGTGATGGATTACACCTGGACATCTCCCACTATTACAGTTGATCTCCAGACGACCAAGATCAGTCCCCCTGGAGAAAAGGGCTGCTTAGGAGGGTGGGCTCTGTGGGGCTGTACTCCGCTGAGATCCCTCCAGTCCCCCAACCCTACTCTCCCCAGGCTCCAGCCCCGAAATCTCCAGATATTTCCCAAGCAATGCTAAGTGTCACCCATCTATTGGTGCCACCTCACTCTGAATTACCGATCTTTTTTTTTTTTTTTTTGGTAAACCAATTTTTTTTTTTCAGGAATACAAAATATAAAAAATTTCTTCGTCTTCTTTGTTATTCAGTTTTTTTGTAATCTTATCCATTTGTGCCATGAACAGAACTTTTTGTATCCATTCTTCAACCTCTGGTACCTTTTCTGTCTTCCAAAACTGAGCATAAATCATTCTCGCTGTCACTATCAGGTACCAGAGTAAAGTTTTTTTAGTCGTATTGACTTCTTCCATTTTGAGTCCCAAAAGCAGAATTTCCGGTGCTTTTTTAAAAGAACATTTCAGTATTTTTTGCATTTCATTGTGGACTTTTGTCCAAAAGTCTACAGCTTTCTCACAAGTCCACCACATATGATAAAATGAGCCCTCATGCCTCTTACATTTCCAGCATTTGTTTGACATATTTTGATTCATATTTGCAATCTTCTTAGGTGTCATGTACCACCTATACATCATCTTATAACAATTTTCTTTAACATTAGTACATGTCGAGATCTTAATAGAGTTTTTCCACAAATATTCCCAAGTTTCCATATCTACTTCCTTATTCATATTAATAGCCCATTTTAACATTTGTTCTTTAACAGTTTCATCTTCAGTATACCATTTTAACAACACCTTATACATTTTAGAAATATTTTTTCCTCCTCCACTCTCCCATACCTTTTCAATTTCATTTTTTTCCTCTCTAAAACCATAGTTTTTTTTGTCAGATCTAAAAAGATCATAAATCTGCATATATTTCAACCACTCATATTCATATTCAATTTCATTCTGCTTTTTCATTACCCACTCTGTTCCCTCTTTTTTAATTAAATCTCTATATGGCAACCAGTCTCTACCTCGCTGTCTTGAGTAAGATATCAACACTTCTACTGGTACAATCCACAATGGTCTTAAGTCACTCTGGTACTTCTTATATCTTGTCCATACCATATACAAAGCTTTTCTCACCAAGTGAAGTTTAAAAAAACTGTCCATTTTTATCTTGTCATACCATAAATATGCATGCCAGCCAAATCTACAATCATGCCCTTCCAACCCCAACAATCTGTCATTTTCAAGCTTCACCCATTGATCCATCCATGTTAGACAAACCGCTTCATAATATAGTCTAAGATTTGGCATTTGTAGACCTCCTCTTTCTTTGGCATCACAAAGTATTTTCATTTTGATCCTTGGTTTCTTGCCTGCCCAAACAAATTTTGACAACTCTTGTTGCCACTTGGCCAACAAATCCGTTTTATGCAGAATTGGTATTGTTTGGAACAGGAACATCAAACGTGGTAGGACATTCATTTTTATAACTGATATTCTTCCCATCAGTGATAAGTTCATTTTATCCCATTTCTTAAAATCTTGAGTCAGCTTAGTCCATAATTTCTCATAATTATTCTTATATAGGTCTATATTTTTTGCCGTTAATTCAATTCCAAGGTATTTTGTTTTTTTAACTACTTCACATTGTACCAGTTCTTGTAGTTCCACTTGTTTTTGTTTGATCATATTTTTACATATAAGTTTTGTTTTATTCTTATTTACGTAAAAGCCGGCCAATTCTCCAAACTCCTTTATTTTTTGAAAAAGCAATGTCAATTTTTCTGTTGGGTTTTCCACCATAAACATTACATCGTCTGCAAATGCTCGATATTTGACACTCTGAATTACCGATCTGATTCATGTAATGTTAAACAACAGCAGGAGGGTCGAGGGAGACATCTGTGGGCTCTCGCAGCAAAAAGGCAATGGGGTTGAGCGGCAGTCGCCTGCACTTACCCTCTATACCCAGCCAGCCAAGTACAGATGCGGTGCCCCCCCAACTCCCAACCCAGCCAACCTCTCCAGAAGGATACCGTGGTCAACATCGAAAGCCGCCAAGCAACCCAAGAGTATCAACAGGGGTGCACTCCCCATCACTCTCCCTGCAAAGTTAATCAGGCTGACTAAAGCGGGTTCTGTCCCAAACCCAGACAGAATCTGGACTGAAATGGGTCTAGATAATCTGTCTCATGCAACACCATCTGAGGCTGCGTAGCAACCACCTGCTCGGACACCATGCCCAATGATGGAATGGTGGCCACCAGGTGGTAGTTACCCAAGAACACTTGGGTCCAGAGACAACTCGTATAGGAGTGCACAACTGCCCCTTCCAAAGCAGTTAGAACCACATCCTCCCTCAGAGAGGCATTTATTATTTCCTGGATCTCTTAGACCAGCCCAACCAGGCTTAATTGTATCAGCCAGGAGGGGCACGGGGCAAGTCTAGATCCTTCGCTCAACAGAGGTAAAAGTGAGGAGTCTCAAATTAACATTTTACTTACTGGGCATTCAAAATTAACAATGTACAAATAAAAACAGACGTTCTTCAAAAGCCCTCCATTTCCCATCATGGCAGCTATTGAAGATCAGAGTCAACAGACTGGAAATCCTAAAAGCCAGCAAACACCAAACTTCCCTTCAACCCAGTATAGGTGGGTCCTCCTGCCTTTTTTTTTTTTTTTTGGTACCACTTAAAGTCTGGTGCCCTGGGTGATTGCCCAGTAGAGCTGCCAACCTTCAGATGGCACCTGGAGATCTCCCGCTATTACAGCTGATCTCCAGTCTCCAGATGACTGAGATCAGTTCCCCTGGAGAAAATGGCTGCTTTGGAGCATGCTGTCGGCTACGCTGCCATTGTAAACGGGGGGAGGTAGGAGGCTGCTGGGTGAACATCTTCAACGTTCATTTCTTTCGCCGTGTCTTGTCTCTTAGCCAGGGCTCGTGACCTTGATACATTGCTCCTCTCGCTCTGCTGGGAAGGTGACCCCGTTAGTTTAGGCGCGCTGCAGTTCATCCTCTGATTGGCCCGATTCCACCAGGGGACCCCACTTTGAATCCTGTATAACTTCCCACTTTCCCGCCTGTGGAGTTAGATCTAACACAGAATGTAGGCACAGATGACCTGCCTTTACTGTACTCAATAAACTTGATCCTTCTGAAGGAATGCTGTTGAGACTGATTGTTGTGGGACTCTGACACATGCTGTATATATTATTATACTCAGCTGTCTCACCCCACCCCAAATTGGCCCAGCTTCCCCAGGCTCCACCCACAAAATCTCCAGGTATTTCCCAACCCAGATGTGGTAGCCCTATTGCCTAGGTTTGCCTAGTGGTCGGCCCAGCCCTGCACAAGCAGGTTCAGAGACCCTCTCTCCACAAAAGCTCTTCTCTGCGTTTTCTCCTTTCAGCCTAGCCTGGCCCTCCAGTGCTCTGCACCTGTTTGCAGCATGGAGCCCCCCCCCATGGCTCCTCCTCTTCCTTCCACTTGACTTGAATATCACATGACTCCATGTAACATACTTTCAGCTCAATGGATCCCATCCCACGTGGCCACTGAGGTATTAAAGATGGGTCCCAGATCTAGAAATGGTGAAGACCGGTGCCCTCAACTAATTACGCAACTAATCATAAAATCATAGAATGTTAAGAGTTGGAAGGGACCTTGCAGGTCATCTAGTCCAACCCCCTGCACTCTGCAGGAGCAGAGCCGAAAAATAGCTCTACATACCTACAACATATCCGAATGATGGTTGTCCAGCCTCCGCTTGAAAAGCGAAGGAGCATCCACCACCTCCCGAGGAAGTCTGTTCCACAGCTCAACTACTCTTACAGTTAGGAAGTTTCTCCTGATATTTAGCCGGTATCGACTCCCTTGGAATTTCCACCCATTAGATCTAGTTTTGCAATCTGGAGGAAGAGCGAATAGATCTGCTTCATCTTCTATATGACAGCCCTTCAGATACTTGAAGACTGCAATCATGTCCTCTCTAAACCTTATCTTTCCCAGGCTAAACATACCCAACTCTCTCAGCCTTTCCTCATAAGACTTGGACTCCAACCCTCTCACCATCCTGGTTGCCCTCTTCTGGACACGCCTGAGCTTGCCAGCATCCTTCCTAAAATGTGGTGCCCAAAACAGGACACAGGACTCCAGGTGAGGCCTGACCATAGCAGAATAGAGCAGAACTACCACCTTCCATGATCTGGACACAATGCTTCTGTTAATGCATCTAAAATGCAGTTCAACTGCATTAAGACATGAGAACCCACTTGCCCTAGGGTCCCCAACCTTTTTGAGCCTGTGGGTACATCTGGAATTCTGACACGACATGATGGGCAAAGCAAGAAAATGGCTGCCACGGGAGGCACACAACGATGGCCACGGCTTAACTTCAGCTACGCAGTGCAGATCCTTGTGCTGTGGGGGCAGCTGCTGCAAAGGCAACCTTTAAAAATATCTGCACAGCCGATCAAATCTCCAAGGGCCGATCAGAAGCCTCACTGGGCAGAAGCCCTACCTGACCCCCAGGGCCGGTTCACCCGCTAGGCGAACTAGGCGTTCACCTAGAGCGCGCCGGCCCTTAGGCTCCTTGCTGCCCTGCACCGTGCAGCCATCGCCACCATCCTCACCTTGCCTCAACAAGCTCTGCTCGGCTCAGGCTGCTCCGCTCACCCTGTCACCGCCGTCCCTGCCCTTCCTCCTCTTCAGAGCTGCTCTGAGGGACGCTGCGTGTGGCGCGCTGCTTTCCCACCTTCTTTGCGCTTCTCAGAGGGAACGATGACACAGAGGCCCCCTTCCCTCCCACTTCCGAGGGGGCCCCCCTTTTTGGCGCGCCTCTGGCAAGAGACACATTTCTCGCCTGGCCGCCATGGATCTCGAAGCAGCCGGGCTTCCTCCTCACACGTGCTGGGAGTTCCTTGTGTCTGCGGCCCCTTCAGGAGGAGAGCGAGCAGCAGGGCGCCTTCCTTCCTTCCCTCCCAGGGAAGAGAGACTGCCCGGAGGTTGGAGGGGGTTGCTGGGCACCTGGAAGTAGCTGGCGGGGGAGAGAACGAGGGAAGGGTACCGAAGGTGCTTAAGGTGAAGTAGCAAGCCCTGGAGAGTGCAGCTGGGGGAGGGGGGTCTGTGGGTTGCTGCCATGGTAGAAGAGCGAGATTTGAGACCAACCTTAGAGACCAACAAGATTTTCAGGGTTAAGCTTCCAGAGTCAATGCTCCATTGGTGGTGGTGAGCGCGCATGCCTGAAGGTGGGTCCACGACAGAACTAAAAGGCAGGCGGACTGGCAGGGAGTGTAGATTCAGGTGGGGTAGCTGTGTCTGCAGAAGCAGAACAAAGTTGGAGTCCAGTGGCCCCTTTAAGACCAACAAAGTGGCCCCTTTAAGACTCCGGGAGCAAAGTCCTGTGTGGGATTACTCCCGAGCAGCCCCACTGAACAGCCTGGCTGAAGTCCAGTCTGGGAGCTGGAAACAGGATGGGAAGCATTCAGATTTATGTCTCACACTGAAAGGGTTAAAGAGGCAAAGTTGTTTGCTAGAGGGGCTGAGCACGGAGGGGGGCCTAAAAGAAGAAAGGCTCTGGGGGGGGGAGCCTTTGAATTGCCGAAGAGAGGGAGAGCTTCTCATCCCCAGGAGCAGGGAAAAGCCTTACAGCCAGATGCAGGGAAGGTTTACTTGCAAGTTGGGGGGGCATAAGGTATTAGATCTTGGAAGAGCAGCATGCCTCCGACAGCATTGGAGATGCTGCTATCAATGGTAGGATTGTCAACTCCTGGATGGCAAATCCCTGGACATTTTGCAGGAGGGCGGGGGACTCAGTGGACTAAAATACCACAGAGCCTACCCTCCAAAGCAGGTCCCCCCCCATCTCTGTACTCTAACGATCAGTTATAATTCTAGGAGATTTCCAGGCCCCACCTGAAGACTGGCAACCCTACTAGGTGTCAGTTTCAGTGGGGAATTTCAGACAGGCGATAGATTCCGGAAGGGAACCAGTTCTCAAACGGGTTCTGGTCTGTCAGTTCAGACAGAACACGTTTGAGAACCGGTTCCCTTCCGGAATCTATCTGCCATTTCATACACAAACGCTTCAGTCCCGTTTAGGAACCGGGACTGAAGCGTTTTACCTGTCATCCACTTCCAAGTGGTCTCCAGTGCCCTCTCTCAGTTCCGATACGCTTTCCCCCCTGCCTTTTTTCACCCGCGCGGGTGATCTCCGGCTGTTGGGTTTTTTTGAACGTTTGATTTATAGCGTTATAGTACGGAATAGCATTATATCAATCCCATTGGAATGTATGGAGTGTTTTGTTATACTGCTATAGTGCTATAAATAGAACGTTTTAAAAAAACTGATCACCCGCGCGGGAGGAAAACAGCGGGAAAACAAAGCGGTGCAAGTCTGAAATGCTTAACCGCTTCTGATCTGGCTCATTACCGGTAGGGGCAAGCCCTGTGTGAAATGGCAGCCCTGTACCGGTTCACTTCAAAACGGATGACTGCCAGCTTGAAACCGGGTGAAACTGGGTAATGTGAAATTCTCCAGTGTCTTCAACTACAAGAAAAAACATTAGTGGATGAAACTGGATTGTGTGGGGAAAAACCCTCTTAAATCATTCAGATTTTCTCACAGTTTTTTAGCCTCCGGCTCACATATTTCTGTCTTAGCTCAGGAAGGAGGGCTCCAGAGCAAACTAATTTATGCAGTAGCCAAATCACTTGCTCACAACTTTAATGCCAGTAGCTCACAAAGTAGAATTTTTGCTCACAAGACTCCACAGCTTGGAGGGAGTATTGTGCTTCCAATATTAAAAAGTGCTGTCAATAGGTCAGAGCACAAAAACATATCTTAAAAGCCATTAAAACCAGAATAAAACCATATTGTTTAAAAATGTAAGCCAATTTAAAATTAGCAATTTCAAATTTTGTGTTTTTCATTCTTCCTAAAATTAATTTATGTTTAAAAATTGGGGGGTGCACGGGGGGGGGGCACCAGAAGGTAGCCTCACCTGCTGGCCCCGCCCAGTTCCTGAAACCCTTGGTGGGCACCAGAAGAATTTCCCTCCCCTTCTGGAGGGCTTGAATCTGTTTCTTGACTTGCTTTATTTTAATCGATCCTGGTATTTTATTTCTGCTTACAAATCACTGTAACTAAAGTATTATAAGGGCTACTTTCATTCTCGCTGGTTCTGTGACTTATTTCTGGCCACGACTCCTTATTCATTAGTCTTACTGTTTTACATTTTCTTCCCTGCTTTGATGCGATGGCTGTACAGCCCTGCACGCAACAGAAAAGGAAGAGATAAATTTCTAGAAATTAAAATAAATAGCCCTAGATAGAAATTAAATTTTCAAGAAAGGTGTCAGCTGTGTGGCAGGAATGGCAGAAGGCTGCTTTTTTGTGCCTTGGCATGTTAATCGCACTTCTCTAAGCCCCTCGCTCTGTAGCATAAGTGGCAGAAACAGACAGAAGGATTGCAACTACATTGTGAGAACGACAGTGATCGTACCCTGCCTCACAATCTGACTTTGCAAACATTATTGTTGATATGATTATACTACTTATCCGCCATTTTCCCCTTCAAACCAAAGAACCGTAGCTATCAAATCTGAACATATCTGCACTCCAAGTGAGTACCAGAAAATCGCCCTGACCTGGATGGCCCAGGCTAACCTGATCCCATCAGATCTTGGAAGCTAAGCAGGACTGGCCTTGGTTAGTACTTGGATGGGAGACCACCAAAAGGAAAAGAGGAGTTGCTAGTCGGAGGCAGGCAATGGTAAACCACCTCCACTCATCTCATGCCTTAAACACCTTACAGGATTGCCATAACTTGGCTGCAACTTGATAGTTATTAACACCACTACAACAAAATTACTACTAGTAGCAGTGGATTGGATCCCATGGACGTGTTTCGCTAAATGCGGTCTTATTCTGGTGGAGGTTCCTTGTGCTGTGGCTCCACCATTAGCGGACCCAATTTATTAGATTTTTATTCACTCCAACAAATTAGCAAATTAGAAAAATTACACTCTGGTTAAGTGGTAGTATGAGATATAAGTCGTTTCGTGACCTAGGTGACTACATTTTCTTAATTGGTTCTTTGGCTTCCTCGTATTAATTAGCAAAATAATAGCCACTATTTATTCAGCGTGATTCATTGCAGTCCATGCCACTGCTAGTCAAACTGTCTCGCCCAATGATAATTAACTTTGCAGGAAGGTTGCGGCTAAGAAATACAGTTCTCTCATAAATGTGACCTGAAAGAAGCGCCACGAAGCTTTAATACAATTTAAAAAACATAAAATGGCACAGTTTAAGTCCAGTTTGCTCTAGCTGGCATATTAGAGATTTCTTTTCTAAAAATCAAAGAAGCTGCATGACTGATCTTTGGCAGGATTCTTAATCTCCTTTTATAAGAGCAAGTAACAAAGACAGGAGAAAAAGAAACAAAGACTGTAAGAGTGGCTGGAGGGGGACAGAGATGCTGGGGCGAGGGAGAGGGTGGCCGCGCATTCTTCTGTGGTGTGCCTGCAAGCACCTGAGGCCGTTGAGGCTGGATCCCCATTGTTAGGGATCAGGTGCAGCATTTGGTCTCAGCACAAAGAAGAAGAGTTGGGTTTTATACCCCACTTTTCTGTACCTTAAGGCACCTCAAAGAGGCTTACAATAGCTTTCCCTTCCTCTCCCCACAACAGGTGGGGCTGAGAAAACTGTGACTGACCCAAGGTCACCCAGCAGGCATCATGTGGAGGTGGAGTGGGGAATCAAACCTCATTCTCTAGATTAGAGTCCACCACTCTTTAACCACCGCACCACACTGGCTCTCCAAGGTGGCCCCAATTATAAGACCCTCACATTTTCCACATGGAGATGAGTAGCAGTCACTGACGGAGGTGGAGAAGGGACATTGTATGGAGGGGGGGGGGGAAACTGCCCTTGGTACCTTGGGTAGTTTCGAGGGCAGAATTCACTGGTTTTGCTCTTTGCTCAGAATGTTACCAATTACAGCCCACATGCTTTGCCCCAAGCTAGGAACTAAGTCAACTTCCGTCTGCAAAGCCCCACTTTACATTTGTTTTGTGGTCACACCACAATGTGATAGAACACAAAGAATATCACCTGATCCTTAAGAGTTTATAATTAGATCCCATGGGCATGTTCCGCTTTGGGTGGCCCCTTCCTCTGTTGTGAGGCCCCTTCCCCAGGTACAAAAAAAGAGAAGAACGTCATTTGCCAGAGGACAATGTCTGACACCAAAGGGAGGTGCTATTACAAGAACAGACCCTTGGGATCCATCCCATAAATAGGGATGCCAGCCTCCAGGTGGGACCCGGGGATCCCCCAGAATTACAGCTCATCTCCAGACTACAAAGATCAGTTCCTCTGGAGAAAATGGATCATTTGGAGGGTGGACTCTATGGCATTGTGCCCCTCCGAGGTCCCTGCCCTCCCCAAGGCTTCATCCCCAAGTCTCCAAGAGTTTCCCAACCTGGATCTGGTAACTCTCCTGGGTTAAGAGAATGTTCCTGGGTTTAATCCTATCAAACTCAATGGATCAAAATCAGTGTCAGGAAATATTTAACTGGCTTGTAAATCATGCTAACATGGGGGGGGGGATCCTGTTCATTAAAGTTCTTTCGAACAGAAGCAGATGTCAGTTCCACTCAGATCACTTGTCAGTCTCAGAAAGGTCTCTCTGACATCTTACTGAACAATTATGTTCCCCTTCTAAAAGTGGGTGGGAATACTGTTTTCAGCCTTAATACGGATCAGCTATATCCTGAGTATGAACTTGTAATGTATTCAGCCTGACATGCCCGGACTTGCCCGGGCTGGCCAGGCACAACTCTTCAATAGCTTCACGTCCAAAGACAATGGGTCCGTAGGATCCTAGCTGGCCCAATCAAAGGGCCAGCTTCTCAGCCGGGAGACCAATGGTCGCCCGGTTACTGTAAATAGCCTATCGGGAGTAGGGGGTGTGTTTAGGTGTGCTTGGTGGCGGGTTTTCTGAACATATATAACCAGCCTGCGAGCTGGTCCCTTCGTCTTTGTCCTGAACCAAATAAAGGTATGCTTAGCTGAAATCACTCTCCGTCTGCATACTTTTCACTGGCGACGAAGGTGGGATCCACGACCCCATGAACAAAGACCCGGACGCCAAGACGAGCACCGCACCGAGCCCCGACGCCGAGACCTCCGGGAACCGCGCAGCGTCGCATCCCAGCTCTCCGGCAACCGCTCACCGCGCAGCTCCTGGCTCCGCTTCGTTCCCTGCTGACCCCGAGAGCAGCAGCGGCCCCCACAACGCTCCAAGAAGGCTTACCTGCTGAGCCACTGCGGAATCCAGACCCATCGGCTCCTCAAGGACTTAATCTCGCCCAAACTAACGAAGGACGAGTCATACAGCTCCTTAGTCCAGGCCCTGACCGACCATCTGGCTCCCAAACCCACGAAGTACGTGGAGCGGTTGGACTTCTTCGCAAGAGTTCAGGGCCCCAGCGAAACCACCTCCGATTTTCTGGCGGCGCTGCGGAGCCTGGCGACCCGGTGCTCCTTCCCCAGCCTCGACGATACCCTCCTGAACCAGTTCCTCGTCGGACTCCGGGAGCCGAAGCTGCAGAGGAAACTGGTGAGCCAGAACGATCTGAGCCTGGACAAGGCCATCCGGGAGGCCTCAGCATACGAACAAGCGCGACAAGACCGCCGCGCCAAGGCGGTCCACCGTACCCAAGTGAGCAGCGGCTCCGACGTCTCGGACCAAGAGGAAGTCCTGCAACTCCGACAGCGGACTCAGCAGCGACCAAAACACGCATCCTCCAGGACCAACAAGGCCCCGTCTCCAAGCCAGTGCGCCAGCTGCGGGGAGGGCCACGAACGCCGGTCGTGCCGTTTCCGGAATGCGGTCTGCCGCTCCTGCAACAAGGCCGGACACATCGCCAAGGTCTGCCGGTCCCAGGGACAACGACCGAGATCGGCCACCCACCAGACCACCGCGGAACTGCCCCTGGAGCTCCACACCGTGTCGTCCCACTTCCCACAGCACCAGGTCTGTAACCTGCCCCCCGACGGCCCAAATAAAATGCATGTGACGGTCCTCATAGAGGGAGCCCCCTGCACCATGGAGATCGACACCGGGTCGACCTACTCCATAATATCCGCGGACACGCTCCGTTCACTGTGTCCTCAGGGGGGGCCACCACTACAGAAGTCACGGGGTTTCCGGTTACGGGACTTTAACAAAAACCCCGTGGCGGTGGTGGGCTGGGGCAAGTTCCGGGTCCAGTTTCAGGGCTTCAAGGGCCAACTGGACCTACTGGTTGTGGACCGCCCCCTCTCCAGCTTGTTGGGACTGGCCTGGTTCAAGGCCCTGGGGCTCTCCGTTACGGGCATCAACCAGGTTGGAGCACAGGATTTCGGGGCGGTGTGTGCAGAATTCCCCCGCGTCTTCGATGGGACCCTGGGGCGGTACACGGGCCCCGCCATCTCCCTGGACCTAGACCCAGCGATACGCCCCATACGCATCAGGTCCCGGCTGCCCCCGATCTCCATGAGGCCGAAGGTGGAGGCCGAGCTTGATCGCCTGGTTGAGCAAGGCGTGCTAGAACCTGTGGCGTCGGCCCGGTGGGAAACCCCCATTGTCACACCAATCAAGCCGAACGGGGACGTCCGCATCTGCGCGGACTATAAATGTACCATAAACAAAGCCCTACAGCCCCACGCATACCCGGTGCCGGTAGTAAGCCAAGTGCTGGCGGCCCTGGCCGGGGCCCGGGTGTTCGGCAAACTGGACTTGGCCCAGGCGTACCAGCAGCTACCGGTGGACGCCGCCACGGCCGAGGCCCAGACCATTGCGACCCACAAGGGGGCCTTCAAAGTGCACCGCCTCCAGTTCGGGGTCTCAGTCGCGCCGGGGATCTTTCAATCTTTTATGGATTCCCTTCTTAAAGGCATCCCCGGAGTTCAGCCGTTTCTAGACGACGTGCTGATCGCCGCGCCAGACCCCTCGTCCTTCGCAGACCGTCTGAGGGCCGTTTTACAGCGCTTCGACGCGGCGGGCCTCAAGGTGAAACGGGAGAAGTGCCTACTGGGGGTGCCGCGGGTGGAGTTTCTGGGCTTCGCGGTGGACGCCGCCGGCCTGCACCCCTCCCAGGACAAGGTAGAGGCCATCACGCACGCCCCGGCCCCGAAGTCCAAGACGGAGCTACAGGCGTTCCTGGGCCTAGTGAACTTCTACCACTCCTTCTTGCCCCTGAAGGCGGCCGTCGCAGAGCCGCTCCACCGCCTCCTCGACAAGTCAGCACCATGGGTCTGGGGGCCTCCGCACGCCGCGGCTTTCCAAACAATAAAGGACCTCCTGGTCTCTAATGCGGTCCTCGCCCATTTTGACGAGGCCCTTCCCGTGGTGCTGGCGTGCGACGCTTCTCCCTATGGGGTCGGGGCGGTCCTGGGGCACAGACTACCGGATGGTCGCGAGGTCCCGGTGGCCTACTACTCGCGGACACTGTCGTCGGCCGAGCGCAACTACGCGCAGATCGACAAGGAGGCGTTGGCAATCGTGGCAGGGGTGAAAAAATTTCACCACTACTTGTACGGCCGTCCGTTCACGATCCTGACGGACCACAAGCCCCTGCTGGGCCTCCTCGCACCCGACCGGCAGACGCCACAGATCACCTCGCCCAGGGTGCTACGCTGGTCCATCTTCCTGGCGGGGTATGCGTACGACCTCGTCCATCGGCCCGGGAAGGCGATGGGCCACGCTGACGCTCTGAGCCGCCTGCCCCTCCCCAAGTGTGACCCGGACCCGGCCCCCGCGCTCCTGGTCGCGAGCCTGGAAGCCCTCACGGACCAGCCGGTCCATGTTTCGGAGGTGGCGCGCTGCACCTCCAAGGACAAGACTCTGGGGAGGGTCTTGGACTGGGTGGTGAGGGGGTGGCCCGAGGCCAAAGGAGACCCGGACATCACCCCGTTCAACACCCGGAAACACGAACTCTCAACCCACAAGGGGTGCTTGCTGTGGGGAAGCCGGGTGGTCATCCCCTCGCCTTTAAGGGAACGGGTACTCACCGCCCTGCATGAGACACACCCCGGGGTGGTGCGGATGAAAGCCCTGGCCAGGAGCTACGTGTGGTGGCCGGGACTGGACGCCGACATTGAAGGGGTAGTCAAGAGGTGCCAGCCATGCCAAGCCTCGCGGCCGGAACCACCCCGAGCGCCCGAGAGGGCCTGGGAATCCTCCCACCGTCCCTGGTCCCGCCTCCATCTGGACTTTGCGGGACCCTTCCAGGGCAAGCTGTTCTTCATCCTGGTGGACGCATACAGCAAGTGGCTGGAAGTGGTCCCAGTGCCCTCCACATCCTCGCAGGCCGCAATCCGGGCCATGTGGAGGATCTTCAGCGGCCAAGGGATCCCCGACACGCTGGTCACGGACAATGGGACCGCGTTCACCTCTGCCGAGTTCCAGGCGTTCACCAGGTACTACGGGATCCGCCACGTCCGATCCGCCCCGTTTCACCCCGCTACAAATGGCCAGGCGGAGCGCATGGTGCGCACCACAAAGGACGCACTTCGCCGACTGGACTCCACCGATTGGGACTATAAACTAGCCGCTTTCCTCTTCGGACAGCACACCACGCCACACTCCACGACCGGCCGCACCCCAGCCGAACTACTGCTGGGCCGTCGCCTAGCCTCCCGACTGGATCGGTTACACCCAGATCGGGCAACCCCGGAGGCCCCGGGCACCGAGACGTACGAGCCGGCCAGAGGGTTCTTTCCAGAGGACCCGGTGTACGCCCGAAACTACGGCCGGGGGCCTCAATGGATCCCAGCCCGAGTCATACGGGTCAAGGGCCCCCGTTCATACGAGGTCTCCAGCGAGGACGGCCAGATCCTCCACCGGCACATAGATCAGCTGCGCCGTCGCACGCTACAGCTGGACCCTGAGGATCCGGACGAGGACCCAGAGCCTGCCACATCGGCCCCACTACCGGAACCGGATCCACAGCCGCCTCTCCGTGAGGAACCCGAGGCACCTCACACCGTGGTGCCAGCCTGTCCTGCCTCCTCGGCGCCCTCGTCGGTCCCAGGCCCCTCAGCTCCCAGGGCCCCCGAGACCGAACCCATCGCTACCCCGGGGCCCCGACGCTCGACGCGGCCCAAGAAGCCACCCGCCTACTTGAAGGACTTCGTCTGTGGGTGCCTTCTGAACCAAGGGGGGAGGGGTGTAATGTATTCAGCCTGACATGCCCGGACTTGCCCGGGCTGGCCAGGCACAACTCTTCAATAGCTTCACGTCCAAAGACAATGGGTCCGTAGGATCCTAGCTGGCCCAATCAAAGGGCCAGCTTCTCAGCCGGGAGACCAATGGTCGCCCGGTTACTGTAAATAGCCTATCGGGAGTAGGGGGTGTGTTTAGGTGTGCTTGGTGGCGGGTTTTCTGAACATATATAACCAGCCTGCGAGCTGGTCCCTTCGTCTTTGTCCTGAACCAAATAAAGGTATGCTTAGCTGAAATCACTCTCCGTCTGCATACTTTTCAGAACTCTTGCAGAGTATATATTCAACACACGTTTGGTGAACCATTAGATTCTAGTTAAAACACCCCAAAACTCCTCCCCTGCACATGCGTGCAGACGAATACCATTTGTCGCTTGATCCTCAACAGGGGCAGCTTGGTGCAAATTCAGTTTGGCTTAACCCAGTTACTGATAAGAGTTCTCAATTAGTTTGGTGAGCAGAGAATCCCCCTATGTCTAAGTAAACATCGATGTATTAACTTCCACTGGGGGGGAAAACCTGCAGTTATATGACGTGTGAATGGTGGTTTATTGTACAACTACAGAATAAGCAAACTATAAAGGCATTTGTAAAAAAAAGAAGAAGCAAATTTATTGCTTGTTATCTAGGTTACAAATTTCCATAAGATACGGTTTCCTATTTAGAAACATAGGGTTGGATCCAATGGATTTGTCCCACTTGCACTTTTTGGAGGCGCATGGCACCTTCCCCCAACACAAGACACTCCTCCACCAGTGTCAGCTGAAGGGGCCTTTTGCTGGTGGGTGGGAACCCCTGCCACTAGCAGAAAAGATCCGTGGGAGCCAGTCTTATGGATTCTGATTCCCCATCCCCCTGGAATAGAGTTAATATCTAGCCAGGGTTTGTTGGCATGGCATGTTCTCATCAAAAATGTGCAATTTCTAAATTTAAAACATTCAAGAGCGCACTTACAGATTGAACTCTATTTGTGGCTTTAAAAACTGCCAGCAAGGAAACAGAACTTGTAGTGCAGCCAAAAGAACGAAAATACTTCCAGAATGTGTGTGTGTATAAAGAGAACCATTATTTTTATATACATATAAATGGATATACAAAGAGAACCATTAAGGCACAAATATTTTATACTAAAAACTATCAGGAAACTTTGTCACTGACCTATTTGTAGTTCTGCCTACAAGAAAGCTTTTGCTCTGCATTGATACTTGCTGGGTCTGGTGCAGAGTCCGACCACTTTCCGGTTTTCCACGCTTGCAAGCGAGGGGCTTCCGGGAAGCCATCAAAATGACACGAAGGTAAAAATGTCCCACCACCACCATTTGCACCCCAGCAACTGGTAACCTGGGGTATACCATCAGTGAATACACAGGTTCCATTTGTCTGTCATGATGACTAAATATGATTAAGTGGTTTTAACGGCCACTCCCTCTTCCTTTGGAATTGTAATTCAGGGTGTGTGTGGGCAGGCGGGTGGGGACACACCAGGGATTTCTAACAGGATTACCAGTGTTCTCACCAAACAACAACTCCTAAGATCCTTTTGGCCAAAGCCATGACAATTAAACTGGTGTAAAACTGTTACAGATTTGTAGCCAGGACTCTGCCCTTCATTCCATTCCTTAAAGAAAGATGTCGCTGAGGTCAGCCCCAATTGATTTCAGCGGGAATGTCTTTGACCTTCAATCTAAAGTGTACAGCTGTGTCAGTAAAAGCCCCTCCCATGAACGTTACTGATGCCTCACAGTGGGATACTTGCGTTGGTCACAGAGGGCTATTTCACACGTTCTCCTTTTAGGTAGACAACGAACGTCTATGTGCCAGAGAGAATGCCCCTTTAGGCTGTTGTGGAACAGTCTTGTGGCACCCTGAAGACTAACTTCTATTGTGACATAAGATTGTTGTCTGCAAAAGCTTATGTCACAATAAACTGGTTCATCAATGATGCCACAAAACTCACTTCCTGTTTTATGTGCACATCTGAACATGACCAACAGCATACAGACAGGAAGGCAGTACTGGCCCCCGATCCAGGACTAGGCTTGATATCAAATCTGGGTTTGCTGCCATCTATTGTCCGAAACAATCCTAAATATATGGATTCCTGTCTGGGAGGCGTTCCAATCCCAGGTGTCGGTGTATTTGCATACAAAAATATAACAATGCAACAAACATGAGATATTTTATAGGTACTCTTTTAAAAGTTCCCTAAGTAAATATACCTCGGATCACAGTCCCCCACCCCCCCGTATTTTTGACCACAGCCTGTACAAGCAGGAGGGCTCCTCCTAACTTAGGCAAAGCAAATAACATATCCTTTGCAAAAGTGTATCAAGGGTTATTATACAAGACATTCCAAACATGTTGATTTTACGGGCCTTTAAGAATAATTCTGGGGTATCAAGATACATTATTTATTTATATTTCTAGTCCGCCTTTCTCCCTGAGACACCAAGTGGATTAAACAAAATAAATCAATAGCATGATGATACATCTATATGGGGGGCTTCCAATTTGGTCGACGCCCGATAAAGACGCTAAAGGTACGGCTCCGTGGATTATTATTTTTTTTGGCTACTATCAGGACTTCTTAGCAATTGCTAACAACCTTCAACTTTCTAAACAATTTAACAGCTGTAAAGTTGAAGTGCTGGCAGAAATCCCAGTTTGAAGAGATAATAAGAGACAATAAGGATACTGCCTCGGCAATTGCAGGAGAGAGAAATACATGCAGGTTGGGGAACTTCCCAGAGAAAACCTCATAATATACAGTTTAATAGTCTATTGCTTTGGCTGTTGGAGACAAACATCAGAAAAGAGAGAATTTGATGATTAACACCTTAAGAGGGACTCCAATTTGCAAATGAACGTAAGGGAGGTTCTATCATAAGAGACTGTTTGGCTGATATTGGAAACATGGGGAAGAAAAGAGCATTCCCATTTGAGGAAGACAGCGTTCCCCCTCAACCTAAGCAAACTAAGCTAGAAGACTTTCTATGCATCTATATGATACATTGATAAATCAGTCAATGGCATGATACATCTAATATGCCACTTTACATGACTAGCAATTATAGGGATTATAGAAATTTGAAACAGAGCCGCCATCTGAACAAAGCGAAAGTATCAACAACCCGTTAAACAATGCAGAACATAGTATTATATCAGTAAGAACAAAGCGCATTTTTCCTGGATCAATCTGTTGCAAGGCAGCCCTATTTCTTTTACAGAAACGCCCTCTTGAACAATTCTGCTTTGCATAGTTTGCAACACGCCAGGAGTGTGGGAGTCCTCCTGACCTTTGCAGACGGGCCATTCTAACAGGGTGGGAGCCACTACCAAGAAGGCCACATGTATCTGAAGAGGTGTGCATGCATACGAAAGCTCACACCTTGAATAAAACTTTGTAGGTCTTAAAGGTTCCACTGGACTCAAACTTTGTTCTGCTGCTTTGAGCAACACATCAAAGGTAGGGGGTTGCAGTTAGTATGGCTGATACAAACGAAATAGAAACTGCAATGCGTGCAAACACTATTGTCATTTAACAATCGATTACTAAGAAGTTACAAAGATAATACAAAAGGTTTCCTTATGTTTCCGATGATGTGACAAAATTCTCTGGAGTAGACCTTCCGTTTCGTAAAGAACTTCCTCCAAGCATCAATACTCATCAAGATGTGTCTTCATTATTTCATAGCCATTCCATAATGATTCATCAATTTTCCTCAAAGGGAGACCTATCCGATACTTTTTCAAAAACTTTTTCAGAAACGCGGGTTTGTTTTGCCTTGAGGAAAATTGATGAATCATTATGGAATAGCTATGAAATAATGAAGACACATCTTGATGAGTATTAATGTTTGGAGGAAGTTCTTTACGAAATGGAAGGTCTACTCCTGAGAATTTCGTCACATAATGTGAAACATAAGGAAACCATTTGTATTTTTGTATTATCTTTGTAACTTCTTAGTAATCGATTGTTAAATGACAATAGTGTTTGGACGCACTGCAGTTTCTATTTCGTTTGTATCAGCTTTGAGCAACACAGCTACCCACCTGAATCTGTCTACATGTATGGGCAGTTGTTGATCTTGCTCTCCAGTTCCCAAGGATCTTAAACACAAGCTTTTTCTAATCCGAGTACTTGAAAAAGCAAGAGAGGCATGACTCATCTGTATTTCTGCCTTGCTCCTTGACTCCAACAAAAATGAGTGTAATTTATAACTGTTCTTTTAATTTTTAAATATTACATAAAGATTCAGGCTTATCTGCAAATGAATGCTAAATGCAACATTAACATCTTAATCTTAAAGAGACTGAGATAAAAGCTTTTCTTGTTGAATCAAACGTTCTTCTAAGCTTGCTTAGGATAATAGTTCAATATTACAAGAGAAGTGACAAATGAATACTCTTTCGGAGCTCAGAAGAACCAGGATTGTAGAAACATTAGAAGTCAGAAAGGAGAAACCACAGTGAGGCGCAGCACTCTACTTCCGAGCACCAAGTGGCAAAATAAGCCTTCAATGGGGCCATCGGAAGCCTTCAGCTGGCTCTTGGTTCCACGCAGACTGTCGAATGAGAGCCTGGCCCATCCTGTGTGCCATAAAGCTGTCTTTTATGAAAACCACTGGGTCATCTAGTCAGTTTTATCTGGCAGCATCTCTTTAAAATATCAGGCTGGGAATCTTTTTCAGCTCCAGGACCTGAGATTCCTTAACTAGCAATGCCAGCCACTGAACGTAGACGAATGCTGCCAACCTTCAGGAGGGGCCTGGAGGACTCCTGGAATTCCAACTCATCTCCAGACTGCAGCAATCAGTTCCCCCGGAGTGAATGTCTGCCTCATAAGAACATAAGAGAAGCCATGTTGGATCAGGCCAATGGCCCGTCCAGTCCAACACTCTGTGTCACACAGTGGCCAGAAATACCAAGTGCTTTCAGGAAGTCCAGCAGTGGGGCCAGGACATTAGAAGCCCCTCCCACTGTTGACCACCCCCCAAAGCACCAAGAATGCAGAGCATCACTTGCCCCAGAGTCCCTATCCAAACCTCGTGGCTAATAGCCACTGATGGACCTCTGCTCCATATGCTTATCCAATTCCCTCTTGAAGCCGCCCATGCCTGTGGCCGCCGCCACCTCCTGTGGCAGTGAATTCCATGTGTTCATCACACCTCGAGGGTGGACTGCATTATATCTCAGGGAGGTCCCTCCCTCCCCACACCCTGTGCTCCACAGGCTCTACCCCCAAATCTCCAGGAATTTCCCAACCCAGAGGTGGTAACCTTAACCTGGGCCTCTCTGAAAGCAACGGAAGAGTAAGAGCAGAACTGCATGTTAAGAGGCAAGCCTGGAGTCTCCCCCCCCCCTGCCCATTTCCCCTCCTCCCTGCAGCCCCTAACTTGTATGGCCTTTGTCCCTGAGGATCTGCCCCCAGGAGTGGGGAGGGAAGGGAAGATCAGAGTAAGAGCCGCAAGATACAATCCCCAGAAGGTAAAAGTGATCCTAATTGTGTAACGTAGCCAGAAAAGTAAGCAATGTATGACAACTGCAGCACCCAGGGGAAAAGAATGTCCAGAGGACCCTCTCTGTCCTGAGGCCTCACCTGACCGGGTGCGTGACTCAGCCTGGCCTGACCCTTTGTCAGTTTCCGGCCTTAAATGGTAATTTGCAGGGAACCACTCCCAGCCTCTCCAGTACACGGCCTAGTAGGTTTTCTCAACTAATTTTGCTTTAAGTGAGGACCAGATCCTGTGGTGATGGGGTTTTTGTTTTTTGTTTTTTTAAAAAACCATTCTATCCACAAACTAAGCCAAGTGCAGAAATACACCGGGGGGGGGGGGGACGACGCTCCCTTCCTACCATTTGTTTTCTAAGCATTTCACTGGTCTTTGTGGCTGCCAACGCCAGCACAGCATCTCTGCATCAATAGCTTTTTTACATTGCACTAGTACATCAGTAAGCACATCCAATTCTATGCCCTTCTTTGGTTGATGCAGCATACTTTACAGAGAAGCCACAAGGATCCTAGGAGGCTATTTCTCCTGGTGAGCGAAGAATAACTCTAGTGCAAAGACTGTCATCTGGACAGAGGGCCAGACAAATGGCTCAGGATGGCTTCTTCACAACTGACCACAGTGGGGTGACCACAGCCAAAATGCAGCAGTCCTTCTGCTGTCTGTTAGAACAACAGACACTTACTTGGCAGTTTATACCGCTAGTAGCATTTTCTTGTCATCAGGTCAACAAAATGCTCCATTGTGAGTGACATTCCCTTGAGCATTTAGCGGCACAATCTGACACGTGTCCATGCTGACTACTCCCACGCTTCAGCTCAGCTTTGACAACCGACGGGAGGATGAAGATACCACAATGCAACTGCTACTTTCCGCTTAATCATCATCACTACGGAATTGGCCAGCATCGGAGGCAATAGGATCTGGGTAAGCCCCAGTCTTCCAAACGTTACTGAGATTTGGCTGGAGTCATGAAGAAGCAATTTGGGTTGCATTCACTTCATTTCACCCGTGCATTGACTGGCCCTAAATCCGGTGGATTAAGACCAAATCCTGCCCCGCTGCAGCTGTATTATGCAGCCCAAACACACCTGAATAAGCCCCCCCCCCTAGCAGTCCGTGGTGCTGGACTGGATACTGTTAAAAGTGGCAGTGATAAAGTTAAGTCCAGGCACCCCTGTCTTTCTTGCTTTGCAAGCCTCTGTGGGCTGTTGTGATGCGAACAGTCACAGGTCCGCATTGTCTGCCGGCAGCTGCCTTCACTCACGGTCTTTTGCTGCAGATTTTGGCTTATGAACTTAAGCCTCATTGAAGGTCAGTATTACGGGAGGCGGCCATAAACTTTCCAAAAGGAAGAGTGGGACAGAAATCGGAATCACAGTAAAGGTCATGTCGGATGTGCAAAAATGCTTATTTCGGAATATCCTGTTCTAGGCAAAGTTGTGAGACTAATGCAAGGATGAGTGGCTCTTAACCGAAAGGTAGAAGAATTCCAAGAAAAGGAAGCCAGGGACTCAAGATGCAGCCAACGTCATTTATGTCCCTGTGGGTCGTCCTAACACTGGGGGAGAAGATTTTGAGCTGAAAATCTTCTCCCCCACCAGCTTCTCTACCAATAACTGAGTGTTCATATAGATTCCATATTCCCTCCAAGCTGTTGCTGAATGAACTGAGCATCTCCTACTCTAAGTCTGAATTCTGAGTTTTCTTAAGAGTCTTTGTTTTCCTCTCTCTCAACGTATCCTACTTGTCAGATACAAAAATTGGACAATCGTCCACTTTTCAAGAGTATTCTCTGGTTATTTGTAAGAACCAAGAGAGTTCTAATAGGGGTCAGCAAAAGATGACAGTTTCATACTGAGGGAAATGAAGACACTAATAACATTGGATCTGTTGGTTGCTTTAAATTTTCTGCCTACGAATGCCTTCCAGGCTTAATGAAAGGAAGGGAGGGAGGGCCGGACATCTTGCCAATTCATCAATTTGGAGAGTAGCTTGCCAGTCGGAGTGGGGATTAATGACATTAAAAATGTCATTAAAATACATTAAAAGCAATGCTTCATGTATTTTTCAGTCCATCTCACTTAAATGGGAAAGCCTTACTCAACTTCCCCTAGCTGACCCGGGAGCCCAGAAGGTTCTGCACTCTCTGGCCACGGAGCCAACAGGTTTCTCTCGTCCCGGATCTGCAGTGCGCTTTTGGAAGATGCAACTTTCAGGAAGACAAACTGTACAAGTTGCACTTCTGCCGCCCGCAGGCTCAGAATACTTCCTCCTTCACATGGCGCACAAAGGGGCGTGAGGCACAGGTAGGACAAAGCCCTTTTCAAAGGGAGCTGAGCTGGGAGGCAGCTCCTGGCCCACCTGGAATTAACACTGTTCTTGTCAAAACTTTTTTGAAAAGGGCCAAACCAGGCATCATGCCAGGAGACCTGCGTTTCACACAGCTAGTTTTATATTTTTAAAGTGTAAATAGCAGCTGATTGGGGTGGGATCTGAATGAATGCCATAGCACAGAGACACCTTTCTCTGAGTACAGAAAACTGTTCTCAGTCAACCCTACATTAACAGCAAGGGTTGGTTTTTGTGTGTGTGTGTGTTTTTAACTGTTGGGGACAATGTACAGGCACCAACAGGTCAAAGAACACCTCCACAGAAGCTCTGGGAAAAGTCCATGTGTTGGGGTGGGGGGGTCATTCCCACCCTCTGCATCCCCAATCCAGATCTGTTTATGACTGCATCTATTTGTCCTTTTAACAAGAGAGAGAGAGGCCAGTTCATGGATCTCCTTTTCCTCACTGCACATCTCCTGACGATGGCCCATCTGGGAACTGGGCACCCAACTCACTGGACCTCATGACCGAAGAGCTCACCTGGACCTGGACAGGCCACCCCTAGAAAGTTTACAACTAAAATGAGGTCTCCCCCCCCCCAAAAAAAAAACTACTCGACTCGGCTGTTCTCTGAGAGCAACGGATGCCCTTCCTCACATAAAATCACAGTGAGAGATCCTTCCTTGGCATCGGCAGGAATAACGGAGGGCCGAGCCACAGCTGAAGATGGGATCTCCAACGCAACTGGGGCAGGGCTATGTGGACCCAATCCCATGGGGCCAGAAGGGGGATTTCTAAAAAACAAATCGGATCGCTGCCCTCGCCCGCTCCAGGAGCGACCCCGCTGCCTGGGTCCCCTGGCGGGTCATTGGGTGGCAGGCGGTGAGCGCTGGGCTGCTCCCTGCGCCAGGGGTGCCAGTTTTGATGCAGACTTTGTCGCTCGCAAAGTAGAATTTTTGCTCACAAGGCTCCACAGCTTAGAGGGAACACTGCCTGCCACCCAATGGCCCGCCAGGGGACCCAGGCAGCGGGGTGGCTCCTGGAGCGGGCGAGGGCAGCGATCCGACGACCACAGTGCGGGGTGGGGCAGGCGGAAGGTCGCGGCGGCGCCAGCGGGGCAGAGGACGGCGGCCCCCGGGCGGCAGGAAAGGCAGCTCCGCGGAGTCGAGGTGCCAAGTGGCCCCGCAAAAGGGGCAGCCGGGGACGGGCTCCCCCAAGGGGAGCTGCGCGCCGACTCGCGATGCCCGTCCAGACGAGTTCCGCGTCTCTTCGGTGAGGATGGAGCCCCTCCGCCCGCCCGGCCCTCCTGTCGCCTTACCTGGGGAAGGCGGCGCGGCGTTGCCTGCCCGGCCGCGGGCTGCTCCGGCGGGCTCGACGGACCGGCGGCTCCGGCTGTGCCATCTGCCCGGGCGGCGTCCGGCGCGCCCCACCGAGCGCCGCG
>NW_015172555.1:1487041-1510639 GCF_001447785.1 Gekko japonicus
AGGGGAGGGGAGGGCCGGAGCCCCTTCTGGAGGGAGCGCGTCGAGGGCGGGGAGGGGGGGGTCAGGGGAGAAGAGAGCCCCGGGCCGGGGAGGAGCTCACCGGCTCTTTTCTGCCCTTCCGGACAGACTCCCGTGGAAGCCCCCGGCCGGCAGCCTCTTGGGGGTGGGGGGTGCACCCAGGGCCGGATTTAGACTTGCTGAGGCCCTAAGCTATACAAAACCCTACTGTTTTAAATCACGTCAGCTGGTCTCAGGAAAAAAAAAATAATAGATATATACAGGGGTCTTGTTGTAGAAAAAGAGCTGCCGGAGCTCATTAGCATAACTCATTAGCATAACTTATTTGCATATGCCACGCCCCCTGACATCACCGGAAGTGACAGAAGGCCACACCCCCTGACATCACCGGAAGTGTGTCAGAAGGCCCGGCTACTTACCCTCCTGCTTCGTCCTCATTCCCGAACGGAATGAGGATCGAAGAAGGGGGCGGGGCTTCACCACATGACCGCCCCGCCCCCTAGAGGTTCTCTTCCGGAGCTCCATACCTGAGAGCTCCCCCCCGACTAGAGCCCTGGATATATACCTTTTTAATATTTGAAATCATGTTTGTATTGTCTTTTTATTTGAGGCCCCAGCAGATTGCGGGGCCCTAAGCTGTAGCTTGTTTAGCTTATGCATAAATCCGGCACTGGGTGCACCTCTGCATGGGCGTGGCGGGACAGGTAGGAGGCCGGAGACCCTTGCCGGGTCAGGCCAGTCAAGGTCCCTCCACTCCAGCCACGGGCAGATGAGCCATGAAGCAGACTAAGCACGTGCTTAGGACACCAGGGCCAAAGGGGGCACCGCAAAGTTGGGGGAAAGGGTGAAAAGAAAAGAAAAAACAAATGATGATTTGTAAAAGAAAAAAAAGATAAAACTAGGGCACATTGATCTTGGCGCACCCTAGGGTTATCTTCTGTTCTTTGTTGGCCAGGTGTCCTGTCACAGGCTATGACAGCAAGATCGGGGGCACCAAGATTGGTCAGTGCTTAGGGCACCAGTGAGCCTTAATCCGCCCCAGACTCCAGCCTCCTGTCTCAGGCAGGGACCCGCCAGCTCATCTGGGTGGCCAACCACAGGCCAGATAGGCCCGGGCCTTCTCTTGAGGAGACCTCCTGCCTCTGGGAATCGGAGGATTGGTGCCTCTGAATGTGGAGGTAGGAGCCATTGATAGACTCTGGCCCCATAACTATTGGGGGTTCCTCCCCCTTCCTGAAAGACCCCCTGCTTCTTCCCAACAGCATTTAAAGGGATCCTTTTAATGCCATTGAGAAGAAGTGTGGGGTGGTGCCTGCCCCTCTCCTTCCCCTCCAGCAAGATTTAAAGGGCTCTCCGGCTGATCAGCAGGCCACAGGCTCTCTGCTGATCCGCTGAAGGGCCCTTTAAATCTTCCAGGAGGGACGGGAGAGGGGCAAGCGCCACCCTATGCTTCTTTATGACAATATTGCTGCTCATCTCCTCCCCTTTTTTTTTTTGCTCTGTTCTTGGGGCAGAGGCGGTGGCCTGTGCAAGCTTTTGCCACTCTTGGTAGCGTTCTAAAGGTCACGGAAGGTGAGTGAGGGGGGGGGGGGGGGGGGAACGTGCAGGCCAGGAATATGCAACAGTGTGTTGCAGCGGTGTGCACAATTCACCCGGTAGCTCTTGCATACCATGTGCAGTTCCACCTCCCACCCCAAAATGATTTGGTGGGGAAATTCCCCCACCCAGCCTTCCACAATGTGGGCCAAGGATCTGGAAAGATTGGGTATATTATAACTTCCCCACTTGCACAGGGTTTTGAATCAGGCATGAATTTACCTCCAGCATCCCTATTTCCAGAGTGACTGACAAGTAATTTGTTTGCTGTCAGCCTGCAAAAGATCTCTGAATCGCCCTCAGGGAGACACAAGCAGACTTGCTGGCCCTGGTCTTTCCGATGGAAAAACACCGATCCCCCCCTTCTCCCCCCCCCAACAAAAACCTAATATCAACAGTACCAGCTTTAGAGCCAAGTGCCTTTGAATCTACATAAACACGTAAGGGCTGCAAACACAGGTATTTGGCTTGAAATATTTTATTTATATTTATTTATTTATTTATTTATTTATTTTGGGATTTGTACCCTGCCCTATCCGGTAGCTCAGGGCGGCTTATTCTTCCCCTCCCCAAAACCTTTCTCTCTTTTAAAAAAAATCTGTTAACTTTTATTAATTACCTTATTTTATTTATATCCCCTCTTTCTCCTCCATGGGAACCGAAAGCGACTCACATCATTCTCCTCTCCTCTGTTTTATCATCACAACGGCCGAGTTCAGACTGGCAGTTTGCCCCGATATAGGCGCGTGTGAGGAACGTTTCACAAGCGGATTAAAGGGGCCGTTCACACAGGCCCATCTGTCTGGCGTTCCCCACCCGTACTCAACCCGTGTTGTAGCACTTGCCTCCCGGGTTTAAAAGATACCTGGTGAAAGTGGTAGCAAACCCTGGAGAGCCCGTTTATCCCACTTCATTCCGCTTCCCGGAAGTGTGAACGCTAACCGCTAAAAGCCGGGAACAGCCCGGGTTAATAATGTGTGCTGGCTGTTTACGCTGACTGACCTCCTAGCCTCACTCTGGCACCAGGAAGGTGCAGGTGATTCCCTTGAAGAGGGGGTAGTGCTGTCGCCGGATGTGCCTATTGGCCACAGCGGCCAGATTCTGCCCTACTTGTCACTGTGCCTAGGTGTCTGCCATGAGGAAAATGCCACAGCCACGCCTCCAGGCCAACAGTGTGAATGCTCCCTTGCACCTCCTCCTGGTATGCTCCCACATCAGTCCGCACAGTGTGACCGGGAAAACCCGGTCTTTTTTGCCACGACTCCCTCCTGCTTCAAACTGCCAGTCTGAACAAGGGGAACGACCCTGTGAGGTGAGCTAGGCTGACAGTATATGACTGGCCCGAGGTCACTCAGCAAACTTCCATGGCAGCGTGAGGATTCGAACATGGATCTCCCAGACCATTTTCCAACATTCTTTCCCCTGCACGACACTGGCTCTGGAAAGATTTAGTAAACTGGAAAGCTTACAAACTGTTTTGTGTCACTTTAGTTACGGGATCCCAGAATGAAGTCCTGAAAAACAAAGTGTATGAATTTACTGAGGCCCATCGGAATGATAATTTAAAAAATCACCCTAAATAGGGCTGATTCACACATCACAAAGCACCCATATCTCGAGCCTTATTTCCCCAATCTGAAACAGCCCATTGGGAAACATCACATTACTGACAGCTACATGTAAGTTGCCTGGAGGAGACAAATTATGATTCTCCAGAGTCATTCCAGGTCAGGAGAATAGTGCTGGAGAACTATCATTTGTCTCCTCCTCGTGTGCCATCCATGTTCCTGACCTGACACAGGTCCACATGCACCTGGGAACTGAGTTCCCTGCGCAGAATTTGACCCGCATGCCTCCTGTCTCCTAGTGCCACCAGCAGTTTTGCTTCTCTTTGCCTGTGCATCAGAACTGCACCAAGAGATATCGGGTGCATCGCCATCCCCCACATACCAGTCAGCCAATGCAGGGCTTGGTTGATGCGGCTCAGCACCAAAAGAGGCTCTTCCACAATCCACCTTCCTGCTGAGGCCAATTAGAGGTTGCCAAGTTGGGAATGCCCCGTCAACCAGCAATGTACTGCTGGCCAGTTAGCCTTATCGAAGTTCTGGCAATCTGCACTATTCCTACTACCATTCCTAATTCTGGTCATCAGAGGGACCAAGTCTAATTCTGGGCAGCCAGTCTGAAGGAAGCCCCAAACATTCTTGTTTGGCCCCCAACATAGTAAGTCTCATATTTTCAGTAGAGGTGGCAGGACTGGTCGGCAGCTTGTGTCGAACTTCTGCAAGGAAGAGGCAGAGGGGACCCATGTAGCTCGGCAGCTCCAGGCAGCCAAGCCACAACCAGCCGGAACAGGAGGCTCTCGCTTCATTCCAAATAGGACTGTAATGGAGCAGGAAATGGAGTCATCTATACGGTAATGGTACAAAGATGGTAAAAGGAGAAGTTTAAGGGCATATCCGCAGTGCAGCTTTATACAATCATTCACTCTAATCAAGGAATCCCGGGGACTGAAATTGTGTGGGGACTAGAGACCTCTGGCAGAGAAGCTGTAACGTCTCTGGATAATTGTAGGAAAACCAAGATAACCAAAGTAGTATATTATTGACATAAATGTACAGCATTGATAAGGTGTAAACATAATTCTGAGTGTATTACAGTCTCTAGATGAATGGATGGACAGACAGACACTGAAAAGTACACAGACGGAGAGTGATTTCAGCAAAGCGTACTTTATTCGATCAGGAACAAGACGACTTTGGCCGGCTCGCAGGCCAGCTTATATCCCCCGAGAAACCGCCACCCAAAAAACACCCCTACTTCCCTATAGGTTATTTACAGTGGCCGAGAGTCCCATAGGCTCTTGGCTGGGAACCTAGCCCCCTGATTGGAGCGGGCTAGGATCCGCATAGTCCATTGTCTCTTGGAGCAAAGCTCTGCATTTGTCTCTGGACTTGTCTGGACTGGATACATTACACACACCATATTTACTTGAAAGGATGGTGACCCTGAATGTAAGACAATCTCCTAGAAATAAGTTATACCTGCCCTGCCCCTCCCCCAGTTTTTCTGGACCTAACTGGAACTTAGATTCAGGTGGGTAGTAGGGAGGAAGGGAGGAAGGAAGGTGGAGCCAAGGCTGCAGCACTGATTAACAACGGTCCGCAAGTTAATTCCTCTATTTTTTCTTTACTCCCACTTTTGCCTCTTATGTCTTTGTAATTTACCTCCGTTAGTTACTGTGATCACATTATTTGGGCTGGCCCTGAGCATTTGAATTCTAATCTCATTCCTACGGCCTCTCCTGACACATCAAGTTTTATTGCTGAGATAAGCCTGGGAAGTGTTTTACGGAAAACAGCAGCTTGAACTTGAAGAGAGTTTCTCAGGCACCCTAGCCTTTTTTCTTCTGCTTCAATCGCAATAGGTCACTTGCAAGAATACAACAACAATACGACAGCTATTTGAGCATTTACCTTAATTAAAGAAACATACTTCGGTAGCCTACTCACAAATAGGATGGACTTAACAAAAGGAAGTAAGAGAGCCCGAGACTCAGAAGATATAACTGCTCTTCCAGCAAGCAAACAGAAGATGATAAAGGATTATTTTGTAACTAAGGGAACCAAGGAAACTCTAGTTTTTAATATTCCTGCATCAAACAGATATGCTCCTCTTGATCCAGAGTATACTTCAGATACTTCTCCTGATCCAGCTACTACTCCAGAGTATACTTCGGATACTCAAATGTCACAACAATTATCTACAAAAGTAGGGCTGTCTGAGAACTCAGAGAAAGATTTATATATGTTAACTGCGGAGACAGATTTATATTTGAGGCTTTACATGGGATAAGAAGCAACCTTAAAGGGATTACTAAAATGATAGCTAAATTAGCGAGCCCAGCGATACCCCTGAGTGTGGCTGAGAGTGCAGCTGACGTTTTACACACAGGCACAACTCCATAAGATGACATCATAGGACAAAAACTAACCTGTAGTAAGAGACTTTACAACTTGAGTTTGCAAGCTCATAAGGTCTGTATTACAGTGAGCCACTACAAGGGTATGATGCCTAACTGGAAGTCTGTAAAACAGGCTGCTTTTCATCTCCCTTTTCCCGGAGTACAATGCTGCAGTTGACTTAATTTCTTTAGAAGTCCTACCTAGTACAAATCAAGCACAGAGATTACAGCTGAACTTCAAGACCCCCAAAATGCCTACATTGATCCTGAAATACAGGAGCTATTTGTTGTCAAAAGGAATTCTACCATGACTGGGGATCTCTCTGGTCAATAATGTTGATAAGGTATGCCTTTTTGTAAGATATAATGTACTGTGTATGAGTTCAACCCTTCTTAGGCATTTGACTGTACTTTTGAGTAAAAGAATAAAAAATGTATTATTATTTTTTTAAAAAAGGAATTCTACCAACTAGGGTTTTTGCTAATACCACCATTACTTCCTTGATTCCTATAGAAAAGCATACAAGATCTACAGTGGCCCTGGTCACACGGGAGGTTTCGCCCCGCAAGACGGACGGATTGGGGGCGCATCAAATGGGTGTGATCACAACGCAATATCTGGGCAGCGGAGTGCACCCATCCCCGATCCGTCCTTTCCAGGCGAAACCGCGCATCAAAAGAAAACCTAGAAAAGAGTACTACCTACCTGAAGCTCCACAGCAAGGGTGGCCGTGGGATCACCGGCACGCCCGTCTTTCGCAGCATTCGAGGCTCCCGGCCAAACTGTGCATGCGCACACACTGCCTTGCTCTCCATTCCGTGGCTCCCCCCCCGGCATCTGATCATGCCGGGGAGCAACTGCACAGCGGCTCGGGGGATCTGTCTGATCCCGCCTCCGCACGTCTCTTTTGATGCGGCTCAAAAAAGCCACACTTCGGCTGTGTCTTTCCTCCCAGTGTGACAGGGGCCTAAAAAAGATTATCATCTTTTCCCCATCTAAGGCTAATAGTAGCTGCAGTGAGGGAGGGAGAGGTTTTTACTGGGACTAACTGAGAGATGCAGGGAGTGGAGGTGAGATAAATGGTATCAAACCAATGCCAAAACCAAACCCAGGATATTTCACAAGCTCTTGGTGTGCCACCATCAATGCTCCCTCTAAGCTGTGGAGTCCTATGAGCAAAAATTTGACTTTGTGAGCTACTGGCATTGAAGTTGTGAGCAAGCAATTTGGCTACTGCATAAATTAGTTTGTCCTGGAGCCATCCTTCCTGAGCTGAGACAAAAATGTGTGAGCCGGATGCTAAAAAAACTGTGAGCTAGCTCACAGTAACTCAGCTTAGAGGTAACTGGTGGGCCACCCAAAAATGGCTGTATATTTTTAGATCCTGAGGATAACCTAAATAAGATAACATCTGAAGCCTGACAACTAAAGTTTTTGTCTTGGAATCTTGGGGGTGGCGGTGAAATAAGCTCCATGACCCTGATTTTCTAGATTTCCTGCAAGGCATCATATAATTTTTCTCCTGGAAACCTGGAGTCAGGACCTAGAACAGCTCTTTATTAAGGGTTACAGGACCTTACAAGTCCCCGCAATTCAATCCCATTCAAAAGGTCGGGGTTCTGGAGGTTTGGCAATCTTTATAACAGTAGATCTGGATGTCGAATTACAAGCATTGGAAAACAGTTGTCCAAATAATTTCCAAATTTTACTAATCAAAGGTCTTAATTTTGGTAATCTTATATGTATTAATGTGTACATACCTCCAAATAACTCCAAGTATAAACCCAATGGAAGTCCCTGAGATTCTCTGGGAGCCTCCATTGAAGTCTTAACTTCTCAGTTTCCCAATTCACATTTTATATTAGGTGGCGACTTCAGTGGCAGAATTGGACCAGGTGCCTTAGACACAAGAGCTAGTATGAACTCTCTAATTGCCGCTCACGCGTCCCTATTAGATCGCTCTTCTAAGGATAAGGTTATTAACAAATCTGGACTCAGGTTTTTGGAACTGCTCTCTTGGGCCAACTTACATGTCCTAAATGGTACTTATTTGGATGGAACCGGTGGCTCCCCACACAAAACAGGCCCACAGAACTCCAGGCCAAAAAGTCTGCTAGATATAGCAGCAAAGGAATATAGTAAATACCTGTTGTTTAAGCTGGAGGATTGGGTCTTTGAGAACCACATCATCCATACCCATCAAGCAGGGTTCAGGAAAGGTCTTTCCACCATTGACCACTGCCTTACTCTTCACCAGTTGGCCTTTGTAAGCTTAAATGGCCCCACAAAGTCTCTATATGTAACGTTTGTGGACTTGGCTGCTGCGTTTGACTCCATTGACAGGAATAGCTTAGTGATGGCGAACCTTTTAGAGACCGAGTGCCCAAACTGTGACCCAAAACCCACTTATTTGTCGCAAAGTGCCAACATGGCAATTTAACCTGAATACTGAGGTTTTACTTTAGAAAAAACAACTCATATATTAACTTAAGATGATCCAAACAAAGTAAGGAAAGCAATCCCAAATGCTTTCTTTTACTTAAAATTATTTGGCAGAGAATTCGACACTTTAATGATGGTCTGGGCCTGGTTGGGGTGATGGCATGCGTGCCCATAGAGAGGGCTCTGAGTGCCACCTCTGGCACCCGTGCCATAGGTTCGCCACCACTGGCTTATGGCAAAAATTGTCAGAACTGAATATTGATAAACGATTCTTATTTCTGTTACGTGAGCTGCATACAGACATTAGTGCTCAAATTAGAGTTGGAATGTCAGGGTCCCTAACTAACAAAATCCCAGTTCATAAAGGAGTGAAGCAGGGGTGTGTGTTGGCCTCTCTATTGCTTAATTTAGGCCTGCAATTCTTTCCACCTACCCTTGGGGAGCATAAAATCTCAATTTTACTTTACACAGATGACATGGCCCTAATATCACTTACAAAAATCAGGGTGAGAAGACTATTGCAGCAACTAGGATTATACTGTAAGGAAGAGGCCCTTAATATTAACTTTGAAAAAACCAAAGTGATGGTCTTTAGAAAAAGGGCTCAAATATCCTCCTGGAGCATACTTGGCATTTCAATAAATCAGTGTAGTTCCTTTAAGTATTTAGGAATTACATTTAGAGAGAATCTGAACTGGAATGCTCATATTGCCACAGTAAAAGCATCTGCAACAAGGACTGTAGGGTCTGTTTTGAGGTTTTACTGTACTAAGGAAGGTTTTCTTATTGATCCTGTTTTAAAACTATTTAAAAGGAAGGCCACCCCCCACCTTCTGTATGGTGCTCAGGTTTGGGGATGGAAAGAGGATATCCTCACTAGTATTGAAACAATTCAAAATCAGTTTTTAAGGCGCATCCTGGCTCTTCCTAAGGGAACACCAGTTGCCCTGATGAGAGCAGAAACTGGTCTGCCGTCCTTTTGGTGCGGGCAAGAAACCGGAACTGGTGAGCACCTGATGGCAATTTCCCCATTAGGGAACAGGGGGTCATCAGGAACTGCCTTCAGATTTTCAGGTCCAGGGTGGGGAATGGTGATCACCTCCTCTGGGAACCTCGTAGGGTATGCTCCTCTCTGCAAGTTGTCAGGCTTCAGAGGTAGGCGCTCCTGTGTGGCGACCAGTTTGCTGGGCTGCCGGTCATGAGCCAGATTGATGGCTCAAGACCGGAGCTGGGTGACCCACCCGAGAAAAGGGCAAGGAGGTTGGTCAAGGGAATGACACCTGCCTTGCCTGTTCCGTGCTCACTTAGATGGTCCCTTGCCACAATGTTATGTTAAATAGTTAATAAAGTGGCCCTTGTTTACTTCCAAACTGTTGTCTGTCTCGTTATTCTGACGGGGGGGGATTCTTTTCTTTGGCCGGGGGGGGGGGGGCAACTAGTTAATATTGATCTTAGTGGGTACGTTTTGATTCAATTAATTGCTTATAACTTCGGTTTTATGGTTTTATAATAGATTTTACTCAATTTTATACCATTATTCATGTTTACAGTATTCCTCTCTGCTGTTATTTTTGGTTTGTAATGGCCTATGGCTAAATATAATAAATTTTAATTCTCTCTCTAGATTCAGGTGGGTCACCGTGTTGGTCTGAAGCAGCAGAACACAGTTTGAGTCTAGTCAGGGCTCTTTAAGACCAACAAAGTGTTACAGTATAACTGTAACTTGTATGCAAATGTAAGGTGACTCTCTCCCCTTTTGGATAGCATACCTGAAAAAACCTGTTCTAGCACTGTAGTAAATACACTGTAGACAGACAAACAGAGATAAAGCATGAACTAATTCATTGGTAGCAACTATTATAAATCCAGATTCCTAAATGCACTTGCTCAGAAGATAGAATCATAGAGTTGGATGGGGCCTCCAGGATCATCTAGTCCACCCCTCCACACAATGCAGGAAATTCAAAACTACCTCCCCCCCCCCACCCAGAATATGGCAAACAGAGCCACAGCCCTCCAGGATCCCTGACCAAACTGGCCTGGAGAACAATTGCTTCCTGACCCAAGTGGCGATCAGCATTTCCCTGGGTGTGTAAGGAAGGGCCACAAGAGCTAGGCACTGATCAACCCTTCCTGCCCTCCCTCTCATGATCTGCTCAAGTTCACAGAATCAGCATAGCTGTCAGATGACTGTCTAGCCTCTGTTTAAAAACCTCCAAAGGAGAGCCCACCACCTCCTGAGGAAGCCTGTTCCACCAAGGAACCACTCTGTCAGGAAGTTCTTCCTAATGTTTAGTCAAAAACTCATTTGATTTAATTTCAACCCCTTGGTTCTGTTCTGACTTTCTGGGGAAACAGAGAACAACGCCACACCATCCTCTATATGAGAGCCCTTCAAGTACTTGAAGATGGTTATCATATCACCTCTCAGTCTTCTCCTGTCCTTCAACCTTTCCTCGAGGACTTGGTCTCACCATCTTCATTGCCCTCCTCTGGACACGTTCTGTTTGAAAGCAATGTGTTCTTACTGCAGAGCAGTTCAGTGTAAACTTTAATAATTCAGTTTTATTTGTTGCTTTTCCAAAGTTGGGGTTTCTTCCATTTGTAACATTGAAAAAATGGCATAAACCTGAACTGGTTTTTGTTCTGTTTTCAGATAATTTACATCTGATGCATACTCAGTATCAAGCACTTTAAAAAGATGGCAACTATAGGTTTTCAGGCCCTTGAATTAAACTTTATTGACATTCATATATTTGCTGACTGTAATTCCATGATTCAGCTTCATGATGCGGAACCAGAGTTCTCATGTGAGTAAGCCTACATTTCTTGGTTTTAAGCTGGCTTAGAAGGAGAGTTTTGGCTTTACAAATCTGCAGCAAGCAGTTTCAAGGAGACCGTGCTTCATTTTTGTTTGTAAGTGAAAAATCTAATATTGCCAGATCTTCTAAAATCATTTTTCAGTGTCAGACATTATAGAAACAAAACAAATATAAGGCATAAAAGGAGAACAATCAACATATTTCTGGAGGGATATTTTTTGTCTGATGTAAACTGTCAGTTAATGTTAAAATAATCTTTTTCCCAGCCTTTTCCAGGTACAAGTGGAAAGACTGTGGACTTTCCCACATTCTCATTTTCCTCACTTATAAGTTCCCATTGCTTGGGGGGGGGGGGGTTCTGTTCTGCACATGTTTTGCTCCCTCTAGTGGTTGATTCAATATGACATCGCTCTGTGTTTGGCATAAAAACCTGCAGGTTTTTATACTGGACATAAACCATTGTAACATCGAATTGAGCATTAGAAGGAGCAAAACACATGTGGAAAAAAATGGAAGCAAGAGGAGCACACAAGTGAAGAAAATGAGAATGTGCTCAGTGGTCATGACAAGTTGACCACTAGAGGGAACAAAGCATGTGCCGAAAATACACACACACACACACACACACACACACACACCCCGTAGTAGAGCCATACAAGCCAAGAAATGAGGATCGGGAAGATCCCAGTGACTAGACAAATAATTTTCACTTTATAGTGTATTGTTTCATAAAGGGAGAGTTTTAGATCCAGAAACAGCCAGTCTGCTCTTTGAGCAGAGATCAACCAGTTTTCCACAGCTTTCCCAAACCTTCCAAGCTCCTTCTCCATCCAGTAAAGAAGGTTTCTTGACAGTGGTGAAGGTTACACCCCCTCCCCAGTTCTGTATTAGGGGAGTATCAGGCTAGTTTTCCATGCCTGAAGAGGTTTCAGACATTTTCCTCCCATTAAAGAACACCCATTGTGCCGCTGGGCAAACTCCACCGGCTTTCAAAAGAAGAATACAATATGGCATTGTGTGGATGTATGTGTTATATGGCATACCTGGAGTACCTCAATGGATCGTACACATAGCTTGTTGGGACAGCAATGGCTGACACAGATGTCGATTCCCACATCATAACCAGATAATGATGATTTTATAATGGAATGACAGTCTCCGAAGGCTGTAATGTGTACTTTCATTTCATTTTTCATTTGAAGTACATTATGGGGAGCAGGTGGGTAGAACATTACAGCGGTTGAATTGGAAATGAATTGACAGTGGTTAAGGAATTGGAGTGTAATGTTGTTCCATTATATATACTGGTTTGTACTAGCAGCCTAAGACTAAAAGACAGCAGGGTGTAGTGGTTTGAATGAGAAGCTTTGGCAGAAGTCCCCCCTCGGCTGTGAAGTTTACGGGGTGACCAGAGTCTAGTCATACTGTCCTTCCTCACAGAGCAGATGCTATGGAAAAATGGGGAAGGGCTGGGGGCAAATTTCGTTGGGATCCTTGGCAGAAGAGCAGAATAAAAATGTATATACAGATAAAATGTAATACAAATAATTGAGGAAAACCTGGCGAATTCATGAGTAATATAAGGAATAATGGAATTAAACTTGGCCCTCTTTTTCATACACACACACATGCTGTCAAGCAATCTCTTGCCTAGCCCTTAAAAGGGGAGAAAAGAAGGGGAGATGAAGCAGGGGGGAAAAATCAATAAAATGAGGAGGGGAAAAAACAGAGGCAGGGGGAGGTGTAACTTATCCCTGTAAACACAAATAAGTTCTGTATCAATTTTCATGCTATTGTAAAAATTCAGCCCCAATACCACTGGATTTTATTCTTGCCTCCAATATATTAAATGCTGTTTTTATATTCACTGCTAGATCCAATAGTTTTCCTGTCCTGTTCTCTATGTGGAGTTGCAGCTTTCATTAAATTTTTCCTTCTTTTTTTGTCGTGGAAGCACCACTGCTTTATCATGCTGATCTTTAGAAAGGCCTGTAGGACCTATGATGTAGCTGGGGTGAGAAATTCTGTTCATTTATAGCACTTCTTCATGTGTTTGGCTCCATCTAGTGGTTGATTTGATATTGCATCACTTTATGTCTGGTATGTCTCCCTGCTGATTTAAACTGCAGGTTTCTATGCTGGACGTAGAGGGAGCAAAACACATGTGGGACAGACTCCCCTCAGAAGCGACAGGAACACACAAGTGAGGGAAATGACAATGTGTTCTGCTTCAGGCAGGTGCCCAGCATTTGTGGAGTTAACTCAGGCAGATAGCTGGAACTAGTTATCAGTGGCAGGATGCCAGAGTTTAATAAAACGAGTCCATAGATACATGAGAATTGTCTGAGCAGCCCAAGGTCATTTTTCCAGAAAGCAAGATTCAGCAGCAGCAGGTCAGTGTCCAGCATAAACATGCTGAAGCCACGATGAAGAGCTCCTCCCCCATACTTCATATGCTCTGAGCCCTACGTCATGCCTGCAACAGTTGCTTCGCTCCTGCTCTGGTGACATTTCTCCTTCCTGTGCAACTAATTGCTGATGCTGAGCTCTGAGGTGGGCTGACCTGCATCGGGACTGTAAATCTCCTCTACACCTGGGCCGAAGTGTGGACCTGGGGATCTTGTGGACCTGGGGATCCTGGAGGAGACAGGGAAGCTGGCTGACCCTGGACTGTCAGCTCCAGGGTGGGGGATGAAACACACACCTCATTGCCTCCCAGCTGTGTTTCCTCCTCTGGTAACTCAGCTGCAGCTGGCTGGTGGCTGATAGGCACAGAATCCAGCTGTTCTTAATCACAGGAGTCAGAGCTGTCTCCAGGGCCTGGCTGTTCCATGACACAATGTGGAAAAGCCCTTGGTCACACTCTGCAAGGTACATTTGTGTAAAGCTGTGAAAACCCAAAAGTTAGTTCCTTCCTTCCTTCCTTCCTTCCTTCCTTCCTTCCTTCCTTCCTTCCTTCCAACTTTTTTGTTGTTGTGTGGAATCTCCACTCTCCTCCTTTGTTTTGAGGGTGGGCAAGGTTATAAGCAAAGTGGCTTTCTGATGAGGCTTTACAAATAGCAGAGGAAAGAAGGAAAGCGAAAGGCAAAGGAGAAAAGGAAAGATTTACCCAACTGAATGCAGATTTCCAGAGAACAGCAAGGAGAGATAAGGAGGCCTTCCTGAATGAACTGTGCAAAGTAATAGAAGAAAACAATAGAATGGGAAGGACTAGAGATCTCTTCAAGAAAATTGGAGAAATCAAGGGAGCGTTCCATGCAAAGATGGCCATGATAAAGGACAAAAACGGTAGGGACCTAACAGAAGCAGAAGAGATTAGGAAAAGATGGCAAGAATACACAGAAGAACTATACAAGAAAGACCTCGATGTCCTTGACAACCACGACGGTATAATCACTGACCTCGAGCCAGACATCCTGGAATGTGAAGTGAAATGGGCCTTAGAAAGCATTGCTAACAACAAAGCTAGTGGAGGTGATGGTATCCCAGCTGAGCTATTCAAAGTCTTAGAAGATGATGCTGTTAAAGTGCTGCACTCAATTTGCCAGCAAATTTGGAAAACGCAACAGTGGCCACAGGATTGGAAAAGGTCAGTATACATTCCAATCCCAAAGAAGGGCAATGCCAAGGAATGTTCAAACTATCGCACAATTGCACTCATATCACACGCTAGCAAGGTCATGCTCAAGATCCTACAAGCTAGGCTTCAACAGTACATGGATAGAGAACTGCCAGAAGTACAAGCTGGGTTTCGAAGAGGTAGAGGAACGAGAGATCATATTGCCAACATTCGCTGGATTATGGAGAAAGCAAGAGAGTACCAGAAAAACATCTACTTCTGCTTCATTGACTATGCTAAAGCCTTTGACTGTGTGGATCACAACAAACTATGGCAGGTCCTTAAAGAGATGGGAGTACCAGACCACCTCACATGTCTCTTGAGAAACCTGTATAAGGGCCAAGAAGCGACAGTTAGAACCGGATACGGAACAACTGATTGGTTCAGCATAGGAAAAGGAGTACGACAAGGATGTATACTGTCACCTTGCTTATTTAATATATATGCAGAGTACATCATGCGAAATGCTGGCCTGGATGAATCACAAGCGGGAATTAAGATTGCTGGGGAAAAGATCAACAACCTCAGATATGCAGATGATACCACTCTAATGGCTGAAAGTGAAGAGGATCTAAAGAGCCTCTTGCTCAGAGTAAAAGAGGAGAGCGCAAAAGTGGGCTTGAAGCTCAACATCAAAAAAACTAAGATCATGGCATCCGGCCCCATCACTCCTTGGCAAATAGAAGGGGAAGCTGTGGAAGTAGTGACAGACTTCACGTTCCTGGGATCCCAGATCACCGCAGACTGTGACTGCAGCCATGAAATTAAAAGACGCCTGCTCCTTGGGAGGAAAGCGATGGCGAACCTAAACAGCATGATAAAAAGTAGAGACATCACCCTGCCAACAAAAGTCCGCATGGTCAAAGCAATGGTATTCCCAGTAGTCATGTATGGCTGTGAGAGTTGGACTATAAGGAAGGCCGAGCGCCGAAGAATAGATTCTTTTGAACTATGGTGCTGGAGGAGACTCTTGAGAGTCCCTTGGACTGCAAGGAGATCAAATCAGTCAATCCTCAAAGAAATCAACCCTGACTGTTCCCTGGAAGGCCAGATAATGAAACTGAAGCTCAAATACTTTGGCCACCAAATGAGAAGGGAGCACTCACTGGAGAAGACCCTGATGCTGGGAAAGATTGAAGGTCAAAGAAGACGGGGACGGCAAAGGATGAGATGGTTAGACAGTGTCATAGATGCAACGAACATGAAATTGAGCCAACTTCAGAGGACGGTGGAAGACAGGAGGGCCTGGCGGGAGCTGGTCCGTGGGGTCGCGAAGAGTCGGACTCGACTGTGCGACTGAACAACAACAACAACAAGGTTATAATCTAGTAGTTTTACCCAGGCAGGGGAGTGGGTGCTGTAGGAAGGCAATCATAATGGAACCTCACAAGTGGCAAGCTTTAAGGAGGGCCACTACCTGCAAGCCAATCCTTAAATGGTTCTGTGGCTTCTGTGAAGGTGGTGCTTGTTGTGTGTGTTAAGGAAGTGTGGTGTGGGAACCAGCTGTTTGGTGCCTAAGGCTTTACACAGCTCACATGTAACTTCCCCAGTGAAATGAGAACCCATATCAGAGTCCATGACACATGTGATGCCAAACTGACTCCATACGTTGTTTAAAAAGATCTTTGCGGTGGTGGCTGCCATGTTGTTGCAGCAGGGAAAGGCTCCCACCCATTTGCTACAAGGGTCCACTATAGTGAGGCAGTATTTGTTTCCTTGTGGAGTAGGAGGAAGGGGGCCAATGCAATCGACCTGGATCCTTTCCCAGGGACCTTCAATTCTCTGATGCTGGATTGGGGCTTTGGCTCCAGTTGGGTTGGCACTGACCATGGCACAGGACAAACTGTTGTCTACCCACTGCATGACCTCCTGGCACATGCCCGGCCACCATTCTGTTTCCTTCTTTCTTTCCAGAGTCAGATCCTTCCCTCGGTATCCCTGTTCATGTATGAACTGAATAAGATCACCCTGGGCTTCAAGGGGTACAATCCAGTGTGAGTTTCCCTGTTTGTGTATTGCCCAAAATAGATCTTCCTTCTGTTCTGTGATGTATTGCCCTGTTGGGTCCTTGCCAGCTGCGGCAAGCTGAGCGGTCTGTTTGTCTCCCTTTTGTAAGACGGCTAGGTCTAAGGATGGAATGCAGTGAGAGGCTTGGGTCGTAGTGGCCACAGGTTGTAGGGGTTGGGGATCTGCGCCTGAGTCTTCTAGGGCAGCTTCCTTTGCCAGGGCATCAGCGTAGTTGTTCCACAAACATGTATCTGTGGTATTACGCTGATGTCCCTTTAGATGAGTGACCCAGGTTGGTGCAGTCCTACTCTTAATTCTCTCTGCTATGCGCCACCATTTCTCTAGATGGGAAATGGGCTTCCCATCTGAGGTTTTACAGTCATTGGCCAGCCATACTGGGAGCCAAACTGTAGCTGCTTTAGCGGTCCAGTCAGAGTCAGTGTAGATAGCCAAGGGGACATCCAGTGGCTCAAATTCCAGGACAGTGCAGAGGGCTTCTACTTCGGCTGGCTGGCTGGCTGGAATGTGGGTGCGCAGTGCCCTTTAAAGTGTGGGAGTCTTTGACTCTGATGGCCCCGAAACCTGTCTTGGGAGTCATCACAGAACCAGCATGTAAAACCTCGCAGCTTGGCTTCTGCTGCTCATCCTCCCCATATTGCAGGCCACTGGGGGGAGAGGACACTCGTGCTTTTCTCCCATGACTATGAGGCCGTATGGAGAAGGGGGCTCCTTAGCTTCTTTCTGAAAGTCTACTCCCTAGTTCACTAAAGCAAGAGTCCATTGAGCTATTCTGGTGTTGGAGGACAACGGAGGACAGGAGGGCCTGGTGTTATGTGGTCCATGGGGTCGCGAACAGTCGGACTCGACTGTGCGACTGAACAACAACAACAAAACCCATCAAGAGGTTGGCACTGGCAGCACAGTCCTGAATGGGGGCTTTGCCCACTAAAATATATATTAGTGCTCACTCTTGCCACCCCAACCCACCAAACCATGCTGTTCCTTAAAGCACTCTCCAATTGTTGGAGATTGTTGGGAGAAGTGTGGGCTTCAAGGAATGCCTTCATATGAAGTTCCAGACACTGTGTGAGATGATAGTATCATCACGTGCAGCAGAGGTTACAGGCTCTGTCCTCCTTGCATCCAAGTCAAACTTCTGGACATCCAGAAAATAAATATGAATATTTCAGATTGTCCCTGGTGTGTGTGTGTGGAGGGCAGTGTCTGCTCATCATTACCCCAAACTATTATGTTTAGTTGTCCTTCCTCCAGGGCAAACTAGATGCAAAATCTTCTCCTCACCCTGCTGTTTTCTGTATGTTCAGGACGTGATATGCTGCCTGTTAAGAAATGTTCGTTAGTTATGATCAAGTCATATTAAGGCTAAAGGAAGACAGTGACCAGTTCCCCTGGAGAAAATGGTTGCTTTGGAAGTTGGACTCTATGGCATTATACCCCACTGAAGTCCCTCCCCAAACTCCGCCCTCCCCAGGCCCCAAATCTCCAGGTATTTCCCAACCCGGAGCTGGCAACCTTACATCAGACCTGGCCACCCCCCCTCCTTTGATGCTCTCTGACTTGTAACATACAGATGTAGCTGTCAGCCTGGAAGCCAAAGGAATCAAAGGAACATAATTGGGGGAATGCTGAAAAGATGTTTACCATGTGAGTGATGGGGAAGCAAATATGTCATGCTGCAGTAACATCATAAAGAATTAAACACTTTAGAATAATTCATTCTAAAAAACATCTTCCTTGATTACTATGGAAATAATGAGCAGGAGCGGTGGAAAGAGAAGTATGCTAAACTCATTCAAAGAGCCATGGGCTGCACAGAAGCAAAAGGAAAGCGGCACGTTCAAAGGATGGCTGTTCTGTTCCAAGGAACACAGACAACATTATGGGGACAGATAAATATGCCACTGGAGTAAAACACTTTTGCATAGAAAAGGGTGAATGGAACATGTTACCTCAACATTGTCAGTGCTGGAACAATTTGTACTTCTGTTTTTTTGTTTTTTTAAAATTTTGCTTTATTCATGTCCCAACTTTCTCCCCAGTGGGAACCCAAAATAGCTTGCATCATTCTCCTCTTCTCCATTTTATCCTCACAACAACCCTGTGAGGTAGGCGAGGCTGAGAGGGTGTGACGGGCCCAAGCCAGCTTCCATGGCATGAGTGACGATCTGAACCCGGGTTTCCCCGATCCTAGTCCAACACTTTAACCACCACACCACGCTGGCTCTTTTAAATGCAAGTTCAGAATGGTTTTCTTTTTTTATGCCTCCTTGGAATTTGGGGGGAAATGGAGAAATGAGCTCAGGGCAGATTAAATTTTATTTATTGATTTGCAGAAGTGACAGTGAAGGGTCCCTGGCTTCAATAAAAGAGCAAAGAGGGAAAATAGACAAGCAAGGAACACCAGGGAAATGACTCTGCTCCTTAGAAGATGTCTGCTGTGTTGTTTTTAAACAAAACATTCAGCAAACCTGATCTGAAAATGGTATTTTGTGTTCCTGAATAGCCCATTCCAGGCTTCATCTGTTTGGTCACAAGAAGATGGGATGCATCACTTTGGAAGAGGCCGGCGAGTTCATCCAGGGAAAGGTGTACTGCTGTATACAATTATACACATTCTCCAGAGCAGCTATCCCAACCACAGTGCTATGTGGGAAGCTCCTATAAGTTCAAGCACAGAGAAGATGTAAGGGAACTCCACAAAAGAAAACAGGGGCCCCAATCACATGGTCCAGATAATGCGGGTGGGGGGGCGTGGCTGTTCGCCCCGGAGCAAAATAAAGTGCGGTAGCCTGATCACACGGTGCCCCAAGTCTCCGCACTTAGGCTGTTAGCTGACGATCATACAGCGATGCTGGAGCGTGGCAAAGAAGTGGCGCGGCAAGCATTTCGTGTTTGTGTGCATGCGCAGTTCCGCGGAGCAGCACTGCTTTCAGTTACATGTTTGTGTGCATGTACTTACGAAAAAATCTGGTTTGCGATGGGACCTAGACGGGCGCCGGATGCTATGGGATACTAGCGCTCCCGCGATCAGACGCCGGCCCCTGCCCTGCGTTTTTCAGATACTAGTGCACTTTCCGCGGTACTTTTTTGTTTTTGTTTTTAAATCCCCGGAGGATATTCCATTAGTTTGAAGAAAGGAAATTATGTCCTTGTAATTTTTCCTCTTTTGTCTACTTTCAAATGGAATGTCCTTTAAGGTTTTGATGGTTACATTTCCCATTTTCAGTGGAGTTGCTGAAGTTGCTTTTAAAATGGCATCTCTGGTTTGTCTTCTTAAGAACCTGACCACTATTTCTCCAGGTAGGTTATTTTTTTAAATGTAATTGGAGTATGCCCTATAGACTGACTCCATTTCGTTTACCAGTTCATCCACTGTTAAACCTACTACTGGAGCGATAATCTCACCACGCACCCTCTTCAAGTCTTGCCAATCTGTTTCAGGAACCCCCTGAACCCTGAGAATCATGTTAGCTTTTTCCATGTGTAGCTGCAAAACTCGATTCTCTTGGTAATTCTGCTTCGTTTCCACATCTCCCAACCTTTTCTTCAACTTCTTGCCTGTAGTGTCTATCTCTTTAATTTTCTAGTTTGCCTGCTCCACTTTTTTCTCTGTTTCATTCAGCTGAAGCTGCTGTGCTGCAAAATTTTTATTCATCATGGTCAATTGCTGGTTAATACCATCGAGTTGCTGCATCACCAGCTTGAGCATATCTGCCGGGAGTTTGAGGACATCTGCTCCCTCTTCCGGTCTCGGACTCTGACTGCCTGGCTTCGTTTTAAACTTTCTCTGCTGGGCCGCCATCTTCCTGTTTGGTTTACAGTTTCTACCGCTTCCCCACAGCTCGCAAAACTCGCCAAACGACTTTGCGATTCAGATAAGTCTCTCACGGCAAATTCTCTGTGTGAACGGGGCCAGGATTAGCCATCATGGAAAAATAACATTGGTGGCTTTAGTTTTCTACTACTGATTAGTTTTCTACTACTGGTTTGTACTACTGGTTTGTACTATTGGTTTTCTACAACTGGTTTATAAATCCTCTGAACGACTGACAAATAGCATCTTAGGCCACCAAAATATAATAAATGAAAAGCAGATGACTGTTCAGGAAAGCAGATTCAGGTGGGGTCACCGTGTTGGTCTGAAGCAACAGAACAAAGTTTGAATCCACAGGCACCTTTAAGACCAACCAGGTTTTACTCTGGTTATAAGCTTTTGTGTGTACTCACAGTGTGCATGCACATGAAAAGTTATACCCAGAATAAAATATAGTTGACCTTAAAAGTCCATACTGAACTCAAACGTTCAGGAAAGCAGTTAAAATTGAGTCTGGTAGCACCTTAGAGATCAACAAGAGTTCCAGGGTATCAGCTTTCGAGAGTCAACGTTCCCTTTGTCAGACACCAGTAGAAATGGAGATCTCTATTCTAGTTGGAAGGTGGGAGTGGTGTGGTAAAGAATGCGTGCAAAGAATGCTGAGGTTTTGGAGAAAGTTAGAAGGTGTCAAAACCAAAATCTCAGGGAAAGCTCTGCTTTCCCCTAAGGTCCATTCAAAACCTTTGAGGATTCCAGTAAGCAGTTTCCTGTTTGGCTGTCTATATTCTTTTCAAGATGTGAGGACACAGAAAAAGCAAGCCACTTAGCTTTCCAGATGCAGGACTGAAATCACCTAACAAAATGCAGAGGAAGCCAATAAAATTTAGTAGATGGGAAATGACTACCTGAGGGCAACTAGGTTAATCTGAGGACCAAAAAAGAATGAGGAAGGAGGGAAAGCTAAAAAGCCCAACTTAATTAACAACTCGCATGGAAGATATTAGTAAAGCTATCCGCAGAGAATAATAAATGAGAATTGCCCGGCTGGTTGTGATGCCCTCTACTCTACACCCACCGCTGCCCAAATATCCCTCCTGGTGAATATGCAAAGGGAGGCAGGGTGGTTTTAAAACCCTTCTCATTCAAATATTAAAACATTAAAATGAGATTTTCCACAGCAGCTGGTGATGCTTTGGGGCAATGATTCTCAGACTGGTGCCTCTGGAGTTTCCCCAAATCTCCAGGTATTTCCTCACTCAGAATTGGGTGTTCCTGACTGGTCTTAACTCTAACCCTAAGCAAAGACACAGAGGCATTAAATGAGCAACACTTTACAGCTCAGTACAGGATAGGAGTGTGCAGGGGGGGGAAATTGTTTGTTTTTTGGATTCGAGAATGATAAAGCCAATTTTTTGTTGGGATTCCCGAATATACCCGAATACCAATACCAGAATTCTATTGGTACCCAAATTTTTTCAGTATTCCTGAAAATTTTTGGCTCCATTATATCCTCTCTTTTTTTGCAAATTTTTAAATAAAAAACAAACAAAATAGGAATTATTGTTAAATTGCCTATTTAGTTACCTCATACAATAACTAAGTACATTTTTATTTGTTCCACCATGTATTTTTATATCAATCTTTTGCATATAATTAAAAATGTAGTTCTTATTTGCTTCTAAATCAGTTGTATGCTGATATATTTTATTTGTTGTATTCTTCAAGCCATTTGTGGAATCTTAACCATGTGTTCTCAAAGCTTCCTTCAGTCTGTCCTCTTAACATTAAAGTTAATTTGTCCATCTCTGCAGTTTCCAGCATTTTGTTTATAGTTTCTTCCCTTGAAGGTACCTCATTTCATCTCCAATGTCTGGCATATAACATTCTTGCAGTTGTAATTACATGTATAATAAGATAAGAATCTTGTTTTTTACAATTTTCTGGTAATATATTCAATATAAACAATTATGGTACATAGGGTATAGTAGTTGCACCTCCCGGGGGTGAAGCTGCGCTCTGGCCGAAGGAGGGGGTGCACAGGATTGTCCCCCCACCCAGAGACCCAGCTGAAGGGGCTCTGGCCATGGGACTCTCAAGGGGTTGCCTCTTCACCGGCGCAATGCCGGGGAATTGAGGTGCCTCTCCGTCCTGAAGGTTCTTCGTGCTATGAGACCGAATGGAACCAAGCAACGCTGACAGGGGCAAGCGCAGAAGGTCGAGCGAAAGAAACAGAGCTTAAACGATGTCTGAGGACCAACTATGAATGTGAGTTCAATCTAAGCATTTAAATAAAAGGAAAAGAAAGCTCCCCAAACCCCCCCTGGAACAGAAAGTGAGGCAAGCGGGGGAGGGATGCCTCCCAAACGCACGTACTTAAAAGCGAATTGGAGGGGGGGAGCGGAAGAAAAAGTAAATAAAACTATAAAGAAAGACTTACCAAGGCGAGTTTGAGCATACAAGCACATATTCAGAGACTTAAAATATCGGTTAAAGTAAACAATCCACAAAGTTGGCGGGGAAGAGGACGGAGAAAGAGAAACTTTTAAAAGCGAAAGGGACTGAGAGCCCAAGACCGGAAGCAACCAGCGAGCTGGCAAAGACATTGGCGGAATCCATGCGCCCTCTGCTGGACCAGATGGATAATCTCAAGCAGCAGTTGTCAATAATGAATCAATGTATCACCACCCAGAAAAATTAGTTGAGTGAGACACTTAAAACAACTACAAATGGAAAAAGCTAATTTGATTCTTCGCTTTCAGGGCCTTCCAGAGACTAAAGGAGAGAATCTGAAGGAGAAGATGAGTGAATTATTGGCCCCAATGACAGAGATGAAGGCAGAATCTTTGCTGAGCGATATGGATGTGACCTACATGTCATATTCAGGATATATAAAGAAAAACAATCTGCCTGGGGAAATAGTGATAAGATTCTCGAAGAGATGTGTGAGGGATGCAATCTTGAAAGCGGCATCTGGAGCTCCTTTGAATATTGGAGATAATGCTATCAGAATCCTAAAAGATATTCCATTTGAAATAAGACAAAGGAGAAAGAAGTACAAAGATTTAATTCTTTTTCTCCAGACAAACGCAGTTGGATACAGATGGCTAACACCAGAAGGCATGATCTTCAAAATCAAGGATAAAAAGGAAAAGATTGACTCTGTTCAGAAAGCATGGAATTTTTTGAGAGTCCAGATGGGAGAGCCAGAGGAGGAAGAAAAAGAAAGGATGGACAGTAAGTCCAGCAGCGAGCTGGACTCAGGGTCTTCCGGAGAGAACTCTCTATCAGAGAAAG
>NW_015172555.1:1510932-1527698 GCF_001447785.1 Gekko japonicus
AGTGGGGAATCAAACCTGGTTCTCCCAGATTAGAGAACATAAGAACATAAGAACATAAGAGATGCCAATGTTGGATCAGGCCAAAGGCCCATCCAGTCCAACACTCTGTATCCCACAGTGGCCAGAAATACCAGTGCCATCAGGAGGTCCACCAGTGGGGCCAGGACATTAGAAGCCCTCCCACTGTTGACCCCCCCCCAAGCACCAAGATGACAGAGCATCACTTGCCCCAGAGTCCCTATCTATACCTTGTGGCTAATAGCCACTGATGGACCTCTGCTCCATATGCTTATCTAATTCCCTTTTGAAGCCGTCCATGCTTGTAGCTGCCACCACTTCCTGTGGCAGTGAATTCCAAGTGTTAATCACTCTTTGGGTGAAGAAGTACTTCCTTTTATCCGTTCTAACCCGACCGCTCAGCAATTTCATGGAGTGCCCACGGGTTCTTGTATTGTGAGAAAGGGAGAAAAGTACCTCTTTCTCTACCTGCTCTTTCCCATGCATAATCTTATAAACCTCAATCATGTCACCCCTCAGTCGTCGTTTCTCCAAGCTAAAGAGCCCTAAGCGCCTTAACCGTTCCTCATAGGGAAAGTGTTCCAACCCTTTTATCATTCGAGTTGCTCTTTTCTGCACTTTTTCCAAAGCTATAATATCCTTTTTAAGGTGTGGTGACCAGAATTGCACACAGTATTCCAGATGAGGTCGCACCATTGATTTATATAGCGGCATTATGATATTGGCTGATCTGTTTACAATACCCTTCCTAATAATCCCCAGCATAGCATTGGCCTTCTTTATTGCAGTCACACACTGTCTCGACATTTTCAGTGAGTTATCTACTACAACTCCAAGATCTCTCTCTTGATCTGTCTCTGCCAGTTCAGACCCCATCAACGTGTATTTATAGTTAGGATTTTTGGCTCCAATGTGCATCACCTTGCACTTGGCCACATTGAACCCCATTTGCCATGTTGACGCCCACTCGCCCAACTTTGACAGATCCCTTTGGAGTGCCTCACAATCCTCACTGGTTTTCACCACCCTGAACAACTTCGTATCATCCGCAAATTTAGCCACTTCACTGCTTACTCCCAACTCCAAATCATTAATGAACAAGTTAAAAAGCAGTGGACCAAGTACTGATCCCTGTGGTACCCCACTGCTTACACCCCTCCACTGGGAGAACTGCCCATTTATACTCACTCTCTGTTTTCTATTAATTAGCCAGTTTTTGATCCATAAAAGGACTTGTCCTTTTATCCCATGATTTTTGAGCTTGCTTAGGAGCCTTTGATGAGGAACTTTATCAAAAGCTTTCTGGAAGTCAAGGTAAACAATATCTATTGGATCCCCCTTGTCCACATGTTTGTTCACCCCCTCAAAGAACATTAACAGGTTAGTGAGACAAGATCTTCCCTTACAGAACCCATGTTGAGTCTGCCTCAATAGGTTTTGTTCATCTATGTGCCTACTAATTCTTTCCTTAATAATGGTTTCCACCAATTTACCCGGTATCGACGTCAGACTGACTGGCCTGTAATTTCCCGGATCTCCTCTGGAACCCTTTTTAAAGATGGGAGTGACATTAGCTACCTTCCAGTCCTCAGGAATGGAGGCTGATTTTAAGGAGAGATTACATATTTTTGTCAGGAGATCCACAAGTTCACAATTGAGTTCTTTCAGAACTCTTGGATGTATGCCATCTGGGCCTGGTGATTTATCAGTTTTTAAGTTGTTTATCAGTTTTAGGACCTCCTCTCTCGTCACCTCAATCTGACTCAGGTCTTTCAACACCCCTCCCGAACTCAGCGGCTCTGGAGTGGGCAAGCACCTCTCATCTTCCACAGTGAAGACGGAGGCAAAAAATGCATTTAGCTTCTCAGCCATTTCCCTATCATCCTTCAGTACTCCTTTTACCCCTTGGTCATCCAAGGGCCCCACTGCCTCCCTGGCTGGTTTCCTGTTTCTAATGTATTTGAAGAAAGTTTTATTGTTGGTCTTTACATTTTTTGCTATATGCTCCTCATATTCCCTTTTTGCATGCCTGACCACAGACTTGCATTTTATTTGCCATAGCCTGTGTTCTGTTTTATCAGCCTCACTGTGACTAGCTTTCCACCGCTTAAAGGAATCCTTTTTACCTTTTACAGCTTCCATTACTTTGTTTGTTAACCATGTAGGCTTTTTCTTATACCTGTTTGTGCCTTTCCTAACCTGCGGAATATATTTTTTTTGAGCTTCTAGAATCGTAGTTTTAAATAGTTTCCAAGCTTCCCCCAATAATCTCTTAGATTATTACTTATAGTTTCTTATTCAGTTTCTCATCAATATACAGCAATATTTTATCAATTTCTATTGTTTTCTAATAAAATCCTGTTAACTTATCTTTAACATATCTTGATTCTACTTGTGCTCTTTCCCACCAATTTAGGTTGGATTATTGTTTTTTAAGGTTTTCTGTTGGTTTTAATTTGTTTTTGTTATCCAGCAAGTCTTCATATCTTAACAATGCATTTTTTGAAATAAATTTTGAAAGTTTCAAGTGGTGAAACCTATATTGGTATCTTGGTATAAAAAAGTATTTTAACTTCTTCCCATACCTTCAATAAGGAGTTCCTAACAAGATGCTGCTTGAAGTATTTATGAGTATCCATGCCACAGGGTTGGGGTTGTTCCACAGTATCACTGGAGTACCTGCAAACTGTATAAGTGCTTAGGCTTTGTTCCCACACAATATCCTTATCATCCTTGATATCTTGTGTGATGCCCCGTCCATTTCCCTCCCTTAGAGGCAAAACCTTTCCTCCATTTTTCTTTCCCTTCTGTGACTGAGCTTCCCTAGTTGCCTGTTTTCTTCTTTCCTGAAGAATTCTGGCCCATTCTGTATCTAGCATTCACTCTGGTGGAAATTCCCTTTTACGTTGCATGCCACTTTCACTTTGATTGATTGTCGGATTTTATGGCAGTGTCCAGATTGCATGCAGCTTTCACGTCCTTTGATCTCTTGGCTTTATGGTACTGTCTGCATAGGTTTATGGCCATTTTATGGCCATTCAGAGGTGACTCTGCAGTCAGTACAGTGTTGGCCCAGGGTATTTGAATGTGGTATTTGAGCCGCATCTTTTTCTGTTCCAGTGTGGATTTGGTAAAACAATGGAGCAAATGCTATATGCAGAATGGGCATCTAGCTGTCCCACCGTGCCACACTATAATATTTTGACTGTTTGCTCAGCCCAGGAACCTGAGGAAAGGAATGGGAGCCCCCTTTAGCTTATATGACTTAAATGGCACTCAAGCCAGTTTGGTGTAGTGGTTAAGTGCACGGACTTTAATCTGGGAGAACCGGGTTTGATTCCCCACTGCTCCACTTGCACCTGCTGGATGACCTTGGGCAAGCCATAGTTCTGACAAGAGCTGTTCTTGAAAAAAGAGCAGTTTCTGTCAGAGCTCTCTCAGTCCCTCCTACCTCACAAGGTGTCTGTTGTGGGGAGGGGAAGGGGAAGGAGTTTGTAAGCCACTCTGAGACTCCTTTGGGTAGTGAAGAGCAGGGTATAAATCCAATCTCCTCCTCCTCCTCTTCTCCTTCTCCAAATTAACAAAATATTTCACTCAACATAGAGGGGAAAGGTCAGGTGAAATCAGGGGTGAAATTTCTGAGGTAACTCAATATAGATAACTCTGAGGTAAAATCAGTAGGAGCACAGACTTCAACTCTTATGTTTCAGGTTAATGAGAGTTTCTTAAGCCATTCAGTTACTTAAATCTTTATATTGAGAGGCTTTTGTTCCTGTGTTTCCCCTAAACACTCCAATACACTTTATTTGAGTATTCTCTGACTCTTTTGGTTTCCAGAAGGCTGGTACACGTTCCAGTACCCAACGTACCTTTATCCCTACCAGGCAGGAAGCAGCAAAATATGATTTCAGATCTGGCAAAGCCAGGCCACCTCTTTCTTTTGCATCTTGTAATATCTTGTTGTTAACTCTTGGTTTTTTCCCTTGCCAAACAAATCTAGATATCTCTTTCTGCCATTGTTTAAATGGTACATCAGTTGTCAAAAACGGTATTGTCTGGGACAAAAATAACATTCTATATTCTATTTTTATGTATTTTATCTATATTGTAAGCTGCCTCAAGTTCTCCATGAAGATAATTCCAGGTGGTCAGCTGTGTTGGTCTGAAGCAGTGGAACAAATTTAGAGTCCAATGGGGGCACCTTTAAGACCAACAAAGGTTTATTCAAGGTATGAGCTTTTGTGTGCAAGGTACACTTTTTCAACTACATTGGAATGGAAGATAAAATTCAAACTTATAGACAGAGGCTGAACAGCCAATTAACATGTAACATGTTTTATCTTATCTTAAATCTTATATAATATATTAAAACATCTTCATCATGTTAATTTGCCATTCAGCCTCTGTCTATAAGTTTGAACTTTACCTTCCAATTCAATGTATTTGAAGAAGTGTGCCTTGCACACAAAAGCTCATACCTTGAATAAACCTTATCATGGCCAGCTTTGCATGGAACGTTCCCTTGATTTCTCCAATTTTCTTGAAGAGATCTCTAACCCTTACCATTCTATTGTTTTCCTCTATTACTTTGCATTGTTCATTCAGGAAAGCCGCCTTATCTCTCCTTGCTGTTCTCTGGAAATCTGCATTCAGTTGGGTAAATCTTTCCTTTTCACCTTTGCCTTTCTATCTATCAAATCCAGACCCTTGAATCTATTCTTCACCTCTACTGTATATTCATCAGGGATGTGATCTAGGTCAAACCTGAATGGCCTCATGGTTTTCCCGACTTTCTTCAGTTTAAGTCTGAATTTTGCAATGAGTAGCTCATGATCTGAGCCACAGTCAGCTCCAGGTCTTGTTTTTACTGACTGGATAGAGCTTCTCCATCTTTGACTGCAAATGATATAGTCAATCTGATTTCGGTGTTGCCCATCTGGTGATGTCCATGTGTAGAGTCGCCTCTTAGGTTGTTGGAAAAGGGTGTTCGCTATGACCAGCGTGTTCTCTTGGCAAAACTCTGTTAGCCTTTGCCCTGCTTCATTTTGTTCTCCAAGGCCAAACTTGTTGGTTATTCCGGTTACCTTTGGACTTCCTACTTTAGCATTCCAGTCCCCTATGATGATGAGAACATCATTTTTTGGTGTTAGTTCTATGAGGTGTTGTAGGTCTTCATAGAACTGGTCCACTTCAGCCTCTTCTGCATCAGTGGTTGGGGAATAGACTTGGATTACTGTGATGTTGAATGGATTTGCCTTGGATTCGGACCAAGATCATTCTGTCATTTTTGAGATTGTATCCCAATACTGCCTTTCTCACTCTCTTGTTGACTATAAAGGCCACACCATTTTTTCTACGAGATTCCTGGCCACAGTAGTAGATATAATAGTCTTCTGAGTTAAATTCGCCCATTCCTGTCCACTTTAGTTCACTGATTCCCAAGATGTCGATATTCATTCTTGCCATCTCATTTTTGACCACTCCAGTGGTCCAGTGATCCCACCCCAATAAATATTAAAAAAATATTTTTCTTCACTAGTTGATATATTTCATATATGATCCTGCCCCACTGGTGGACCTCCTGATGACACCTGGGTTTTAGCCAATGTGTGACATGGAGATTTGGACTGGATGGGCCATTGGCCTGATCCAGCATGGCTTCTCTTATGTTCTTGTCTGGGGGCAGTGATGCTCTGTATTTTTGGTCGAGGGGGGGACAATCAGAGTGGGAGGGATTCTGGAGTTCTGGCCCCACTGGTTGACCTCCTGATGACTCCTTGGTTTTGGTCACCATGTGACAGAGTGTTGGACCAGATGGGCCACTGACCTGATCCAGTATGGCTTCTCTTGTATTGTTGTGTTCTTAAGATAGGTTGTGGCATAAGAATGAACACAGTAGGCACCCTGTTCCCAGAGGCCATGTGCCTGGGGGCTTGTCTGAGTTGGTTAGGGTGAAAAGCACAAAACGCTGGCTGTGAACATCAGCTGCTGCTCCCCAGGTGCCTATGGGATCCTGTGCATTCTGACATAACTCACAGAGCGCCGAAGCCTGTTACATAACAAAATCAAAATCAATTCATAATTTCCAAGATGGTAAAAGGAGGGAAGTGAAGAATATCTACAGGGGTCCTTTTTTGATCACGCTGGTGAACGGGCTATCAACATTTGATGGGAAAATATGGCAGGAGAGGATTTCATGAGAACCCCGGGGTAAGGGAACCATTTGTTTGTTTGTTGGTGATAAATCATAATGAACGAGGATGACGGACTACAATCCTCCCTTCTGCTGTGCTTGGGTGTGTCACTAACATCGCTGGCATTTCTCCCAGAGGACCAAGGCATGACATAAAAATCTTGTTAAAAAAAATCACAGGCAACGAGATGGTCTGTTTGATCGCAGCTGCTAGAAAGCCCAGTGTGAATTATCTGCAGATGACGCACTTTTATGAGCTGAGAGAGCAGCAGTTGTGCAAATGCAACAGAGAGGAACTGCTTGGACTTGTTTCAGATTTTGTTTCTTACAAGGGCAGATCATTTATATCTTCATTTTGCTTGTTACAGGGAATGAAGCGCACATCTCTTATCTGTTTGCAATATGAGAATGTAGTAGGGAATGGATGAACTTGCTGGCTTCTTGTCTGCTTTGCCTGTTCCAAGGGGGACGCTTTCCACTACAGTCTTCAATCCCTGGCAGCCTTCCACTTGTCGCCCACAGACGAGGGCAGTTGCCTGGGCAATTGTTTCTTCCCCACTGGAGGGCTGGAATGGGGTCAATAGGATTTTAGTGATGCTTATAATTCAGTTTGTTGAATTCCTTCACAGATTGGGGTGGGGATTCATATTATGGAAAATATTTATCAGAGCAGAACTCCTTGTCATAATCTGGAGTTCATCCAGAGCCGTGTTTCCAGAATGCATGTATTAAAAAGTTTGATATGTTCAATTGAGAAATTGCAAAAAAAAAAAAATCACAGAAGGGGTGGATTTTGAAGGGCTAGTTTAAATTTTTGAACAAAAGCGATATGAGGACAAAAAAGCCCTTCAAAATTAACCTACTGTGTGTCAAAAAGCATTTTTATTTTTTCACATTTATATTGTACCCAATATAATGAAAATATTAAAAAGACACTTAAAATTTAAAACGTTCTTACCTTATAAAGAATTTAACTTTGCAGAGGTTTAATTTTTTTTTTAAGTCTCATTTTTTATCCACAAAGTCCAGGAACAATGTTAGTGACTTCCTCTCAGGGCTACTATTTAGATCTAGATTTCCACAGTTCCTTCCGTCTTGCTGCTTCTCATTGAATAAAGTTCAGTATTCTATAAAACCAATTTGGAATGGGGTGTGTTCAGTAATTTAAAATATAGGTAGTCAAAATGGTATTTGGGATTGTGAAATATTCTATCGCAAAAAAAACAAACAAACCCAGACGTTCTCTAGAGAAAGTAAAAAGCCCAGTAGCATCTTTAAGACTAACAAACTTTATTGTAGCATAAGATTTCAAGAAACACAGCTCTCTTTGTCAGATGCATGGACAAAGAGAGCTGTGTTTCTCGAGAGCTTATGCTACAATAAAATTTGTTCGTCTTAAAGATGCTACTGGGCTCTTTACTGTTTTGCAGCAATAGACTAACACGGCTGACTCCTCTGGATCTATTATCTTGAGACTTTCTTTCCAGGCCCGTAGCCAGGATTTTTTTTAATTTGGGGGGCCTTTAAATAAACTCCCCAAGGGAGTGCCTGGGCTGGATGGGAAGTTGGGGGGCCTTGGCAGTAAGGCAGGGGGCGGGCCCCGAGATGCCCCATTGTAGCTATGGGCCTGTTTCTTTCACTTTGAAAGGTAGCCATGTTGGGTCTTGATTAGAACAGCTAGATTTGAGTCCTGTAGCATCTTACCGACCAACAAGATATAAGATCTGAGAGTCAGCATTCCCTTAATCGGAAATCTTGAAAAGCTTATACCCCCAATTCCTTTTAGTCTCCAAGGTGATATTGCTCTTGCATCTAGTTCTCCTTTCACTTTGTTATTCTCCATTACCTCTTCACTGCAGGCAGATGATGGTGGAGAATTTTGTGGAATTTCGTCAGAGAACAGAATCTCTCAGGTCTCTCGTACCCTTGACACTTTCAAGTGCAGGAAGATTTTTTTAAAAAAAAAAAAAAAATCCCCCATCAGAGTCCTTTTCCATGGTTATAGAAAAGTAATCAGTTTGGTGTAGTGGTTAAGTGCGCGGACTCTAATCTGGGAGAAGCGGGTTTGATTCCCCACTCCTCCACTTGCACCTGGCTGGATGACCTTGGGCAAGCCATAGTTATGACAAGAGCTGTCCTTGACAAGAGCAGTTTCTCTCAGAGTTCTCTCAGCCCCACCTACCTCACAGGGTGCCTGTTGTGGGGAGGGGAAGGGAAAGGAGTTTGTAAGCCGCTCTGAGACTCCCTTGGGTAGTGAAGGGAGGGGTATAAATCCAATCTCTTCTCTTCTTCTCTTCTACTATGTTAAAGGAATTTTGTTAATAATACACACTTCCCTGTCTGCTTATCAGATGTGAGTGGGGCTATGCTATGCGTCGCTGACTGGCTACTGATGTTTATATTTTCACTTGGCTGCCTTCTGTTTGCGTAACCCGATAATAAATCTACTCATCACCTGCTGAAATTGGCAGCGCATTCATACAGAAAGGAAAGAGGGGTCCAGAATATACTTCCCCCTCCTCGCCTTTGTTTTTTAGCATCCAGTTTGATGAAGAGTCATGGGGAAATCACAGACTTGCAGATTGCCTTCTTTTTCCCTGTCAAGTCACTGCTGACTTATGGTGACCCCATAGGGTTTTCAAGGCAAGAGACATTCAGAGATGGTTTGCCATTGCCTGACTCTGCATAGAGACCCTGGACTTCCTTGGTGGTCTCCCATCCAAATACTAGCCAATGCTGACCCTGGTTAGCTTCCGAGATATGATGAGATCATGCTAACCTGGGCTAAGTACTGGGTTCGCCGCATGGAGGACTCAGACGACGACATACTGTAGCACACGTTTATTGTACTTAACACAGACAAAGACTAACTCTAACAGCCGGTAGGCCAACTATATACATATCCACCCAGCAACCCCCCATTCCCATTGGAGGGTTTGAATGTCCCACCAAAGTGACTATTGGTTGGGGCTGGGGGATTCAGGATTCAAGGTTTCCATTGTTCTAGGATCCAAGCTCTTACCTGTGCCGCGGACCCCTGGTGGCGGTCCGCGTACATAACAGACTTAATACAAGATATCAAATAGCTTTGTTTTTAGATTTTGCTATTAACCAACATACCTACTTACATTTTTCCATGAAGGGATGAAGGGTGAGAAACTGCCACCTCCCCAGCTTGGAAAGTTGCATCCACCAGTCTTTTTCCCGACTCAACACATTGCAAAAATCTTGATTCATTTTACCAATTCATTTATAAACAGAACAAAGCAACAGTCATGGGTGAGGACTAAAGCTAGTGTACATAGCTGTATTTTCAAAGGCATTGGTGAAATTGACAAAAAACTGATTGAGGGAGATAGAATGGGGGCAGAGGATGGAACAGGAGGTGGAGGATGGAACCTCCAAACATCAAACAGGCAGAGATATAGGGAGGTGTTGTTGTTTTTTTAATTCATCTGATGGGTTCACTTCCCCACAGAGGCAGTGAAATGATCCCAGAATGGGAATGTTAAGAAAACTCCTACACATGTGCCAACATCTCCAAGAGGAGGGCATAATTCCTTGGATGTCATGCCCACCGTGCAGCCTGACCCAGTGGACCCTGATCCTGGGGATTCTGTACCTTCAACGTCTGAGAACAAGCTCCCTGCACCCCTGGAAGTACCAAACCTGTAGAGGATGTGCACCAGCTACCAGGAGAGTTTACACCTGGAGCCGCTCCTGCAGAGCCAAGCACGAGCACCAGGCCTCCTGATTCCCCCCCCCCACCTGTGAATCATTTGAGAGAACAAAGGCGACAGGACATGGCAAACCCAGCGTAAAGAGGCACGCATGCAAGGTCAGCATCCTCTAAGTCCAGAGTACTGACCGGAGCCAGGACTCTGTGAGCAGCCAGTAATTGGTTAACAAGTGGAACAGGCTTTTAAGGCAGCTCTCTTGAATCCCCAACTCGTGGTGGCAACTAATCGCATAGACGAATCGCTGCACCTCGGATCCTGCATTCCTGTTTCCTGTTTTTCCTCTTGGCCTCCCTTGGCTCCTGACTTCGGACTGCGTGACGTCGTTTCTCTGGCTCCCTGACTTTGGACTGTGTAACCTGACTCTTGACAATGGCTTTCAGCTTTTGAAACTCTGACTGCAAATCTCCGGTAACCTTAGACTGTGTATTGAATTGATATTTTGGACTCTGCTCTTGTTTCTCTGCCTTATCTGGTGCCCTGACCCCAGCCTGTGTTTTTGGATTTTCCATGCCCTGCCTGGGCCGCCAGAGCAATCGTGACATTGGATCTGTTCAGGAACTTCTTCTATTCCAAGAGAAAGCCATTGATTTGGCCACTGGAAGCAGGTTCCAGTGGTGGCAGAGTGCTCCTCCCTCCTTAGTTGTACCCTTTTCTTTTTGTTTGAAGCTTTTCTGTAGTCACAACATTCTTTAACAGAAATGTGTTTTAATATTGGAATTTCTGAGGCCACCAGGAAAGGAAACCCATATGACTTGCGGCTAGCACATCCGAAGGACCCCCTTCTCCCATATGGACCTCTCCACCCACTCTGATCCCCTCCAGAGGCCCTACTTTGATTGGGACCCCCACCCTCTGGATGAGCAACTTATTTTTAAATGTTTTATTTTTTAAAGTGTTTTAACCTTTGCCCCCTTGGGGACCCTATTTGGGTGGAAAGACAGCACAGAAACATTTTAAATGAATGAATAAATAAGGAATGAAAATGGAGTTATACGCTAATAATTAATTAATCAGTCAACAGACCTATATAGTATTTCCTCTTGAAAAGTTATTCAGAAAAGAGAAAGAAAATACTGCTAAGGAAAACAGAATTTAGATTAAATTGGATCAGATGCACCCAAACCCACAAATCAGCTCTACTCAGACTTAATTTGATTGATGTCCTTGGGTTCAACTGGACTGTGAGTTATTGCTGTAGGATGATTCTTGCTTTCTAAACATTCTTGCTCTGTATCAAGGGGTTAAGAAGAACAATGGATTAAGAGCAAACAATGAAAGTGAAGAAGATCTGGAGCCGGAAAACAAAACCCACAACCTTTGTTAATGAGATGGAGGCTCATTGTAAGTGAGTCATTTTAATGCCACTGTGTACACTGATGTGGACTTGATGAAGGGTGTTCTCCGTCTAAAGGGACTGGTTTTTGCCTGAATCCTATTAATAAGTGGTGAGATATTCTAATTACTGCTGGCACACTGAAACATGTGTAAACATGTTCCAGCTTCACACCCATATAAGAAAGGTGGAACTTGCTCACAGTGCAATTAGGAAAGTAAGTAATGATGATACATCTAGACTGAATGGAACTATGGAGCTTTTGGAAGGGAGCTCTGGCAATAATTGGCTCACTTTTCTTGATGTCACAGAGGCGAAGGACAGGATTGGCAGGAGCTGACATTTGCTGAGCAGTTCTGTTCCCAAGGGACTCTGGCTATACTAGGTTCAAGTGTCTGGCTCCTTCAGCAGCAGAGAACAGGCACATAAGCACCTTGCTCCCACCTCCCTCTCTGTGTTCTCTGTGCAGTTCACATGCTAGACACCGTGCTTGCAAATGTGGAATCTCCCAGAGCTTCACTGGGGATCACAAGATGGCTCTTGCCTCTCTAACCATTTGACTCTGAACTTCCCCCGTCACTCTCTGTTTTTCTTCCTCCTTGTCTCATATCCAACCATGTCACTCATCCAATTCTGAAGCCTTCTTCCAACCAAGAAGGCCTTCCTCCATGAAAGAGTCTCTCCTGCCGAAGGGAAAGCCACTTCAACGGGAAGAAGCCTTCTTAGGGCCCAAAGAAGGCTTCAAACTTGGATGAACATCTTGTCAGGATACAAGCCATGATCTTTCTCCTTTCTTAATTCCACCTAAATCCATTTAAAAAACGATGGTGTGCCACTGGGATGACCTGCTGCAGGTGGGCAGCAACCCCATTTTGGGCCCAGATCCTCCAATCAAAGATCAGTGCTGCAAAATATGAGAGACATGGCTATACATGGGGGGGGGAAGCTTTTACAGTGGAAGGAGGACAAGGTGAAGAATTGAACCCTTAGAAATAGTCACAGCAATCATGGCTCAGAAGTGCCTTCCCTTTATAAACATGTTTCCCCTATTAAAATGGATTTTAATATCCATAGCTGTTGAACAGTATTTATTGAAGTATTAAGTGATATTGACAGGAGAGAGTGTTTTAAAGGGAATGTTTTTCTCCCCACCCCTCCCCAATCGCAATCATACAATGCAGGATGCTGTGCTTGTCTGTGTTTTCATATCCTGCAGAGTGGCATGCCTTTGTTACATGGGCTCCTTTTATTCTGAGGTCAAAGGAACAATGGTATACATTACAGCAGCGCCCATACCTTCATTTCCTGAATGTCTTTGCTCAAGGCATGTGTCGAAAAGAGGGGAGGGAAATTATCTTGTGGCCGTCTATTGTACAATGAACACTTTGAAGGGTTTTGTTTATGCCATCCATGACAAGTAATGATGATTGTAAAAACAAACACAAGAAATTATAAAAATCAAAGAGAAGCAAAAAGATAATGACACACATTTAGAAAGGCAGGCTCCTCAGATTGAGAAGGCAGAACAAATAATTGAAATCCTGGAAACTCAATGCAGATCTAGTAATCTGCGTTTTAGAGGAACCTCAGAGTATTTTGGAAGGCCCATTTTTTGGGGGGTGGGGAGCTGTCATGATTTACTTCAGAATTATTTGAAGGTAGAGGAAGACTTTCCTGACACCGACCATTTTTTTTCTGAGTGAATTCAAGATTTCATTCAAGAATAAGCTACCTCGAGATATACTCGTTTGATTCACCTACAAGAAAACATAAGACACAATACTGAAGAACCAAAGGGAATCACCACACAAGGGTGTGAGAAAAGAAGTGCAGATCTTTCAGGATTTGGAAAATTACCAAAAATGTGCTGCAATACATGGAAATGCTGGGAATTAGAAGACTCCTGGAGGACCAAACACTCAAAGGGCAGAGACTTTATCTTCTTTTCTGACAGACATCAAACATATTCAAGAACAGATATATTGGATATAAAAAAGTTTGGCAATGCATTTAGAAAAAGTAGAAATTCAACTAAAGATATTTGCAGACCATAATATTAAGACGCTGAACTGCAGGCTGTGGAAGGTCAGTAGTTCAGCGGTTCAAGACCCGGGTGCCGCAAGACAGGGTGAGCTCCTGTCTCTAGTTCCAGCTCCTGCCAACCTAGCAGTTCGAAAGCAAGAAATTGCAAGTAGATAAATAGGTACCACTTCGGTGGGAAGGTAACAGTGTTTTGTGCACCTTGGTGTTTAGTCATGCCGGCCACATGACCACAGAAACGTCTTCGGACAGCGCTGGCTCTTCGCCTTTGAAACGGAGATGAGCACCGCAACCCTAGAGTCGGATTCGACTGGCTTTCGAGCAAGGGAACCTTTACCTTTACCTAACAGACGTAATTTCATTTGAAAAAGTAACACGTCAGGGATGTCCTTTGACCCCTTTATTATTTATACTAGCAGTAGGGATTTTAGCTATAAAGATTAGACAAGATGATAGAATTAAGGGAATAAAAGTGAATGATGTAGAGTTCAAAATGAAAAGTTATGCAGATGATGTGGTTCCAACAGTCTTGAATCCCCAGAAATCGTTGCAATATGTAATTGAACATATTGAAGAATTTGGATCCCTATCAGACTATAAAATTAATAGGAAAAAAAACCCCCAAAATGATAATGAATTTTTTTAACACAACAAGATGAACAGATTATAAAGAACACAAAGTGTTCACTGGCCGCTGACCCCGTTAAATACTTTGGAATAAACATGACTGGGCAAAAAATAACTATCAGAAAATTTGGAAATCGATTCAAGCAGATATATTAAGATGAAAAAAAACCCTAAAAATCTCATGGCTGGGAAGAATCTCTACAATTAAAATGAATGTGCTGCCAAAACGTTTTGTCCTAAATGCTACCCATATGCATAGAAGAAGGAATATTGAAAGAGTGGTGTGACAGATTGCACAGAGAAGCAGGCTTTTTAAAATGCTGCTTGTGTCAGAGAGTCAGGGAGTTCATGAGTTAATCTTCCTGGGAGAGAAAAGCTTATGTGATTCACTGCTCTACTCTCTCTCTGATTGGCCAACATCACCAAGAGAAAAAATAAAATAGCTGATTTGAAGGCAAAATAGTTCTTTCACAGTTTGGTCTTTCGCCTTTTGGTCTTGGTCTGAAAACTAACGTCTGGATCAGTAGCCAGAGGGAACAGATATCTATGCAACAATGGGAATGACTATGGGGAAAAGATATCAAATTTATTGTCAGCCAGACACTAAGAGAAAATTGGTACATGTATTTCAGATGGTATATAACTCCAAAGGACATTGAGAATGCATATAAAAACTACAAAGGAAATTGCTGGAAATGTTAAGACATAGATGGAACCTTCTTTCATATGTGGTGGTCTTGAAAAAAGGCAAAAAGATATTGGAGACAAATACACTGAAAAAATGCAGAATATATTAAAGTTTAAAGATCACTGCAGACAGTGACTGCAGCCATGAAATTAAGAGACACCTACTCCTTGGGAGAAAAGCGATGGCAAACCTAGACAACATAATAAAAAGCAGAGACATCACCCTGCCAACAAACGTCCGTATGGTCAAAGCAATGGTATTCACAGTAGTAATGTAGTAATGTACAGCCAGTGGGTAGCTTCTGTTTGGCAGGCAGAAAGTCCCAGGTTCAATATATAAGTCGAATAAAATAAATAAATAAATAATCCCTGGCAGCTCCATCTTAAAGGATCAGGTGCAGCTTCATGCATGTTCACTGTCTTCCAGCAAGTTGTGCATCCCTGAATTTCTGGATCAAATTGTAGCCCATTCAGGAGGTGTGGTGGCTTTTTATGAAATCCACAACCTTCAAGGGATCATCAATAACTTTGTCAGCATTTTGCTTTGTTCTGCACCTCTACAATGTTTCCACGTTATTTTCTCTCCCTGCATAACTTCTTTTCTTGTGCAGTGAAGCACCCCACACATGGAGCTTGCAGTCTCTGTTTCTGCTCTACTTCTTCATTGGTAAACCCTTTTTGTGGTTCCTGATTCTTGGCAGTCCTGTTCATTTTGCCACCCCTGTGTTAACTGTCTGGACCACATTTTGGATACTGATCTCACTTTTTCTACTTTACATTTTTGCCTTGGATTAGATATCTTCACCCAATCCACTCATGCCTCCCACCATCACCCCAACCCTGAGAGGAGTCCTGAGGGGATTAATGAAGCTGCGTTCTACTGAATCAAGCTCTTGGTCCATCAAGGTCGGTCTTGTCCACTCTGATTGGCAGCAGCTCTCCAGGGTCCCAGGTAACGTGTCACCTGTTACCTGAGTCTTTAACTGGAGATACTGGGAATTAAACCTGAAGCATTCTGCATGCAAATCCACCCCTAATCCATGGCCCCATAATCCACCCCTAATCCATGGCATCCATAATCCATACACATGATTTATATACATCCACTACCATACAGATGTGATGCAACCTCCCCACCACTAGATGGTCCTTTAGGTTTCGGTGTATACCCATCTCTCTATTTAAAAAGGGTATAGATTAATTAAAAAGTATTTGAAAATTCGCCACTTATAAATGCCCAGAGGAGGCACTGGGGCAGGGAAAGGTGATAGGGCATTTCAAAGCCAGGGGGCAATCATTGCAAAGACCCGGCCCCTCATGGACAGCCAATTTACTTCCAAAGGACATGGAGAAGGGCCTATGAGCCTGAACGCAGTGCCTGGGCAGGCCTATAAGGTCTCATTTTGGATATCAGGACTGATGCTGGGGCTTCCGGTCGAGCTTTGATGGAGGATTGATGGGTCCCGAAATCGCTCGGGACGTGCGGCAGCTTCTTTCGACAGCTTGGGTTATTTACAACCCAACGCAGCACCCCTCCGTGCGGGGGGAAGCCGAGAATGCAGCAGCGCCCAAGCAGAAGTTGAGATCAGAGTGATTAATGTCCCGAAGGGGGGATTTTTCACTCTTTGAACTCCTTCTATGAAGCAGGCAGAAGCACAGCACCTCTTCAGAAGCTGTTTCGAGCTGGTATTCCAGCATAAATCCTTCATCAGCCGATCTCTTGGGAAAGGATAACAGTGAGTTGGAAAAAAGAAGCATTTGCGTACCCCTGTTTAAAAGTGCAAGATAACAATAACTGATAAGCTTACCGTGTAATGGAGTAAAAGACTTCTTGGCTTTGCAGCATCCCGATGGTGTAATTTTGGAAGAAAATAGCCGTGTTTAAAACCTTTAAAAACGCTAAAAAAATAACATTGTTGAACATTCCTGTGGTGAGCAAAAGTGAAACTGACGGAAGCTATCGCGAGTTTTGAATGCCTGTTGCCACACTGAAAGGCTGCCGACAGGAAGAAATTCATTAGTACATCGCATAGAGCAGCCCGGAGGACCGTCTGACTACCGGAAAAAGATCAATCAGGAAGTTGCCTTCTCTACACACATAAATCATAGACAAGTTGCGCCCGGCATT
>NW_015172555.1:1530370-1530498 GCF_001447785.1 Gekko japonicus
GCTAGGCTAGGGATAGGGTTAGGTTTAGGGTTAGGGCTATGGTTAGGGTTTTGGTCTAGCTCAAGGGTTAGGGTTAGGGCTAGGGTTAGGATACGGTTAAGGTTGAGGTTAGGTTTAGGGTTAAAAGT
>NW_015172555.1:1531058-1539069 GCF_001447785.1 Gekko japonicus
AGAGTGACATACTGAATAGATGGCAAAGAGAAATCTCAAAGTTTGTGTGGGGGGGCAGGAAGCCTAGAATTAAGATGAAAATTTTGTGTGATGCTAAAGAGAGAGGGGGATTGCAGCTACCAAATTTGCGTTTGTATTATGATGCAGTTTGTATAGTATGGTTAGAAAAATGGGTCAATTTGAGAGACAAAAAACTGCTGACATTGGAAGGACATAATTGCAGATTTGGTTGGCATGCATACCTTTGGTATGAAAAGAATAAGGCGGACAATTTCTTTAGACATCACTTTGTAAGAAATGCCTTATTCACAACATGGACGAGATATAAAAGATTTTTCTTTGATGCGAGACCACTGTGGATTGTACCAGCAGAAGTTCTATCGTCATATACGAGACAAAGCGGCAAAGAGTGGTTGCCTTACAGAGACTTAATAAAAAAAGAGGGTACAGAATGGCAAATAAAAGAGCAGGATGAGATACAGTATAAATGTGTCTGGTTGAGCTATTTACAGATAGTTGATTTGTTCAAAGCAGATAAGAAAAAATATGGATTTAGAGAGGAGAAAAATGAAATTGAAACTGTCTGGGAGGGAGGAGGGAAAAAGGCGATTTCTACTGTATATAAAATTTTGTTAAAATGGTATACGGAAGATGAGACGGTGAAAGAGCAAATGCTTAAATGGGCAGTAAATGTTAATACTGAGATCTCTATGGACTCTTGGGAATATCTGTGGAAAAATTCGATCAAGATCTCATCATGTACCAATGTGAAAGAGAATTGTTATAAAATGATGTACAGGTGGTATATGACACCCAAGAAAATAGCCAACATGAACCAAAACTTTTCTAACAAATGTTGGAAATGTAGAAAACATGAAGGTTCATTTTATCATATGTGGTGGACATGTGAAAAAGCTGTGGACTTTTGGACTAGAGTTCACAGCGAAATGCAAAATTTTTTGAAATGTTCCTTTAAAAAAGCACCAGAAATTCTGCTCTTAGGACTTAAAATGGAAGAATTGAATATTACAAAAAGAACTTTATTTTGGTACCTGATTACAACGGCGAGAATACTCTATACACAATGTTGGAAACAAGAAAGAATTCCACAGTTAGAAGAATGGATACAAAAAACTTTGTTTATGGCTGAGATGGACAAAATTACGAAAAAATTGAATAACAAAGAAGATCAGGAATTCTATGAGGAATGGAGAGACTTTAAAATTTACCTAGAAAAGAACTGGGATGTAAAGCACAATCTATTATATTTAGAACAATATTGAAACTAGAATATGATGTTATCTTAAGGTGTACTGGAGTGACGAGGGGGGAAGCATTGCGGGAAGCCACGGGGAGGGGGAGAGTAAAGTGGGGATATTGGGGGTAAAAATTGAAACATTAATGGAACTGATGACATGTCAATATTTTCATGAAAAATAAAATTGTGTTCTAAAAAAAAAAAAGGAGTGATGCTGAGAAAGAGGCAAGACTAGAAGCAAGGATTTTGTCAGGCGTTATTTCTGTCAGGTTCCCCGTCAAATCACTCTCCACACACACCTTTTCAGTGAAAGGTTTGAACTCGTTGTCAGAACTGGGGTGCCAAGGCGGAAAAGGTGCAGATAGTTACAATCCCACATTCCATTCGTACACGTCAGCTTTACTACAAAGACCATGAGAGATATATGGTCTATAACTAGCCAAACACAGACTCTTCTCCAAGGACACTTCCCATGTGAAAAGTGCCTCTTGGGGCAGCATGGAAGATTTACTGAAGCTAGCCCCCCTACTCTTACAGACACTCACTCCCCCCCTCAGGAATGCGATGGCAGGAGAGGGTAAGCGATAAGAACACAGTCATAGGGGAGGATGGGAAGAGGGAAGGAAAAGGTTACAGCAATCATCAGGGTAGGAATACAACAGGTACAGTTGGTCAAATGCCCGAGCCTGACAATTTCATTCTGTTACTGGTTATACAGCAGACTCAGATGGGTGGCCATGGTGTTGGTCTGAAGCAACAGAACAAAGTTTGAGTCCAGTCAGGCACCATTAAGACCAACAAAGTTTAATTCTGGGTATAAACTTTCATGTGCAGGAAATTAAACATTGCTGGTCTTAAAGGTGTCACTGGACTCAAACTTTGTATAAAGGAGAGAGGATTAGATCCTGGAGATGTGATTCCCCTCCCTACACACACACACACACACACTTTAAGTTGTTTTTCATCTTGCTGATGGCTTCCTTTATATATTGGTGGGGAGGAGGTGACTTGTGAGAGGGAAAGAAAATACATGTACTATTTTTTATCAAGTGTTTCTGACTTTTCTAACCCTAAAGGGACCAAAGCAAGGAAGGTATCAAAAGGAATGATCTTTAACTTTCACAAATAAAAGCAGCCTTTGTTTTCTATAACCCAAGGATACTCGCGGCTAAAAGCTAAATGGCAGTGCACAAACAAGGCTGGAATGAAAGTTTCATAAATACCAGGTTCCGTGCTTTGGAGAGAAAAAAAGATTTGGGCCTAGGGGCCCAAATGCCTTTGTATTGTTTCAAAGAAATGATGAAGAGAGCAGAGAGTGCCCATCTGGGCACTGACAAAAACGTCTCTCCTGCAGCAGAAACAGAAGATATTAAAGGCACAAAGCGGCGTACAGCAAATTCAGGACTGTCTCCAGTTTGGCACTTACTGGCATGTTGGCTGGGCTCGAAAACCGGTAATGGAAAACAACTTGGCAGTAGATCTGTTTGGAGAACTTCAGAAACACAAGAACCATGCAAAATATTAATGTGTTGCTGCAGGTTTACAGTGACAGTGAAGGAAGATTTCCTTCCTGGCCCGGCAGTTGTTTTTGTCTGTCTTGTCTTTTGTTGGGTTCTCAGTCTCTTGAGATCAAACAGTCAAGAAATAAAAAGGAGCGCTCGGCAATGTCTGCTGCCCCCATATGCCATCAGTGAGGTCTCATTGTGACCACTAGCTCTCCTAGTCACCGTCAGAAGGACCTACAGTGAAATCCTAAGGATACTTTCCTAGGAGTTAGCCTCATCATTGAATAACATGAGATTTATTTAGGACTGGGATCAAAAGCATGAACCAGGAGTGTAAATCCTTCAGTTGCAAATCTAATAACAATAATAATAATAATTCCCCCATGGCTATTACTATATAAGAACACTGTCCGGGGGCCATGACCACCCCAGACTCCACAGCTTCCACAGCACCAGGCAACCTGAAGATAGCAGCCCATGCTGCCTCAAACCCGGCAAAATCCCCCAACCAGATGGTGGCTGCGCAGACTGGGACCCAGTTAGCCCCTGGGTGAGGGGCAGAACAGCAGGATGGCGGGGACAAAAAGGGGAGACTGAGTGGGATGATTATGTGGGCAGCCATGAAGCAGTGGCTCCACACCTCCGGGAGAGGCGGAGTCGCATGCCGTGGCCTGCTCAACAGGAGGAGCAATCCGCTGGGAGGACATGCAGGCCCAGCCTGGAGAGGCAGGGAGGTTGGGCGGACAAGCTCGGCACCTGATTGGAAAGGGGTGGAAAGGAAGGGTGGGCAGCAGGTCTCACCCCATGCTGAGAGTAGAGGGGAGAGGCGGGGCTTGCAGGGACATTCCCCATTGGAGGTCAATGCTGTCCCTTTTCCCAGGCTTCTTGAGGGAGGGGTGACATTGGGTGATTCTGGGGGAAGGTGGGATCTAGGGTTTGATTTAAGGGGGCAGTGCAAACAGGCCGAGGAGGAAGAGCACAGGGCTCTCTCAGGGGGCTAGGGCAAGACAGAAAGAACAACAGAAAGAGCATGTGGACAGAGGAGGGGGAATAAGGTGGTGTCGATGCCCCCCCCCCCCGTCACATCTGAGGTCTTGCTGCTCTGCCTATCCAGCCAGAAATCAGGCCCTGGCATAGGAAGACTGACAAAGCCATCCACAACTCAGTAAGAAGGTTCCATAAAACAAAAGCATACTTGACACATGAAGCTCCTTATACTGAAGTAGACCCTTGATCCATCGAAGTCAACATTGTCTACTCAGACAAGGCAGCGGCTCTCCAGAGTCTCAGGCAGAGGTCATTCACATCACCAGTTGCCAGATCTTATAACTGGAGATTCTGGGGATTGAACCTGGGACCTTCTGCACACCAAGCAGATGCTCTACCACCAAGCCATGGCCCAACTCCCCCAACTCAAAGCATCACAGTTATTGTCTCCTGGTTCTCCATCATGCTATAAACATCATAGCATTTTGTAAGACGTGTTTCCTCTTTCCTGCATTTGCTGATCAGTACATCATTCACGTCTTGGTTAAAATGTCTGTGCAGCTTCTTAGCATTGTTTTAAGGGGGCCAAATGGAGAGCCTGTGAAGGTGCCATCTGGTTGCCCCTGTGATTCATGGCCTTCCTGTAGGCTTGCCAAGTCCCCCCGGGGGGTGGGGAAAACCCCGCCCCAGAGACCCGTTACCCGCCGCCGCCGGATCGGGCCCCGGGGGGAACCCCACCCCCAAAGCACGTGACATGCCAGGCATCAGCACGTCACCCGGAAGTGCCGGGAGGTGTGCCGGGAGGTATGCCGGGCGTGCCGAGAGGTAGGGCCGCGGTCATCCGAGGGAAAACTCTATGTTTTTCCCTCAGATGACCACTGCCTCACCCCCGGTGCACCCGACAGGGCCGCGTCACTTCCGGGTGACGTAGTTGTGGCGCGTGTGCGCGCGCACCCGCTCCCAAAACAGGGCTGGAGTCCCCCGCTGTACATACAGTGGGGGCTTGGCAACCCTACCTTCCTGATAGGGCTGCCAAATGCCCCCGGGGGCGGAATTCCCCCCGCTTTCGAGCCCCGCTTTCCACTCCCGCGGAATCGGGGCCCGGGGGAACCCCACCCCCGCGTGCGCATCACCCGGAAGGCGGGGCCACGCCATTTGAGGGGAAAACAAAGAGTTTTCCCCTCAAATGGCTGCCATCTAAGACGCATCTAAGAGGCCGGCCGGGAGCCCCCGCTTCCGGCCAAAAAACATTTGGCAACCCTACTTCCTGATATGTTTCCAAAGCAATCTGACAACTGGAGGGGGATTCTGCCCCACCCCTCCTGTCTGTCTATCTCACAAATATTTTATTTATTCATTCATTCATTCATTCATTCATTTATTCAATTTATACCCCGCCCTCCCCGCAAGCAGGCTCAGGGTGGCTTACATTAGCTGGTACATAGGTACCAATAAAATTCACATAAAATCAGTTAAAACAGTTAAAATACAATTACAATACAGATACAATAAAATCATAAAATCATAAAGTGCTGGCAGTAGTTCATACATTACTTGACGTGGCATGTAAAAGAATGCATACAAATAGACATTCCCCACTCTATGCTCTCCCTAAATCACATGGTGGCAAAGGACAAATATCAAAATCAGGGCCAGGATCTAAGCCACGCTTGTTGGTGGTAGTCGTGCCGGCGGCTCCTTAGTTGAAAGCCTGGTGGAAGAGCTCCATCTTGCAGGCCCTGCAGAACTGTAAAAGATCCCACAGGGCCCTTCCGGGAGCTCATTCCACTAGTATGGAGCCACCCCTGAAAAGGCCCTGGCCCTGGTAGTAGCAAACCTGGCATCCTATGGGGCCCGGGAGGGTCAGTTGATTTTGAGACCCCGACCGTAGTGCTCTCTGGGTTATATGCGGTGAAAGGTGGTCCCTCAGTTATGTTGGACCCTGGCCATATAGGGCTTTAAAGGTAAGTACCAACAACTTGAAGTGAATTTGGTATGCTATTGGCAGCCAGTGCAATGTCTTCAGCACAGGCCGGATGTGCTCCCATCTGGGAAGGCCCATCAGGAGCCTGACTGCGGCATTCTGCACTAGCTGCAGCTTCTGAATTTGCGACAAGGGCAGCCCCATGTAGAGAGCGTTACAGTAGTTTAGTATCTGTTTTAAGGCAAAGACTTTTTCCTCAACTTCCAGTGAAATGCTGGAACCTAAAGAGATAGCTTACAATCAAGTAGTTCAACACTGATTGAATTTTGATTAAGTTCTTGAAGAGCATACCTTCAAATTTTCTCATAAGGATCATCATTTGAATTTTGATTGGAAACGGCCACCTTCTGTTTTAACCCATGTCTTAATTTTGAGTTTTCCCTCACTGCATTTTCATGTAGGAATGGAAGCGAAACTGTTTTCCTGAAAGATGATTATAGCTGAATGACACGGAATAATGTGTAGTGTTAGAATCCTGCCCTGGCTCCCTCCCACTTTCGCTCTAGCACCCCAGGTCCTTTGGAGCTTGCCATACCAAGCTCGTTCCCTTCTGCTTTCATTAAAGACTTCATATAAGCAATACTCTGTGATATGGGCAAGATGCCAAACTAATCACAAGGGAATTGCTGGAGGATGAAAGATCAACATGACTTTCAGAGAACTTTCTACCTCTTGCAGACGCATCACTCTTTTACTGGATTGCTATAGATGTTCGTAAGTCATTGGAGAAAATCTATCCACTGTGTCACTCGTGCTATTGAATATGCAAGTATGATGTAGGAGTTCATTATATCCTCCTGCAGATCTGGCCCTCAATTAGTGGCCCTTTGCCAAGATAAATATGTGGATATGGCTTGAGCTGATTCATTGAACAACGTTAGAATATACAATTTATTATTTAATTCACTTGTATCCCAACTTTCTCCCTAGTGGGGAATCAACTTGGCTCTCCCAGATTAGAGTCTGCGCTCCTAACCACTACACCAAACTGGCTTTCAAGTGGGGATTCAAACCTGGATTTCCAAGATTCTGATCCAGCACTTTAACCGCTACACCACACTGACTCTCAGTCAGTACTCAACATGACTTATTGATTCAAGCAATGTTCAGTCTTGTAATTAACACCGGATATTGTTTCTTTCAGGGATTTCAGGCTTCAAGGATTTATTTAGGTTTCTTATTTATTTATTTTATTTATTTATTTTAAGTATTTTTACCCCGCCCTCCCCGCAAGCGGGCTCAGGGCGGCTTACAAGGGGGTAAACCCATTCATAAAAACAATAAAATCCAATAAAATCACAGATCACAATCAATAATATCCTATTACAAATAAAGTGCTTTTAAATTTCCAAGATGGTCTGAGTTGTTACTATCGTCCAATGATGGTCCAAGCCAATCGGCTGGTCTTGCTGCCGTGTGGTTCACATGGCCGCTGGGTTATCACGGATACTTCCAGTCAGATGGTATTTCCGCCGTCAGTGGAGGTGGTGGAAGCGGCGGCCCCTACATGAAAGCCTGGCGGAAGAGCTCCGTCTTGCAGGCCCTGCGGAACTGCGCAAGGTCCCGCAGGGCCCTGATCTCCTCCGGGAGCTCATTCCACCAGGTAGGGGCCGCCACTGAGAAGGATCTATTCCTTGTTGCAGCATACTGTGCCTCTCGGGGGCCCGGAACCACCAAACGGTTCCGGGTCCCCGACCGAAGTGCTCTTGGGGGCATATACGGGGAAAGGCGGTCCCTCAGGTAGGTCGGACCCAGGCCATATAGGGCTTTAAAGGTGAGCACCAGCACTTTGAAGCGGACTCGGTATGCTATTGGCAGCCAGTGCAGTGCCTTCAACCCAGGCTTGATGTGCTCCCACCTGGGGAGGCCCAGCAGCAGCCTAGCCGCCGCATTCTGCACCAGCTGCAGCTTCCGGGTCAACGACAAAGGCAGCCCCATGTAGAGAGCGTTACAGTAGTCTAGCCTTGAGGTGACCGTCGCATGGATCACTGTAGCCAGGTCCTCACGATCAAGGAAGGGGGCCAACTGCCGAGCCTGCCTCAGATGATAAAAAGCAGACCTGGCAGTGGCTGCTACCTGGGCCTCCATTGTTAAGGAGGCATCCAGGAGCACCCCCAAACTCCTAACCTCCGACGCAGGCACCAAAGGCACCCCATCGAAGGTCGGGAGAGGGAGCCCCAACCCCAAACCGTTCCGACTCAGGCCCAGGACCTCCGTCTTCGCTGGGTTTAATTTCAACCGGCTCAGCCTGAGCCACCCAGCCACAGCCTGTAATCC
>NW_015172555.1:1541989-1554695 GCF_001447785.1 Gekko japonicus
CGTCCCCGTCTTTCCACTCGCCCTCTCTCACAGGGCCTTTCCGCCTAACGCTCCTCCGCCTCCTTCCAAGGGGGGTCGGCAGGCTGCCTGGCTCGCCTAAGCCCGAAGCGGTGATAGCGAAGGCTCCCCGCTTGTCGCCGGCCAGCCAGGGGATCCCGGGAATCCCAGGGGGGAGGGGCCGCTCCAGATGGCCACGCCTACGCTCCTCGTCGTGGTGACGCCGCTGCCACCGACGACACCAACTGCCTCGCCAGCCACTCGACACCCCCGGCCGTCCCAGGGCACCTCCCCTTGTCGACTCAAGCCTGGGATCGCCGGGAGGGCCACCACCTCCCACAGCGCCGCCGTCAATCTCACCCCCGCGCCGGCCCAAGACCTCGGCGCACGATGATTGCATGGGGCTCAACGGCCGGCATGCCACCACACCAGCCGCCAACTCCACGCCGGCCGGAGAGACCGCCGCCAGCCGCGTCTCCACGCTCACCCGGAGCCGCGCCGCAGCAGGTAAGCCGCGCTGGGTAGCCTTCACTGGGTAAGCCGCGCTGGGTAGTTTTCAACCCCACCGGCCGCCACCTCCACACCGGCCAGGGTGACCACCGCCTCCACGCCGACCAGGGAAACCACCATCAGCCGTGTCTCCGTGCCAGCCCGGGGTCCCGCTGTAATAGATAGGCCGCGCCAGGTAGTTTCGTGCCGGATAGTTTCCACCGTCAACAGTCCGGGCACAAGGGGTATTCCAGACTTTGCCACAACTCCAGTTCCCAGGGACACTCAGAGACACCCGGAGACACACCAGAGCGAACTCGGCTAGTTATGGGGCGCCAAACGCTGTTTTCTTAGACTCTTTCCACGGGCGTGGTAGCACAAACGCCCCGCGGCGCCGCCATCTTGAGCACCCTCCCCTGTACAACAGGGTTTAGGGTGGTGTACGTCAATTTAAACCTTCAAAAATTAAATTCACAGTTAAAAACAATAAAAAACAGAATAATAATTTGCCTGATGAGATTAGTCTAAACGACCGATTGTGCCACTGCCTCACAGTGGGGGGTGGGGGTGGCAGACAGGAGTGCCGGACAGATGGAAACCGCCACTGACCGCAGGGCATGGATGTTGTTCAGCAGAAGGTTCCACCAGGCCAGCTTCCGCTGTGTTGTGGAGGAGAAAGGAGAAAAAGCCACAGCCGTGCCCTGATCTTGTGTCCTCAGGGGCTGTAGCTGCACCTTAGGCCAGTTGAATTCATATGTCCTGTGGCTAGAAACACAGGGGTTGGAAACTCCCAGTTCTCACTGCCAACATGAAAGTGAACATTAGAATCTCCAGGGTTTTTTCCCCTTTGGTTCAGAACTCCTCTTCTTCACTTTTCTTCATTCTCACCCAACTGCAATGATATGGCAGTAATCGCAATGGGAATCCCTCCTTTCCTCTTGTCCAGTGCCTCCGATGTTGTTCCTGACATACCCTCAGAAATGCAGTTCTCAGGGTGCCCCTTTCCTCTCTTAAAGAAAGCCTGAGGCAGGCCAAGGTCTCGATACCCAGGCACAGCTGCATAGGAGCTCCTGCCCCTGAATCCACTGGGGATTACTCTTATGGAGCTGCTGCTGTGATCTTGGGTCAATCACAAGTTCTCTCAGAGCTGTTCTCTCACGAACAAAAGAGATCTCTCAGCCCCGCCTACCTCACAGGGTGTCTGTTGTGGGGAGGGGAAGGGAAAGGAGTTTGTCAGCCGCTCTGAGATTCTGAGTGAAGGGCAGGATATAAATCCAGGGGTATAAATCCAATCTCCTCCTCCTCCTCCTCCTCTTCTTCTTCTTTTCTTGGGTGACCCTGGGCCAGTCACATCCTCTCAGCCTAATTTACCTCACTGGGTTGTTGTGAGGATAAAATGGAGAAGAGATTAATATAAAACCACTTTGGTTCCCCACTGAAAGGGTATAAACAAAATAAATAAAACCCTTAACAAGAGTCTCCACCTAACTTTGCCTTAAAATTTTGCCATGAATTTGGAGATTTATGCGATAGAAAAACTTCGAAGGCATTTCAATGGAGGTGGGGGGAAAAACAGTTCGGTATAACTTGTGCACATCCCTACTGGCAACTGACAGAATGCTGTGGTACAGGTTGCTAATTGAGCTGCAGCGGGGATATTATTTTTCTCGCTTTAGTTCTCCTGTTGGGAATGTGGACTGGTGAGGAAAACACTCTTTTGAGTGGCAAAGTGGCTTCCGCTGCAACAGAATGGAGGTTTCAAACAGAGCATAAACATTCCTCCAAAATGTCAAGGGGAAGTAAAAAGAGTTTTGATCAACTAGAGATTCACACACCCTTATGCTCAGAAACAACCCGAAGCAGATTCAGCAGGGAGAGAACGGCAGATTGAGCAAAAGGCATTTAGGCTCCCATTGGCTTGTTATTCTACCCTGAGAACGGAAACGTAACGCCAAGCACAGCCTTTCTCTTATTTCTGTGGCTCTGCCAAGGAAACTGATGCCTTTCCTTCTGTTTTCACTCCTCCCGCCATGCCCTTTCCTGGAATCAGTCACCTCTGTGGATGAAACAAGTATCGCTAGATATGCCATGCCCATAAGGGAAGCTCCACAGAGCAGGAGAGACAAGATACCACTGCATTTAAGAACCTCACAGTCTTGCTGGACTGAACCAAACGTCTATGTGGTCCAGCGTTCTACTTCATCCCAGAGGCTACAGGGAAACATGTGAGCAAGGCATTTTGAGAACCCCAAAATGCTTCTCATCACATTTTGGGGCTTCAGCATCCCCAAAGTTTAATTCTGTGGCCTGTCTCAAGCTCCTCAGTATAGCTGCTATCTTAAAATACATTCCACAGTCCATTTTACACTTCCACCACTTTTTCTTACTTCTGTGTATTACCGGTACTTAAAACAGAACGCTGCTGATCAGTAGCACAGATGGGATTTCAGTTGCTCCTTTGCATGCATAAAAGAAAACGACAGTGCTTCAAATCATAAACAATTCTCTGTTTTGCTTAATATTTTAATATGCACACAGCTGTGTGTTTTTTCTTCTTTTTTTGGGGGGGAGAGGGGAGAATGTCAAACATGTTGGGAGGACTGTATGTCTGTATTAATATTGTGACCTTGAGTAACACATTTTGTAATAAAAGGAGACTGAGATTTTCCCTCTTGATTAATTCTTTTTTTTTAATAAATCTTTTTATTTGTTTTAAACTCAACAGCCCACCACCAGCATACATACACAATAAAATAAATAAATTTAAAAAAACACCTCTTGGCCCCCCTCTGATTATACAGTTTTTATCCAGGGTACGAGAAACAAAGTCTTTAAGCTCTCTATGTTCATGAATCCACCATTCGTAAACTTTTTCCCATCGTTTTTGGAAGATCCCATCTTCTCTTCCATGAATTTTCAAAGTCAGATCGTCCATATCTGCTACATCTAAAATTTTTGTTATAAAGTCCTCCTGAGTCGGGCAATCTTCTTCCTTCCAGTATCTAGCAAATGTCATTCTTGCTGCTGTTACCAGATGCGTGCATAAATAAACATCTTCTTTCTTTAGTATGTCTGGCATGCTACATAATAAAAACATTTCAGGTTGAAAGGGTAAATTAATTTTCATTATCTGCGCTATAATATTGTGGATTTCTTTCCAATTTTTTTTTACTTTCTCGCATGTCCACCATATGTGATAAAAAGTACCTATTTTTGTCTTGCACTTCCAGCATTTATTTGAGGAGTTTGAGTGCTAATCTATCTGGTGTTAGATACCATCAGTGGCACATCTTGAAAAGATTTTCCTTCATAGAGGATGCTTTCATATATTTTAGAGTCTGCCAGATTTTTTTCCATTTAGTTAGCTCAATATCGTGCCCTATATTCTTTGCCCATAATACCATAAAGGCTTTCTTCTCATCTGCCACCAATTCTAATATTGATTATTGGTCTGTTAGAGTTTTTCTCTCCAAAATATTGGATATAGGGATGCCACCCTCCAGGTGGGACCTGGAGATCTCCAGGAATTTCAGCTCATCTCCAGACTACAGAGATCGGTCCCCCTGGAGAAAATGGATGCTTTGGAGGGTTGACTCTGTGGCCTTGTACCCTACTGAGGCCCCTGTCCTCCCCAGGCTCCATCTCCAGGCATTTTCCAGGCTGGATCTGGCCATCCCCCCCCCCATCCCTCACTGGTGGCCGGTGGGGACCTGGCAACCCTAACTGGATATCACATTAAAAGTCCTGCATGGCCTTAGACACTCATAGCTGCAAGTCCACCTCTCCGCCCATCTCCCAACACAACTTCACTCATTTGAGCAGGGCCTGCTCCAGGTGCCCCCTTGCAGATGGTCAAGATCAACAACTGCCTGTACACTTTTCTGCAGTGGCCCCCACCCTGTGGAGTGGTCTGCCTGCGGAGGTCAGGAAAGCTCCTGGCATTTCACAAACAATGGAAAACAGAACTGTTTGGGAGGGCATTTTTATAGAGGAATCAGGTCTATATTATAACAGACCCGTCAGAGAAATACATTGTATTTCTACTTATGGAATACTATGTTCTGCATTGTTTAACATGTTGTGTTTAATACTTCTGCTTTTTTCAGACAACAGCTTTGTTCCTGCAATTCTTAGTCCCATCACATTGCTTATTAGATGCCTCACCATATCAATTGCATTGGTTTACCTTCAGAGAGAAAGGCAAAGTATAAGTTGCACAAATAAATAAATAAAACTTATATAGCACAGATCCCATCTTCAGAGTTCCATGGATTCCCAACCTGCCAAGGAAGCTAACAAAGATGACAAGTAGTTGTCTACAGCCATGCTGGTCCCAAAAGCGAAATCCAAAATCACCAACACAATACATGTCACAGCTTGCACCCTGTTCCGTCTCATTTGATCGGTCCTAATAAAAGGGATCACATTGACCGTGTCCCGGGTTTCAGATCAGGCAGCAAGAGCAATGGATGATGGGGCTGCATGGGACCTCCTCAGTGGAAAGCTAGCATAAAATGATAGTCTGTACAATGTCTGGACTTCTCCCACGGCTTGCAAGGTCAGGTGGTAGCCTCACAAGTCCTGTACATTTTGGAGAATGAGTGGATTCCTGGGTGGCTTCACTTTTCTCTGCAATGGAAATTTCCTTGTTCTTTTAAGATGAAAAACACTGGATTGTATTGGCCATTTATGTTGTAACCAGTTTTGTCTGACCTTATTGTAAGTGTCCAAGTAGGACAACATTCCTATTCGAGATAAAAACTAGCTTGAATAAGGAACTCTGGAAAACCAGCCCTTTGTGTTCAGCACTTATTTTTAGGTTTAGTGTTTTTACACAGAATGGGTTAATTCTGAAGGGGTTTTATTTTACAAGAATCCGAGTTACGCAATGACAACATCATGCTGTTATGCCAGGGAAAAGAACACACCAAAAAGATAAACAACCTCTAAAAACAAATTTGTTCTCCACATTGTGCTTTGGGCCATTGTGTAATGAAACAAAGAAGAAGAAAAATTCTTTAAAAACAATGGTCCCTTCTGAGCATCCTCTTCTTCTCTGCCCGACTCTCCCTGTGTGGGCTCTGCTACTGCAGCTGGGGCCCAATCCTCCGTCTTAGATCATGTTAGCAGTTACCAGGGGTCATTTTGTAGAAAAAGAGGTGCAGGAGCTCACTAGCATCGCTTATTAGCATAACTTATGTGCATATACCACACCCCCTGACATCACTAGAAGTGTGTCAGAAGGCAACACTCACCACTCAGGCTCCACTGGACTGTTTTGGATTGCTAGCTATTGGGGAGGGGAACATGCATATCTGTCCTCACAGAGGAGGGAGAGCTTGTACCTGAATAAAACTTGGTCTTAAAGGTGCCACTGGACTGTTTTGGATTGCTAGCTATGGGGGGGGGAGAGTGCAGATCTGCCCTCGCAGAGAAGGGAGAGCTTGTACCTGATGGCAGGCCGGGGGGGGGCTCTGAAACTTACCTGGCTGCTTCTTGCTCCTCGTGGCCCAACTGAGGGCTGCTGGAAGCTGAGGGCGGTGCTTGTTACATGTGCCTGCCCCCTGGGCTCCTTACTGCTGGAGCTCTGCTCCTGTGCGCTCCCGCAGGAAATGACCCCTGACAGTTACTATTGTTATTTAGCATATACTTCTCCCACAAAAGGTTTACTTCACCAAATACTGAGGTGTTCATAAGCTACCCTTCAAAGAATTTTTAAAAGGGAAATCTGAAATGTCATAATTTTATTAAAGTGCAATGGATTCTCATTAAGCTAGCTAGGTCAAGTCTCTTGGAATGCAGAATATAAATTATCCCAAAGAGGAACTGGAGGCATATTTTGGGCACACAAAACACTGAACACAAAGTTGTGAACCTTCAAGATTAAGACATTTTAAAAAATAACTTCTACAAGTCAGCTTAAGAATATAAAAGGAACTCTGCTGGATCAGAGCAGTGGTCCATCTTGTCCAGCATCATGTCTCACACAGTGGCCAACCAGTTCCTCTGGAGGTCCGACAACACAGCATACAGGCTGAGGCAGGGCCGGCTCACCCGCTAAGCGAACTAGGCATTTGCCTAGAGCGCGAGCCGGCCCTTAGGGCGCCAAACTGCTTTCCAGCAGGGCGCTGTCTCGCTGCTCAGCCCCCCTCCCCACTCCGGCCGACGTCGGCACGGGCTTGCACCGTTGGCGGGCAGTGCCTCCTCCTTGCCCCACCACCCTGCACCTGGGATGGAGCAGCTTCGGTGGTGGAGGAGGCAGAGGAGGGCCGGGGAGCTGCGCTTTCTCTCAGGGCGCTGTCTCGCCACTCAGCCCCCCCGGCTCTGGCCGACGTCGGCGCGGTCTCGCACCGTCGGTGGGCGGCGCCTCCTCCTCTCCCCACAACCCTGTGCCCCGGGATGTTACGGGGCGGTGGGGTGAGGAGGTGTTGCCGCCGACGGTGTGAGCCCGCGCTGACGTCAGCCAGAGCGGGGGAGCTGAGCAGCGAGACAGCGCCCAGAGAGAAAGTGCAGCTCCCCGGCCCTCCTCTGCCTCCTCCGCCACCGCAGCTGCTCCATCCCGGTCACGGGGCAGTGGGGGGAGGAGGAGGCGCTGCCCGCCGATGGTGCGAGCCCGCACCGACATCAGCTGGAGTGGGGGGGCTGAGCGGCGAGGCAGCGCCCTGCTGGAGAGCAGTTTGGTGTCCTAAGGGCCGGGATGTCATCAGCGGCTGGAGCAGCGGAGGAGGAGGAGGAGGAGGGCTAGGAAGCTGTGCTCTCCCTCTGGGCGCCGTCTTGCCGCTCAGCTCCCCGGCTCCAGCCAATATCGGCGCGGGCTCGCCCCACCGCCCTGCTCCTGGGATGTCCTTTCTGCAGGTTGCAGCTGGCACCGAACTGTGCCTCCCCCCCTCCGCACCCTCCCCGCCACTGCCGCTGGGCCCGGGACCACCACCAGTGGCGGTGGCTCTCCTGCAGGGCGCTGGCGGCGACGGAGGAGGAGGGCCGGGGAGCTGCGCTCTTAAAACTCTTAAAACCCCCCCTCTCTGGGTGATGCTCACCTGCAGAAGTGATGGCGGCGCCCTCCCCCCCCTCAGTTTGCAGGCTCCACCGGGAGGTTGGCATTGCCTGGGGGTGTGGGCGTCCCAAGCTGGCCTCGCCTAGGTCTCAATAACACCTCGGGCTGGCCCTGGACTGAGGTTTTCCCCTGATATTGTCTCCTGGCACTGATATTCAGAGGTCTGCTGCCTCTGAATGTGGAGGTCCACTACTGCATGTGTGCTAGATAGGTGCTATAGAGTGCTGAGGCAATTCCATGTGCTCTTTTAAGTTTTTTCCCCCACAGAGATGTGCTTTCATTTATTGCACACTTTCCACTAGAGAGCAGAATAGGATGGCATCAGATGCAAACATTTAATGAGTTCCCATCCATGTAAGTGAAGAAATCACGGCTTGTCTCCTGCCTCCTAATGGAGAGTTTGTATTGGAATGAAAAGCAGAGCTACCATAGTATATGCTTATTGGGATAATAATCAGCTGAGCAAACAGCTCCACCAGTTTGTCTTCTAGGTGGTCCCGCTACGAGCACAATGGAAACTGGCAATACTAATAGCCAAGGAGGAAGTGATATCCATTTGGCAAATGAACCTGTCCACAATAGAGATGGAATGCCAGGGTCAATGAAACCAGCTCTTGAAGTGGAACCACGGATGATTCATGTTATGTAGAAGAGGTGAGAGTCTTGGATTGAGTTTCTCCACAGGAAAGTTCCCATGGCATTTAGGTGTAGGATGACTCAATGCTTTGGTAGCTTTGGACTGCAACAATTGACAAAGAATCTATCACAGTTCACTTGAGGTTTCTCTATTACCATACTGGCATGAGTAACTACCTGTGCATACTCACAGTGGCATTTAATGGATCGTATTTCCTTAATGTCAAAAAAGCAGTGCCGTCAGACTTCTTCGCTGTCTTTCCATTTCTCAATCCAAATCATAATTTTCACAAAAAGCAGACCAAGCTGTCACTCACATTTTACCCCACTCTTCCTCCAAGGACCTCAAGGCAGCTTACATGGGTCTCTTGACAGTACAATCCCAGAGACAGTTCCCAGACATGGAAGAAGTTCTCATTGAGGCTGTAAATCTGTGCCAGGGCTATCCTGCTTCACACTAAAAAGGGGGATTCGTGTGATTCATCCACACACAAAAATCTCTCCGTATATAAAATGTAACGTCAAGGAGAAGGGATCCATTATTATAACATTAATCTGCAAAAAAACCTTGTGCATTACTAAGCTTGTTAGCTTTGATGCAGACTAGTTTCAAGAAGGCAGCTGTGTTAGTCTGTTGTAACAAAATAAAACAGAAATCCAGTGACACCGTGAGCACTGACTCATGAAAACCTCTATGGTGATAAATGTTTTTAAGGGGCCACTGGATTTCTGTTTTAACCAAAGGCCACACACTCCGTTTTTAATATATTATTTGGTTACCTATAAACTGTCACATTTTTGGTAAATGCGAGAAGATTAAAAGCCTTATGCAGGGGTCATTTCCTGCAGGAGCACACAGGAGTGGAGCTCAGGCAGTAAGGAGCCCAGGGGGCGGGCACACGCAACAAGCCCCGCCCCCTGCTCCCAGCAGCCCTCAGTTGGGCCACGAGGAACAAAAAGCAGCCAGGTAAGTTCCAGAGCCCCCCCCCCCGGCCTGCCTTCAGGTACAATCTCTCCCTCCTCTACGAGGGCAGATCTGAGCGTTTCCCCCCCCCCCATAGCTAGCAATTCAAAACAGTTCAGTGGAACCTTTAAGACCAAGTGGAGCCTGAGTGGTGGGTGTTGCCTTCTGACACACTTCCAGTGATGTCAGGGGGCGTGGCATTTGCAAATAAGTTATGCTAATAAGTTATGCTAATGAGCTCCTGCACTTCTTTTTATACGAAATGACCCCTGGGCCTATGTAAGCATGAGCAATGAGCCTTGCTGTATGTCAGAGGAGGGCAAATATCCAAAGGATTAGCGTGGGCCATTTTTGCCTTAAGGTGGGGTGTGAGGCTTGTTATATTAAGTGTGGCAACATTTTCCTCTGATGTCATGGCTTTCCCTTTCGTGGGGTGGCTGCTGTTGAACAGTAGGAAGCAGCTGGGCCTGGGTGAGTCATGGAACTTACGTGGTAGGCCGCTACCCAGGCCTGGCCTCAATGAGTCCTTCCTCAGTGGCCCTGGAAATGACCCTGCCCTCTCCTGCCGCCTTTTACTGACATAAACCTGTTAAGTATGCAACTCAACAACGAAGTAAGTAACAAAGTGAATCAGCTTTTATTGAGAACAAGAACTTCCAAAGATCACACAGCATCAAACGACACGACAACACACACAGAACCACAGTGGAGCATAGCTCCTTTTAAACTCTCCCGGGCTGGTGTAGCCGCGCCCTCACATAGTTAAGGTCCAATCGTATTACAGAGATAACAACCAATAAACACAGTTCCCTCCAGCACAGTTCTCTTACAGTTGATTGGTTACTGAACATGCTTCAGCCAATAGTGTTGTTCCAGATTAGAATCCGGCTGAGGTTTCAAGCTTAACATTGTGTTTCAATGGTTAAGACACAACAAAACCAAGCCTGGAAGGATGGCAATACTGCTGTGGTTGCCAGTTAGGGTTGCCAGGTCCTACCTGGCTGCTGGTGGGGGGCTTTGGGGGGGCATTACTGGAGGGGGAGGAGACCTCATCACATTGGGGTCACAGACCCTTGCAAGGGGCCAGCAGCGGCAGCTTGCAAAACACCATTTAAAGGGAATGTTCCCTTCAAATGGTGTTTTACAAGCAGGGCAGGGCGCTGCACACCTTGCCTTAACTCCAAGTGGCAAATTCGGTACTTGGAATTCAGGTGTGGGCCGCCCCTACTTGCAAAACACCATCTAAAGGGCTCAGGGGTCTTAGCAGACCATACACTGAACATGAGTCAGCAGTGTGATGAGGTAGCTAAAAAGGCAAGTGTGGTTTTTGGCAGTATCAACAGACGTATAGTGTCCAGATCATGCAAAGTGATGACATCGCTTTACTCTGCTCTGGTTAGTATTGTGTTCAGTTTTGGGCACCACAATTTAAGAAGGATATAGAGAAGCTGGAATATGTCCAGAGGAGAGCAACGAAGATGGTGAGGGGTCTGGAGACCAAGTCCTATAAGGAAAGGTTGAAGGAGCTGGGTATGTTTAGCCTGGAGAGGAGATGACTGAGAGGTGATATCTTCAAGTACTGGAAGGGCTATTATCTAGTGGATGGTGCAGAGTTGTTTTCTGTTGTCCCAGGAGGTCGAACCAGAACCAACAGGTTGAAATTAAATTGGAAGAGTTTTCGGCTAAACATTAGGAAGAACTTCCTGACAGTTAGAGAGGTTCCTCAGTGGAACAGGCTTCCTCAGAAGGTGGTGGGCTCTCCTTTTTTGAAGGTCTTCAAAGAGAGTCTAGATGGCCATCTGACAGCAATGCGGATTCTGTGAACTGAGGCAGATCATAGAAGGGAGGGCAGGAAGGGTTGCCTCAGTGCTTAGTTCTTGTGGCCCTTTCTTACACGCCCAGGGAAATGTTGATCGCCACTTTGGGGGATCCTGGAAGGATTTTTTTGCTCTCTTTTTTCCCTCCTCACCATCTTCTGGTTACTGGGGGTGTGGGGTAGGGAAGTATTTGTGAATTTCCTGCATTGAGCAGGGGTTGGACTAAATGACCCCAGAGATCCCTTCCAACTCTATTATTCTATGAAATGGTGTTTTGCATGCCGGGGCTGCCCATGCCTGAAATCCAAGAGGTGAATTTGCCACTTAGAGTTCAGGTGCGGTGGCGCCTGCCCTTCTCCCTCCCCTCCTGCAAGATTTAAAAGGCCTTCTCCAGCTGATTGGCGGAGAGCCCTTTAAATCTTAAAGAAGGGAGGGGGTGGCCACCAGTGGTCATTGTTGGGGGTGGGGCTTTCTCCCGTCAGGCAGCTGGCCACCAGTGGGCAGAAGCCTGCGAAATTGGGAGATCCCCACCCCCATCTGGGGACTATCAACCCTAGGTTGCCCACATATGGACATCAAGGGCATTATTTTCTTAAAGCTAAAGGCACTGTGTCCTTTTAGTGAATTTTAACACCCCATTTTTATTATTTCAGATTTTTCTGCAGGCCTGGGACTTCTTCAGGTTTATAGAATGATCTGTCTTGGTCTTATCTGTCCATGGCCCCAGTCTCCAGATGTAAGTATCCACAGATAGAGCCATGTTGAGAATTATACCGATTGATACTGGAGTATAGGACCAAACTCCTGAGGTAAACCCTCAGATAAGGAGTTAAAGAATAAGAATGAAAAGAATTGAGACATCAGCCTACGGAGCAGGCCTGGAAACCTCTATGCAGCCAGAGTCCATTTTCTGATATGTGGAATAAATCTTTATTACCCCTCACTTTTATATTGATCCGTGGAAACATTTAAGAAGAGGAAGGTTTCGTTTCTCTTACCTGTGTGCATCTTTTCTTGTACAAACAGACCTCCACCCAGGGTCTTGCTTTCCATGTGAATGGGGCAGACACATGACTAAGCACCTGCCGTTTTCTCAACATATGAAGTTCTGCCTTTGGTATAGCAATGAATCTCAGTCACTCTTATGCCGTCTGGTCATCTGTTCCCATGATCTGGATTGCCTAGGTCTCTCATTAGGGAGCTCCTTTTATGAACGAGCCTCTTTTGGACAAGGTCTAGCTTGGTGTAGTGGTTAAGTGTGTGGTCTCTAATCTGGGAGAACCGGGTTTGATTCCCCACTGCTCCACTTGCACCTGGCTGGATGACCTTGGGCAATCCATGGTTCTGATAAGAGCTGTTCTTGAAAAAGAGCAGTTTCTGTCAAGAGCTCTCTCTGTTGTGGGGAGGGAAAGGGAAAGGAGTTTGTAAGCCGCTCTGAGACACCTTTGGGTAGTGAAGGGCAGGGTATAAATCCAATCTCCTCCTCCTCCTCCTGCTTCTGCTTCTGCTTCTGCTTCTGCTTCTGCTTCTGCTTCTGCTTCTGCTTCTGCTTCTGCTTCTGCTTCTGCTTCTTCTTCTTCTTCTTCTTCTGCTTCTGCTTCTGCTTCTGCTTCTGCTTCTGCTTCTGCTTCTTCCTTCTGCTTCTTCCACTACTTTCCAGCCCCTAGAACCAGCAATACAAGTGATTTAATAAGAAAACCCTTCTGATTGCTAGATCACAAAACTCAGGAAATGTCAAGAACAGATACA
>NW_015172555.1:1554732-1571758 GCF_001447785.1 Gekko japonicus
TAGACAGAGGGTTGGACTAGGTTGCTGTGAGCATTAAAAGGGAGGCGGGGGAAACTCATGTAAGTTGCCCTGAGATCCTTGGAGCTAGGGTTCAAGATAACATACTACTGCAAACATGGCAACAGCCAGTAGATGAAAGAATGCAAAGTGTCTGAATATTAAAATGCTACTACTGTAGCACAGGGCACATACATGCTGAGTATTAATCACACTGGCTGGCCAGCTCACCTTCTGCAGTGGTCAAGGCAAATGAGTGTGGCTGGCAGGTAAGGAAAGACCCTTCTCTTCTTTGCCTGTCTGCTGACAGAATCCCAGATTTCCCAGTGCCCCACCACCCAAAATTTTCTGACTGCTCCCCTGATTGGAGGGCTCTTCATTCAGCCCAACTGTCAGGATCAACAGCAAGCAGGTCTAAACACACTCTCCAGGAAATGTTATGCTTTATTGGCATACTGGTCTGTTGTCACTGCTACAGGTACATTGTTAGAAATAACGATTAGCACAAGGGACTCGCTACATATACTCTGAAGCTTTAACTAGCTAAGCAAATGAACTTCAAGCACTCTTGCAAGAATTCTCCTGGCGGGACATTACATCATGAACGGGAGACTCTCCCCACCCCCTGAGAGCAGAAATATTCACACCGATAGTGGAATTCAAGCCCTCCCTTCTCGTCAAGGTTGCGCTGATAGCGCTGTCTGACTGAGCCAGTTCTCACAGATGAAAGCAAGCCTCCCTTAATTTACTCATGTCAGCAAAGCAAAGCAAGCATGCGCGCGTGCGCAAAGGTCAGGGATGAATGTAGACAAAGAAAGCATGGCAGCTAGCTGACATCCTGCTCCCCCAAAACCAAATCAGCCTCCTCCCAGAATGCCTGGGAGATCTCCTGGTTTCCCCGGGAGACATCTATGGAACTCCCTCAAGAGGTCAGGGGCTCGAATATCTCTTGCTGCCACCCATTCCCGGTGTTGGGGACCAAAATGCACCCATTCTACAAGATAGTACAAGCGTCCATGCTTCAGTTTAGAGTCCAAAATCTCAGAGATCTCGTAGTGTTCTTCCCCCTCCATCAAAAGCAGGGGAGGTATCGCAGGTTCAGGGCACCATCAATTAGGGCTTGGACAGGGCTTCAGAAGGCTGAAATGGAAAATTGGATGGACATGTTTCATATTTTTAGGTAACTCCAACTGAACAGTCACATTATCGATCAGCCTAGTCACTTTAAAAGGCCTGATGTACTTCCACGTTAATTTTCGACATGATTGAGAGAGTCTCAAATTCTTAGTGGACACATACACAAGATCCCAAGGCTGCAGAACCCAACCCTCCACCCTTTTCTTATCAGCCTGGTGCTTGTAAGCTGCCTTGGCAGCCTCCAGTGTCTCACAGATTTTCAGCCATGATTCTATCAGCGTTTTGCACCACTCCGCCACGTCACCCCCCTTCCCTAATTCCAAGTTGAGGAAGGGAACCGGGGGACTGTCATAGCCCAGTGCAGCTTTAAACAGCGAAACACCCGTGGAAGAATGATAAGCATTATTATAACAGAATTCAGCCAAGGGCAGCAAGTCAACCAATTGTCTTTTTGAAAGTTTGTGAAACAACGTAAATATTGATCCAGGGTTTGATTAACCCATTCTGATTGGCCGTCAGTTTCTGAGTGGTAAGCACTGCTTAAGGTATGTTCCACCCCCATAAGGTCCATGAGCTCCCCCCAAAACTTCGAAATAAATTGAGATCCGCGATCCATTATTATCTTGAGTGGCAATGTGTGAAGCCTGAAGACATGTTGGAGGAAGGCTTTCACTAATGACCGGGCTGTTGGCACAGTGGGAAACGAAATGAAATGAGCTTGCTTGGAAAACAGGTCCACGACTACCCAAATTACCGACTAACCAAATTACAGTCATGGACTTGCTAGGTGGTAAGTCCATGATAAAATCCATCGAAATTACTTCCCATGGTCTACTGGATGTTGGCAGTGGCTTTGATAACCCTGGGGTTTTTCCAGGTTGGGGCTTACTCATAATGCAGGTTTGACAAGAGTGTACAAACAGGGATAGATCCTTGTGCATGTGCAGCCACCAGAACTGGCGCTGTAACAGATGCAATGATTTTATAAATCCCAAATGGCCAGCCAGCTTAGATCCATGCACCGCAGCTAACACGTCCCCCCTCAGCAGTTGTGGAACAAACATTTTATTTCCTTTATACCTGCAGCCATTGTCCCGCTTTTCCAAATCCCCCGCCACCCCAATTTCTTCCCGGTCAGAAAGGGGAAGGCTGTTCTTCGCCTGCCGTCGTGTCGTCATTGCTCCACCCAATTGGGAGGGAGTAAACATTGAGTCCAGGACCTCCTCCCTTTAGCTCTCGTGTTGCAGGAGGCGGGATAAAGCATCCGCCAGGGAGTTTGATTTGCCTGGGAAATGGTGCAACATGAACTGAAACTTAGAGAAAAACTCAGCCCACTGAAGCTGCTTGGCGTTCAGGTTGCAAGGGGTGCGCAGCACTTTGAGGTTTTTATGATCAGTCCAAACTTCAAATGACACATGGGCCCCCTCCAACCAATGTCTCCATATGGAGAGCGCCAGCCAAATTGCCCCTGCCTCCTTATCCCATACTGACCAGTTCCTTTCTGTGTCATTAAATTTATGGGACACATATGCCAAGGGATGGAGCTTGCCATCTGCCCCCTCTTGCAAGATCACCCCTCCCATGGCGACATCTGATGCGTTGACATGGACCACATTTCCCCCCCTTTATTCCAGGTACACTAACACCGGTTCTGTAGTAAACAGAGCCTTTAAGCGATTGAACACTTCCTGGCATTCAGGAGTCCATGCCAGCTTTATTTATTTATTTTATTTATTTAACATTCGACTTATATACCGCCCTAACCCCCCCCCCATGGGGGTCTCAGGGTGGTTTACAATTTGTAGTGCTAGTCACTTTGTAGTTCCCTAACTATGGGCACATTCTCAGGGGTTGGGTCAGCCTACCTAGCACCCCAGTGGTGGCGGCTCTCCCTTCTGGTCTCCAGGCTTCTGGCTTCCTTGGCTCCTTCGGTTGGCAGGACGCTTCTCTCGTGGTTCTTTTCTGGCACGGTTCTTCTCAGGCGAGGCAGCTGTCTCGGCATGATACTTCATCTCTCCTGGCCTCGGCTCTGTCCGATAGGCTCCGCCGCGCCGGGAGATGACGTCTTCTGCGCCTTTTGCTGCTCGCGACGGCCGCTCTCTGCTGGAACTCCGCAGGCCACCAGGGATCGCTCTACTGGTCTCATTGTTCCGCCATGCCACCTCGTCTCTGCCGCCAGGATCCGCCGTTGCCGTTGCCGCCATCATTGCTGTTCCTTCATCGCTGCCTGCTGCCACACACCACACTCCTCGGACGAGGGGGTGCCCCCTACCCTACTAAGGGTAGGTTCCCATTCATCTACTCGCCCTTTAATGGTTTGCGCCGGGCTTAGTAGCTTCCGGCCCCGGTTTTCAATAAGTCCGTTAGGGGCAAGCTCACTTGGGCAAAGTTCGGTAGAAAATTTCTATGGAAATTGGCAAATGCCAGGAAACTCTGAAGCTGCCGGCGAGTTTTGGGAACTTCCCACCCCAGCACATCTTTCACCTTCCCCGGGTCCATCCCTATCCCCCTTTGGGAGATGTGATAACCGAGAAAATCAATCTCAGTCTTATGGAACTCGCATTTTGATAGTTTGGCAAAAAGCTTGTGTTTGTGTAATGTCTGCAGCACCTCTCTCACCAACTGCACATGAGAGGTTTTGTCGGGGAAGTACAGTAAAATGTCATCCAAGTACACAAGGACCCCCTTGAACAGGTGCTTGTGCAACACTTCATTTATTAGGTTCATAAAAACTCCAGGAGCACCCTGGAGGCCAAATGGCATCACTAGGTACTCGAACTGGCCCGGGGGGTGTTGAAAGCTGTCTTGTATTCATCCCCCTCCCATATGCACACCTGGAAATACGCATCTTGCAAGTCAAGTTTGGAAAAGATTTTTCCCATAGCAACTGCAGCCAAGAGATCTTTGATCAACAGCATGGGGTAGGCATTAGTGGAAGAGACTGCATTCAATCCATGATAGTCAGCGCAAAGTCTTAAGCCACCATCCTTTCCCCCCCCCAAAGAGGACGGGGGCTGCCTGAGCCAAGTAATACATGGTGAGGTGATAAATACAGAGGGGGAGATAGGGGCATGAGAACTGACGGAGATCAATGAAGCTGTGTCAAGTTGTCTGCTTATTGTTCCCTTTGAATCCGAAGTGGAGGAAGGGACAGGTGTCGCTCAAACCCACATTCAGATACTCTGGGGCAGCACCGTACTGACTGTGAAGTCACCCCTAAATAGCCATAAATCTATGCAGAAGGCACCATAAAATGCAATGAACAAAGGAAGTGATAGTGGCATGAAGTGTAGATGGAGATTAGCCTCCCAATGCGGCTGTGGAAAAAATGGTGAGGAAACAGATGGGGGCAGAATCAGCCTCTGTCTCACTGCTGCTTCTGTGAGAGAGCTCTTATTTCAAGTGGATTCAGACTGTCTCTGGTGTCACTATTATGTGGCACCATTTGTAGCGAAAGCCAGTGTGGTTGGAGTGTCCGTCAGGTTCTTCTTAAACAATGCTTTTATTTTAAAAAGGAGTTTTTGAAAAGTGCTGTTGATCACTGAATAACTGTGATAGCAATTAGTTTACCAGTGTTTCTCCAGTTCACCAATAAGTTCCTGTTTGCCGATGCTGAAAAAAGTCCTCAGGTTCATGTCTTAATCCTTTCAGACTGAGAATGGGTTAATCCTGTTTACTCAGCTTTTAGACACATCAAAATGTTAGCTTGAGAAAACACAGCCAGTGATAATATCACAGCTTGTTATTTGCATTTCATCATATTTCTTTGAGTCATTACCATTATGCTGTTCAGGTTCAAAAATGCTCATAATTTCTTGAATTCTAAACATCTGATAAGATGTCATGTTTGCTCAGAATTTGCCTCCCATCATGCCCACATAATCACAGTGCAGCTCAGGATACCAACTAAGTGGTCGTTCTTTTAGACATCTAAGCCATAGCCAGGACAGATGCTAAAGCACTAAGAATGGGGCTATATCTCGATTATTTCCTCCTGGGCACAATACACATGGGTCAGGAGGACTCAGGTGATAAGACCTCTTTCTTTGCATATAAAGGGAACAACCAGCTAGAGACCAAGTGGTGCAGGGACACGTGGGGGCAGCTGTCAGTGACAGCATGATATCATGTCCAGGTTTTCCTGGAAGTGACACCACACCTCTCTAGTAATTGCTATAAAACCATAGACTGACATCATTTCCATAGTTTCCTTCAAGGAATCACTGAAAACTCTATGGCAGTGGCAGTTTTAATTTGTCAGGATATGGTTTCTTCCAGAGGGAGGAACAAAGGAATCCAGATCTGCCCTCCCTGGCCCAATCGGCATCTAGCATTTGCTCCACTGTTTTACCAAACCCACACTGGAACAGAAAACGATGTGGCTCAAAACCACACTAAAATACCCTGGGCTAATGCCTACTGACTACAGAGTCACTCCTGAATGGCCACAACACAGCCATAAATCTATACAGACAGCTACCATAAAACCAAGAGATCAAACGAAGTGAAAGTAGCATGCAGTCTGGACAATGCCAGAATAAAATCTGACAATCAATCAAAGTGAAAGTGGCATGCAACGTAGAGGGGAATTTCTGTTCCAGCGTGGTTTTGGTAAAACAGTGGAGCAAATGCTAGATGCAGATTGGGCCCCGTTTGTAAACTACAGTCTACAAACAGGCGGCAGTTGTTTCCACAGGCCACAAGTATTCTTCCAGCACTCACTGGGTGACCTTGGGCTAGTCACACTGTGACAATCATCCTTAAAAGTCGTGATTTAGGGGTCATGCAAATCCAAGGGATTGTCAGCCAATCAGAGCCCACAGAATTCCCATGGAGGGGAGGGGCTGAGCCAGCCTCAGTTTAAGAGAGGAGGGAAGAAATTCCTTTCCCCCCCTTTTGGGACAGGGGATGTGGTGGCTCTGGACAGGAGCGTCACCTGAGCCAGGCTTTTATTGGGCTTTCAAGCCAGGGTTCGGGCATTGGTTTAGGGAAGAAAGCAAATTTTGGTGGTACCAGTAAGCATCCTGTTCAGGGCCCGTCATTCCTAACTGGTGTGCCCTCTGTGGGAAAAGAGCAGTCTTGAACCTGCTGAGGTATCCCATCCAGAGAAAGGGAAATCAAAGCTTTCCTCAGTGGTTACTTACTTTATTTGAGAGCTAGTTTTACTTAACATATCTACATTATCCACACATCATATTTGCCTTATTAAAGACTTTATTTTCTGTTAAACAAACCTTTGTTGTTCATCTCTTGTCAAGCCAAAAATCTAAGCAGCAGAGGGTCTCTATTCGCCTCACACATAAAGACAACGTTGGGCCCCAGTCACACGGGCCAGATAACACGGGGGGGGGGGGAGGCATGGCTCTTTGCACCAGCACAATTAGACCCACCAGACGCGACAGCAGCACACCACAGTTTCATCTGTCAGCATGTGCGCGTCAAGGAGGACAGCCAGGGGGAAAGCCGTGCGCCAGCGCAATCACACAGAATGATTCCATCAGCAGCTCGTGGCAAACCATTTGCTAGTACATTTGTTGAGATACTTTTAAACTGCACAACTTTGGTGGCATGCCACGGGTTGGCCACGGGTGCGCTAAGCTTGTCAGATGTTGCGGTGTGATCGCACCCTGAAAATCCGCCCAGCATTCATGGCTCTCCCGCGGCAAATTCGGCGTCTGAACGGAGCCTTGGTCTAGCTGGTTTCCAAAAAAGAAACCTTTAGGGAGCACAGAGTTTTCACACTACCAATCTTTATTTTAAAACTTTTATCCCCCTTTTTATTTGATTGTGGGTGGTTGGGATATAAAAAACCCATCGGAGAGGCAGAGAGTGGAGGGATCAGATATTCTCCAGTCAAGAAGGCAGTTGCTCCAGAGCCTTCCTCTCAGCCTGCAGCCGCTGCACACACCCTCTCATCTCACTTCTTGAACAGACAGTCTCTGACCAAAACCTGGCATGGCAACAGCTTTACCACACAAGCTTGCCATGTACTTAACAGAATCAAATAACTTTGACTTTAAAGAGACAAGCTGATTCGCACCCTCTGTGCAGTGATCTGGCAGGAAGGAAGACGTTGCCCTGAAGTGTTGCCAACAATCACAAATGTTAGCATAACATGGCGGAGGGAGATTGGAAGCTTGAGAAGTGAATGACAGGGTCTAGAGAGATTTCACATGCATATGTGAGCCAAAAGACAGTTTGAAAAATGGAAGGGGGGAAGTTGGGGCTTTCAGAAAAGACCAGAACTGATCAAATTAACCAACACTTGAAATCCAGTCAAATAAGGTGACGAATTCCATCACAGTTCTGACAGTGGTTTCATGTGTCTGTGCGCCCAACCACTTGTAGCCTGGACTCGTGCCCCTCCTGGCTCATTAAAGCGGGCCGTGAGGGGTTTCGAGGTGCCTTGAGGGAGATTATCAACAAGTCCCTCTTGGAGGGACGGTTCCCTGAGGCATTCAAGGAAGCGATGGTCCGCCCGCTCCTGAAAAAACCAACCCTGGACCCAACTGAATTGGCCAGCTATCGGCCGGTGTCCAATTTACCCCTATTTGGGCAAACTGATTGAGAGGGCGGTGGTGATACAGCTACAGGGCTTTCTAGATGACACTTCCATCCTTGATCCATTCCAGTCTGCTTTCGCCCGGGGCATGGGACAGAGACTGTGCTGGTTGCCCTTACTGACAACCTCCGCAGACATCTGGACCGAGGCGGTGCGGCGGTGCTGTTGTTGTTAGATCTGTCGGCCGCATTTGATACAGTTGACCACCAGCTGCTGGCCCACCACCTTGCCGACATGGGGATTCAGGGGCTCGCCCTTCAATGGCTTGTCTCCTTTCTCCAAGGTCGGGGACAGAGGGTTGGGCTAGGGGAGCAGCAGTCCCACAGGCACCTGCTTGAATGCGGAGTGCCTCAGAGGGCAGTGCTCTCCCTGATGCTATTTAACATATATATGCGCCCCCTTGCCCAGATTGTCTGGAGGTATGGGCTTGGGTGTCATCAATACGCCGCTGACAGCCAGCTCTATCTGATGTTGGGTGGCCGGTCAGACTCCGATCCAGAAGATCTTCACCGGGCTTTATAGACGGTGGCTGGGTGGCTCAGGCAGAGTCGGCTGAAGCTGAACCCGGTGAAGACGGAGGTCCTGTGCCTGGGTCGGGGTGGCATGGGATTGGGGCTCCCAGCCTTCGATGGGGCACCTTTGGTTCCAGCTTCAGAGGTTAGGAGTTTGGGAGTGCTCCTTAACAATGGAGGCCCAGGTGGTGGCCACTGCCAAAGCAGCCTTCTATCACCTACGGCTGGTGTGGCAGTTGATCCTCTTCCTTAGCCATGGCAATCTGGCCGTAGTGATCCATGCAACGGTCACCTCGAGGCTAGACTACTGTAACGCTCTCTACATGGGGCTGCCTTTGTCGCAAATTCGGAGGCTGCAGCTGGTGCAGAATGCGGTGGCCAGGCTGGTAATGGGGGTCCCGAAATGGGATCACATCCAGCCTGTACTGAAAGCGCTGCACTGGCTGCCTATAGCGTTCCGGATTCGCTTCAAAGTGCTGGTGCTTACCTTTAAAGTCCCACATGGCCTGGCTCTGGCATACCTGAGGGACCACCTTTCCCCATACAGGCCCCAAAGAGCACTTCGGTCGGGGTCACAACACCGCCTAGTGACCCGGGACCTAAAAAGGCCAGGCTTGCTGCCACAAGGGCCAGGTCCTTTTCGGTGGCGGCTCCTACCTGGTGGAATGAGCTCCCGGAGGAGATCAGGGCCCTGCAGGACTTTTTATAGTTCCGCAGGGCCTGCAAGACGGAGCTCTTCCGCCAGGCTTTTCAGTAGGAGCCTCCACCACCACTATTACCACCATCGTGTACTGAAGAGCAGTGCCGTCGGGGTGGGCTGATTAGCCATCCAGAACATCTCGGCCCATAGCACGCCCCCTTTCTTCAGACCTCACTGCGATATATAACAATGAGTGAGTATTTTAATCACCGATGCATTCTGTAAGATTGAATTGTGTTTTAAGTGGTTAACTGTGTAATTTTATCGCACTTTGGGTGCCTAAATTGTTTTAATCGTGTTGTATTTTTTTGCACGGTTGTGCCTATGTAAGCCGCCCTGAGCCCGCATGCGGGGAGGGCGGGGTACAAATGTAATAAAATAAATAAAAAAATGTAGAGTCAAATGTGAAGGGTGTGGGAGAATTTGGAATGGAGCCATGATACTGATGAAAGAGTTAACCCTTTCCCCTCAAAACTGGTTTCCTGATGCAAATTGCCTCCCTAACCTAACTGTTATGGGGAACTTAGAAAGAAAATCACAGCTAACTATGTGATTTCTCCATCTCCTCCATGTGGAAAGCAACTTTGGCAGGGATTTACCCAGAGGAAATCTGATCATAGATCTCCCATTGCTCAGTTTCAATTGTTGTTGTTCAGTAGCACAGTCGAGTCCGACTCTTCGCGACACCATGGACGAACTCTCGCCAGGCCTTCCGGTCTTCCGCCGTCCTCTGAAGTTGACTCAACTTCATGTTCGTTGCATCGATGACACTGTCTAACCATCTCATCCTTTGCCGTCCCCGTCTTCTTTGACCTTCAATCTTTCCCAGCATCAGGGTCTTTTCCAGTGAGTGCTCCCTTCTCATTTGGTGGCCAAAGTATTTGAGCTTCAGTTTCATTATCTGGCCTTCCAGGGAACAGTCAGGGTTGATTTCTTTGAGGATTGACTGATTTGTTCTTCTTGCAGTCCAAGGGACTCTCAAGAGTCTCCTCCAGCACCATAGTTCAAAAGAATCTATTCTTCGGCGCTCGGCCTTCCTTATAGTCCAGCTCTCGCAGCCATACATGACTACTGGGAATACCATTGCTTTGACCATGCAGACTTTTGTTGGCAGGGTGATGTCTCTACTTTTTATCATGCTGTTGAGGTTCGCCATCGCTTTCCTCCCAAGGAGCAGGCGTCTTTTAATTTCATGGCTGCAGTCACAGTCTGCGGTGATCTGGGATCCCAGGAACGTGAAGTCTGTCACTACTTCCACGGCTTCCCCTTCTGTTTGCCAAGGAGTGATGGGGCCGGATGCCATGATCTTAGTTTTTTTGATGTTGAGCTTCAAGCCCACTTTTGCGCACTCCTCTTTTACTCTGAACAAGAGGCTCTTTAGATCCTCTTCACTTTCAGCCATTAGAGTGGTATCATCTGCATATCTGAGGTTGTTGATCTTTTCCCCAGCAATCTTAATTCCCGCTTGTGATTCATCCAGGCCAGCATTTCGCATGATGTACTCTGCATATATATTAAATAAGCAAGGCGACAATATACATCCTTGTCGTACTCCTTTTCCTATGCTGAACCAATCAGTTGTTCCATATCCGGTTCTAACTGTCGCTTCTTGGCCCTTATACAGGTTTCTCAAGAGACATGTGAGGTGGTCTGGTACTCCCATCTCTTTAAGGACCTGCCATAGTTTGTTGTGATCCACACAGTCAAAGGCTTTAGCATAGTCAATGAAGCAGAAGTAGATATTTTTCTGGTACTCTCTTGCTTTCTCCATAATCCAGCGAATGTTGGCAATTTGATCTCTAGTTCCTCTACCTCTTCGAAACCCAGCTTGTACTTCTGGTAGTTCTCTATCCACGTACTGTTGAAGCCTAGCTTGTAGGATCTTGAGCATGACCTTGCTAGCGTGTGATATGAGTGCAATTGTGCGATAGTTTGAACATTCCTTGGCATTGCCCTTCTTTGGGATTGGAATGTATACTGATCTTTTCCAATCCTGTGGCCACTGTTGCGTTTTCCAAATTTGCTGGCAAATGGAGTGCAGCACTTTAACAGCATCATCTTCTAAGACTTTGAATAGCTCAGCTGGAATACCATCACCTCCACTAGCTTTGTTGTTAGCAATGCTTTCTAAGGCCCATTTAACTTCACATTCCAGGATGTCTGGCTCGAGGTCAGTGATTATACCGTCGTGGTTGTCAAGGACATCGAGGTCTTTCTTGTATAGTTCTTCTGTGTATTCTTGCCATCTTTTCCTAATCTCTTCTGCTTCTGTTAGGTCCCTACCGTTTTTGTCCTTTATCATGGCCAGCTTTGCATGGAACGCTCCCTTGATTTCTCCAATTTTCTTGAAGAGATCTCTAGTCCTTCCCATTCTATTGTTTTCTTCTATTACTTTGCACTGTTCATTCAGGAAGGCCTCCTTATCTCTCCTTGCTGTTCTCTGGAAATCTGCGTTCAGTTGGGTAAATCTTTCCTTTTCGCCTTTGCCTTTCGCTTTCCTTCTTTCCTCTGCTATTTGTAAAGCCTCATCAGAAAGCCACTTTGCTTTCTTACATTTCTTTTTCTTTGGGATGGTGGTGATTGCTGCCTCCTGTACGATGTCACGAACCTCTGTCCATAGTTCTTCAGGCACTCTATCTATCAAATCCAGACCCTTGAATCTATTCTTCACCTCTACTGTATATTCATCAGGGATGCGATCTAGGTCAAACCTGAATGGCCTCGTGGTTTTCCCAATTTTCTTCAGTTTAAGTCTGAATTTTGCAATGAGTAGCTCATGATCTGAACCACAGTCAGCTCCAGGTCTTGTTTTTACTGACTGGATAGAGCTTCTCCATCTTTGACTGCAAATTATATAGTCAATCTGATTTCGGTGTTGCCCATCTGGTGATGTCCATGTGTAGAGTCGCCTCTTAGGTTGTTGGAAAAGGGTGTTCGCTATGACCAGTGTGTTCTCTTGACAAAACTCTGTTAACCTTTGCCCTGCTTCATTTTGCTTTCCAAGGCCAAACTTGTCTGTTATTCCAGTTACCTTTTGACTTCCTACTTTAGCATTCCAGTCCCCTATGATGATGAGGACATCATTTTTTGGTGTTAGTTCTAGGAGGTGTTGTAGGTCTTCATAGAACCGGTCCACTTCAGCCTCTTCTGCATCAGTGGTTGGGGCATAGACTTGGATTACTGTGATGTTGAATGGTTTGCCTTGGAATCGGACAGAAATCATTCTGTCATTTTTGAGATTGTATCCCAGTACTGCCTTTTGCACTCTCTTGTTGACTATAAAGGCCACACCATTTTTTTCTACGAGATTCCTGGCCACAGTAGTAGATATAATAGTCTTCTGAGTTAAATTCGCCCATTCCTGTCCACTTTAGTTCACTGATTCCTAGGATATCGATGTTCAGTCTTGCCATCTCATTTTTGACCACGTCAAGCTTACCTTGATTCATAGATCTTACATTCCAGGTTCCTATGTAGTATTGTTCTTTGCAGCATCGGACTTTCCTTTCACCATCAGACACATCCACAACTGAGCATCCTTTCGGCTTTGGCCCAGCCGCTTCACTCTTTCTGGGGTTACTTGTACTTGTCCTCTGCTCTTCCTCAGTAGCATATTGGACACCTTCCGACCTGAGGGGCTCATCTTCCGGCGTCATATCTTTTAGCCTTTTGATACTGTCCATGGGGTTTTCTTGGCAAAAATACTGGAGTGGGTTGTCATTTCCTTCTCCAGGTGGATCACGCTTGGTCTGAGTTCTCTGCTGTGGCCTGTCCGTCTTGGGTGGCCCTTCACGGCATAGCCCACAGCTTCATTGAACTGCGCAAGCCCCCTCGCCACGACAAGGCAATGATCCATGAGGGGGATTTCAGTAGCACATTTTAAGTTCATAGCACAAAGTTAAGACTTACGAAGGATGCACGGCTTCCCAAATTAATACTGAAATAGCCAGATATACATTAAAAGATTGGGCTGATATTCACTTTATATAATTCCTGCTTGAATCCCAACTGCCCATTTTACTTCCTCCAAACAAATTCTTTTCAAACGTTTTACAAAAAGTGGAACATCAGACGTGGCCGACTCATTTCTGTGAACATTTTTAGTAAGCTGTTAGTCCAAGTTTTGAAGCTATTTTTACAGCATAATATGTTATAAAAGATGAGTTCTTGGAAATTGCATGCTATTGAAGGCACTCGTATGCAAGAACACCTTGTTCCTGGGCATTTTCTGGACACTATTGTTCTCTCCCGTTTTGTTTTCATCAGCTAGACTTTTCCTTCTGGCTCATACAAATGTACATACAGCAGGTAAAAATACCATTCAATTAAGCTCTTGCTTCACTGCCAATTCCCCCCCTCCATCCCTAGGAACGATGCAGTTGAAATAGTGCACACTCATCTGCAAAATGGGCTCCCATCTGCTGATTTGCCTTAGATGTGCTATAACTATGAACTGTACATCCTTTATATTATCTTTCCCCTCTTATGATCAGCCTGGGCCAGTTCTACAGACGGCAGGTGCAATGGCACAGCTGGACTGTACTCTATCAGAGTTCCTCTAAGCCTTTCCATCAGCCAAATGAAGGTGGAGAGAGAGAGATTTAGGGAGCCATGGTGGAGCTGCCACTGTACGCTCTCTGCCAGTTTTCAACCTTGCCCTCTATAATGTGAATAAGGGAGGGAAGGTACCCCAACCTTAGAGCTAAGCCCTTCTGCCCTGTTTAACTAACCTTGTTTCTCAGATCTGGGTTGAGGGAAACTCAAAAGTAAAGAACCTTGAAAACAGCCTGCTATCTTCCCATCATAGCCAGCATATTCTTACCAGCATGAAGGTGTTGGCAGCCATTGTATATGTGCCGCTATCATCTTGTATTAAGAGGTGTACTGCCTGTTAGGGTTGCTGTTGTGAACTCTGTCACCTAGATGGGGCAGACTAGTGTCAGCTACACTGCTTTGGGGGTTGGGGAACTCGGGCTGTGTCTGGTTAATTGCTACTGCATTCCTTTCTGTGCTTTTTCTACTTGACGCCGAAATGCTTATCTATACAGATGTGCAGGAGGGAGTTGTATTGTCTGGGTTCTTCCTAGGTGCCGTGGGAGACTGTTGGTTCTCAGCTTTAGCTACCTAAGCTTTATCCCACGTGCGGGAGGGTGCCTAATTTGCCAGTGCTCTGGGGGGATTGCATACGAATACCCTATATCCTATTATGTTCATGGGACATAATGTTACTGCATCTATAGCTCTGCAATAAAAGTATTACCATTCCTGAATGCGTCTACTTCGTTGTTGGCTGTGGGTTCTGACAACTAGCCACTGTCTCCCCCCCTTTTTTCTATCACTGCTACCAACTCGGGTAAAATCCAGACATACACCCAGGTTGCCCAAGGTTGATGCCACAGGGGTGTATTACTGTAGCATACCAAGAAGACAAGGCCGGTGGGTAAGGACATGTGCAGACTCTCTCTAATAAAACAGCATTATTTCTGCAAGGCACAAACTCAGGATACTACAAAAACAGATCAAGGTGCACTAAGCAAAAAAAAAAAAAAGGAATGTTACTAACTAGGTATTTACAATCCATGGTCTATCTGTTCTTTATTAGTTGCAATATGGCACCTCAGCTGTACTCTATCCCTCTTTAGCATTATTCCCCTCAGTCCTTCTTCATTCCCTGAAGGATTTTGTCTTTTTGAGTTTCTCACAATAAAATTGAAGAATTAAATATCCATTGCTTTTCTAATTGTTTTTGATCAAACCCTTTTAGGGTGCAGTGTACAGGAGTGTGATCAGACTAAATCTTTAAACCTATAGAAGCTTCAGTTGCACAAGATAGTACCACTTGTGAAACCAAAATGTAGTCTATTCTTGAATAAGTGCCGAACCTTGGGGAATAGTATGTACAAGAAAGGGGACCCGCGATACTCACGGGGGGGAGAGCTCCAGGCAGAGCAGGAAGAGGAGGAAGCAGCAGCAGCAGAAGCAGGTAAGCTTCCCCCCCTTCCCCGCCGATTCCCCCCCGTCTCCTCCCCCACCCCCGTCTCCGGCAGTGAGGCCTGAGCGGCTTGCAGCCGCCAGGCCTTGCCGATCTTCTTCTTCCCCTTCCCCCTGGCTCTGGTGGTCTCCTCTTCCGCAGCAGCTGCTGATCTCCTCCTCCCTCCCCCTGCTCCTGTGGCGAGGCCTGAGCGGCTTCCAACCGCCAGTCCATCACAGAGTTCCCAGAGCGTTCCCTGTGCATGCGCAGGGAAGGCTTTTTTACTTTTGGGGGGAGTTAAATATTGCCCCCCTTTTTCAACTTTTTAGATTTTTGTGCACACCTGGAGACTTCCCCAAGTGTGCAGGAAAATCTCCCTGCCCCCCAGGTGCCCCGAATGTGCGGATTTAGATATCCGCACGCAGGGGGCGACTTCGCTATTAGTATATAGATAGTCTTGAGAATGTTGATTGAGAAGTCTCCAAAGATCATAGAGTCCATTACGTTTGAGTAGGGTATGTAGTTCTGTGTAGGCATTAGAGGCATTCCATTTTGAATTGGTGGTATGAGACTTATCCAGGTGTTTATTAATTATATAGTTTAGGCCAACTCCCAGTATGATTTCACCAGCCCGGAAGGACTGGATAGTATCAAGAGTTCACTCCAAGAATGTGATTTGAGTTGAATTAGGAGCATAAATCAAGCCTATGGTAACTAGGTGACAGTCAAGCTTTCTTTTCATAAATATGTATTGCCCTTGTGAGTCTAGTAGAGTATCCGTGTGTTCAAAGCGCAGTGGTTTTGCCAAAAGGATGGCAACTCCACAGGATTTTGATGATCCAGGGGCCTGATATTGTGTAGTATACCATGAAGACTTCAGGATTGGATGATCTGGTGATTTGATACAGGATTCTTGAATAAAGATTGTCTGGTTTGTTTTTTTTGAATCTGAGATGTAATGTGCTTGTCAGCAAGCTGCCATTCTGTTTTCTGTGACCTCTGTGTACATATCCTTTCCTGTTGCACCCGGCTTGGTTTCTATCATCCTGCTCCTGCGTTGGAATGCAAAAGATAACTGCTGGAGGTTGTGTGGGGGAGAAGATGCTGTAATGCTTGGCTATTGCTTTTCCCATGAATACTGCACCTGTGTTTTGTCTAATGTTCTGCCTGGTTCCCATAGACTGGGCGCGCAACTGTTTCATTAGCCCGCCAGCGGGAAAGCTATTCATTGGACCTGTATCTGTTTGAAGTTCCTTTATTATGCTTGACCTAACTGTGTATCCCCAGTTCTAACAAAGAACGTGTTTGAGTATGTCTTCAACGATTTGAAATAAATTTTGCTTTTCTTGAAAACGTGGATTTATTCTCGATGCTTGGGGATCCAACATATTGTTAGAACTGCCTTTTTCCTATCGTTCCGAATCTGGCAAGATCATGAGCGGAATTGAGGGAAATCTACCTAACACGGAGGGGGACTCGGGATCGGTCCCACAAACCTCCGCGTCTTTGGTGTTCACGACTGCAGCCTCGATGGAGGGTGCCGTGGGGGGAACGATTCCCCGCCTGCCTGCACATCTGTCTTGGCCGCCTCCGACCCCTTCGCAATGGGGTCCGCGGAAGACTCACCAGCAGGATGATTGGACTATGTACAACACCCAGGGCACCCGTGAGGTGTACTCCCGTCGGGGGAGCGGATTACGTGAGAGTCTGTTTGACAAGGGATTGTTCCCGGAGCCGGGGTCTACATCGGAGAAGGGGAGTCCCAAGCAGGACCTCGAGGAGTGGATGTTCGAGCCGTCGGGACCGCGAGGCCACGCAGAAGATGAGGAGGGCACCGGAGCCTTCCAAACGGAAGAGGACTATGACCCACCCCCGGACTACCGCCCTCGGGACCCCATCCCGGAGGAAACTACCGGGGAACGACTAGCAGAACTGGAAGACTCGGTGAGAGACTTGTTGCGGGCATTCCAGGATGTGATGGAAGGTCTGCCGGGAATGATGGACGTTAGAATGGCTAATTTCCTTGACGCACACGCCGCGCAGCAACAAGTTGCTCCTGCACCGGGATTTCCCGCGCCGCCGATGCCTGCTCAACCGCTGATGGGACCTCCGCTGCAAGCACCGGGAGTTCCCGCGCAGCAGGTACC
>NW_015172555.1:1572172-1611617 GCF_001447785.1 Gekko japonicus
GGCAGAAGGGGATGGCTAAACCGCGTTTCTCCAAAGCTTTGCAGGCGGCCCAAGGCTCGGAGGGGAACGATCCGTCTGCTGCCGAGTCAGAAGAAGAGGTGGTGCCTGAGACGGCGGAAAACGACAACGGCCTGTTGTGAGAGGCGCACAACGACACGGCCATTCTAGTTCTGCGCCCAAGGTGGTGAGAGCAACCCCTTCCCTGTTTTTCGTGACTGTCTCGTTAATGAATCCGCTCCTGGGGACCCACGTTAGGGTGAGAGCGTTGATTGATTCTGGGTGTGGGAGGGATCTCATCAGCCCTAGAGTGTTATTGGCACTGGAAGCGGGGATAGTCCCCTTGAAGTCTCCCATCATTTTTACTCAGATGGATGGGGCACCCATGGAACCTTGTACGCACGAGACTATGGCTTTGCGGTTGGGGGCGGGAGATCATTGGGAATCCAGGTCCTTCATTGTCACCCCTAAATCGCAGTTCGACTTAGTACTGGGGAGTCCCTGGTTGTTTACCCATGACCCTTACATCTTGTGGGAAGAAGGGGTTGTCAAATTTGTGTCGGCTAAGTGTGTAGATCACTGCTGGGTGGACTCGTGGGGGGACCAGCCGACCGCGCAGTTCCCCTGCGGCACTTTGCAACCGGAAGAGTTAGCTTCTTTGCCTCGAGAGTATAGAGACTTGGCGAAAGTGTTTGGCGAAGAGGAAGCTAACGAATTGCCCCCCCATCGCTCGACTGACTGTGCTATTGAACTTTTGCCTGACTGTAAATTACCCAAAGGTAAAATTTATGCGATGGGGCCGGCTGAGAAAGTTGAACTGCGGAACTTTATTGATAAAAACCTAGCCCGAGGTTTCATTCGCCCGGCTTCCTCCCCTTTCGCCGCGCCTGTACTTTTCCGAAAGAAGAAAGACGGGGGGCTTAGATTGTGCACTGATTATAGGGGTCTGAACGCTGTTTCTTTGTCCAATGCTTACCCCCTCCCGCTAATCAAGGACTTGGTAGCTGAGGCCACCAAGGGCAAAATCTTCTCGAAACTTGACCTCCGAGATGCATATTTCCGTGTGCGCATTCGGGAGGGGGATGAAAGTAAGACTGCATTTAATACCCCTTTGGGGCAGTTTGAGTACCTCGTTATGCCCTTCGGGCTTCAAGGGGCTCCGGGGGTCTTCATGAACCTAATCAATGAGGTCCTACATGAGTTCTTGTTCAAAGGAGTGGTCCTTTACCTTGATGATGTGTTGCTGTACTCTCAGGACCTCCCGTCGCATATTAAATTGGTGCGCCAGGTCCTTAAGCGACTTTATGAACACCACTTGTTTGCAAAGCTGTCAAAATGTGAATTCCACAAGACATGCATTGACTTTTTGGGATATCGCATCTCTGGGGGGAAGGTTGAAATGGACCCTGCTAAAATTCAGGCTGTACTTGACTGGGAGCCCCCCAGGACCCGCAAACAATTGCAAATGTTCCTCGGATTTGCCAATTTTTACAGAAATTTCATCCAGAATTTCGCGCAAATTGCCCTTCCCCTGACTGAGTTGCTAAAGACCAAAGGGAAGGGTTTTGATGCTACGAAACCAGGCGCCCCGCTTAAATGGTCCCCTGCTTGCGCAGAGGCTTTTGAGAAACTTAAACTGATGTTCACCTCTGAGCCAGTGCTGGCGCGCCCTGATGAAACTAAAAAATTCATTGTCCAAACTGATGCCTCGGATGTGGCAATGGGGGCCGCTATTTTGCAAGAAGGGGAAGATGGTCGTTTACACCCCCTCGCATTTGTGTCTAAAAAGTTTTCTGACGCTGAACGAAACTGGGGGATTTGGGAGAAGGAGGCATCAGCGATCCGGCTGGCTCTCTCCACTTGGAGGCAGTGGTTGGAGGGGGCGCAACTGCCATTTGAAGTCTGGACTGACCATAAAAATCTGGAAATGCTGAAATCCCCCCGTTCTCTCAACGCTAAACAACTTCGTTGGGCGGACTTCTTTGCTAAGTTTCGGTTCACTCTTCGTCATTTCCCTGGGACGGCTAATTCCCTGGCTGACGCGCTCTCACGCCTCCCACAACATGACAGTCAGCGTGAGATCATCATGGACTCTGTTTTTTCCCCCTCCCATCTGGGGGGAGCCGTGGTCACCAGGGCGCAAGCGCGGGCAATTCCCCACTCTGATGAGACTACGCCTTCCCTTTTCCCTGTGGGGGGGGGCCTGGGTCCAGAAATATCTTTCTGTTTTTACTGCTGAGGATGATGCCTCCCTTAAGACATTACCTGATTGTGTCCGTAGCCCTGAAGGTCTGATTTATTCTGGAGACAAACTGTATGTGCCTATTTCGATGAGGAGGGAGGTGATGGATTCTGCTCATGGTTCGAAACTGGCAGGGCATTGGAGTTTTGTTAAATCTCTACAACTCATCCGCAGACAGTTCTGGTGGCCACAGATGCGCAAAGACCTCTTGACTTTTGTTCGGTCCTGCCAAACCTGTGCCTTAACTAAACCCAGGATGGGCAAGCCTCCTGGTCTTCTGCAGCCACTCCCTACCCCATCGAGACCGTGGGAAGTGGTGTCCATGGACTTTATTACTGACCTCCCTGCGAGCAAAGGGAACACTGTTATTTGGGTGGTTGTTGATTTGTTTTCTAAGCAAGCTCATTTTGTGCCTTTTCCTTCCTTGCCTACAGCTCAGAGGTTGGCGAAATCGTTTATGTCTCACGTGGTGAAAATTCATCAATTACCTGCTAAATTAATTTCTGACAGGGGGACCCAATTTGTTTCTAAGTTTTGGAGGGAACTTCTTTCCATTTTAGGGGTGGAACAAGGGCTCAGCAGCGCGTATCATCCTGAAACTGACGGACAAACGGAACGAGTTAATCAGACCCTGGAACAATATTTGCGTTGTTTTACTAATTATCAACAGAATGATTGGTGTGAATTGTTGCCTCTTGCTGAATATTGTTATAATAATACTGTCCATAGCTCCACAGGCATGTCTCCTTATAAAGCTGTCTCTGGTTACGACAGCCCCCCCCTCCCTTTCTTGGAGGGGATGGGCCAACGTCCTGTGGGGGATGCTGATACCTGGTGTATGTCCTTGCAAAAAGCATGGCCTCTGTTATGCCAAACACTTGACGCAGCCAAGGCTGCTTACAAGACCCAGGCAGACAAGGGTAGGGTGGTGGGGTTTGATCTGAAACCTGGGGATCTTGTGTATGTCTCGACCAAGAACATTAAGATGCTGCGGCCTAGCAGGAAATTGGGGTGGAAGTTCATAGGTCCATTCAAAGTGCGTAAAGTCATAAATGATGTGGCGGTTGATGTTGTTTTGCCTAAGAATTTACGTGCTCTGCATTCTGTTTTTCACATGAGCCTGTTGAAGAAGGATCCTGGCCCGTCTCCCTGGAGACCAGCAGTTACTCCTCCTCCACCTGTCATTTTGGAAGGGGATGAACATTTTGAGATCGCTGATATCCTTGATTGTAAAGTGAAACGTGGTAAACTCTGGTACCTTATCGAATGGGTTGATTTCGGTCCCCAGCACCGCGAATGGGTGGAAGAAGGGGATATTCGGGCCCCTTACCTGATCCGTAGTTTCCACAAAAGGTTCCCGGACAAACCGGGAGGTCTCCCGCCCAGCCCGGGAGATCTCCCGCCCGGCCCGGGAGGTGTGTTGTAAGTGTATTTTAAGGGGGGCAGTATGTCAGCAAGCTGCCATTCTGTTTTCTGTGACCTCTGTGTACATATCCTTTCCTGTTGCACCCGGCTTGGTTTCTATCATCCTGCTCCTGCGTTGGAATGCAAAAGATAACTGCTGGAGGTTGTGTGGGGGAGAAGATGCTGTAATGCTTGGCTATTGCTTTTCCCATGAATACTGCACCTGTGTTTTGTCTAATGTTCTGCCTGGTTCCCATAGACTGGGCGCGCAACTGTTTCATTAGCCCGCCAGCGGGAAAGCTATTCATTGGACCTGTATCTGTTTGAAGTTCCTTTATTATGCTTGACCTAACTGTGTATCCCCAGTTCTAACAAAGAACGTGTTTGAGTATGTCTTCAACGATTTGAAATAAATTTTGCTTTTCTTGAAAACGTGGATTTATTCTCGATGCTTGGGGATCCAACAGTGCTTTTGTTTGATTTTGTTGTTTAAGCCGCGCACATTGAAAGACATGAAGTGAATAGATGGCATGTTGCCTGTGGGTTTCAGTAACTGTATAGACTGTAAAGTGAACTTAGATGATAGTGTAATACAATCAGCAAACCCGTGGTGGTTACAGTTATTTAGCCCAAATAATAAAAACTGATTCCTATACAATTGGATAGGAATAAAATGTAGTCAAGTAGCAATACAGAGAAAGAACAGGTATGCAGCAATTATACTTTGGTTGTAAAGGGAGTTTGGTGACCCTTAGGTCACAAAAGTTAGGAAGTATTTGCAAATTATAACAGAATATGGAAAAAAGATTGCATCTCGTTCAGGCTTTCTAAACTGTCTACCGGTTAGAGTAAGTCAGTATCGTTTATATCTTAAGGACTTAGTCTATGGAAGAGTGGTCTACAAATCACTGGACTGTGGAGAAAAGCTACAGAGATTATTGTACCTCTAAATACTTGGTTGACCCTAAATTACAGTAGAGTTAAAAGTTACTTTAATCAAAGGAGCTGGTCTTTCTATAGCTTAAAATTTCCTAAGGACTTGGAATTATTTTAAAGACCAAACCCAGCTATATGTGAAGTGTTATTTTACTTTTTGTTTTCTTTATAATAAAAAGGGGAGAAAAAGAAAAAGAATTCAGTTATCCTAGGGACTTAATCTACTTCAGAGAAGATTAACCTAGAGAACTATGTTATTGTAAGAAACTAAACACTTGGTGCTTTGAGGAGTCTGCAGAGAAGTATATTTATCCTAGAGACTTAGTTTACCTAAATATAGCTTGTAGAATTTTATTTAACCTAAAGACTAACTGGATTATCAAATGAGGAACGATAGAGAGCTATATTAATCCTAAGAATGGTATCTGACTATGAAGTAGGGTTTTTTGAGCCAATGTCACCACTGTTAATACAAAAGGCTACAAATAGCAGAATACAATCTTTTAAAAAGGAAACAATGGCTCCGGTCACACGGGCAGGAAACTGCGGGGGGGGGGAAGCGTGGCTGTTTGCCCCAGGGCAAACTAACGCGCGGTTAAGCGATCAGACCTCCTGTGGAGGTTCTGTGGAGGTACCGTGGAGGTTCCGTGGGTAGGGAGAGGTGCCGATCACAGGACACGCCTGCGTGCAACGAAGAAGCACGCGATGCGGCAAACTGGTTTTCTTTTTTGTGTACTTGACGAATGCGCATGCTCCGTTGGGTGCGTGTGTGCATCCACGAAGACTTGGGGGGGGAACTTTTTTGCAAGGGGACATGGGCAGGCGCCGGATGCCACCGGAAATGCGATCAGACGCTCACCCTTGCCCCGCGGTTTCTGGAAACTAGTACCTCCGAGGTACTAGTTTTTTGCTGCGTGTTTTCGGCAGGAAGCCTTGGTTGTGCCATGGAAGCGCTACTCTTCCCAGATGTGCCGGTGAGATCGCGCCCGGAAAATCCGCCTGTCTTCTGTCTCTCTTGCATGGCTAAGGTTCTGTGTGACCGCAGCCCATAAATACCAAAAATACCAAATTCAGGAAGCAGGTGGGAGCTTTAAACCTCTATGGTTCCCTCCCCCCGTCCCCCTCCCGGTGGATTAAAGTAGGAGGTTGGAACATATTGCCACTTATGAAATAATTGTTGTTGATGGGTATGCTTAAGAGAACTGGCATTAAAGAGCAGCACAAAGAACATCAACACTAGCCAAAAGGAAATGCAGTGCGGTGATAAGTCTTTTCTAGCTTGGCACAGCTGATCATGCTGTTAAATGCGCTGGAACCTTGGTAGTTTTCTCAGGGGACTCAGTCATGGAATGCTTCCTCTTTTGAGATCTCTTGTTGGGGTCTGCAGAGTCCTCCAGTAGCAGAGTTTGCAGTAACGAGTAGACACTCTTCTTGTCATGAGCCAGAAGTTGGAGCCCTTGGTGCTAGGAGTTTCCCTTGTGCATGCCATCTGTACTAGATGTTGGATTCTTGTAGCCTTGTGTTCACCAGTTTTAAAGCCCTCCTTATCTGAAGTGCCTCAGGGGGAACATCGGGTAGAATGGAGAGGCTGATGTTTGGGTATGAGAGGTCATCCCATTTTTTGGCAAGTTGAAGTATCGCTTTGTGCACTTGGAGGTCAGCAAAGGTGACTATAATGTCCCTTGGGTGGTTCTTGTTGGGAGTGTTTTGTGAGCCTTGTCTGAAGGCTTTCAGGATCATTGGGAATACTCCTTCTTTGGCTCATAATTCAGAAGTGATCCAATTTCCGATAAAACAAACGAGATCAGTATTTTCTTCCAGACCCTCAGGGAGACCTCGAAACTTGTTCCCTTGTCGGATAGCCATTTCTAGGTGGAAGACCCAATCCTTGAGGGCTTGGGAGTCTCCCTGCAGTAAACAAGTGTCTCCTTGTAGAGTCCGGCTGATTGCAAGCACCTTGTCTGCCGTTTGCACAATCTGAGCTAAGGTCTCAGCCATACCATTAAGTTTATCAGTTAAGTGGTGAAGCATACTTGCCATTTTTTCAGTTAGGGTGCTGAGGGTTGATTGTTCCATAGACTGGAAAGACACTTGTATTGATGCCCAAAAGGATTGCAGCACCACGGAATCTAGGGAGACGGCTGTAAGAGTGGGAGAGACTCTGGTCTCCATCTTGTTTAGCAGTTTGGCCTTCGAGTCTGCCCAATTTTGGGGATTTTCAGTTGGAAAAGAAGTGTTTACTGGTTTGTTTTTGCCAGATGGAGATTGAGCTTTAGGTCCTCCCGATTTGCCCATCATTTGATTTGTAGTCTGGCTATTCGTCACAGAGTAAAGTAAGTGAGGGGGTCATCAGATGACTTGGAGATGGGTTAAAAAGGGCTGGAGAATGCCTGACAGATGTGACTGTCTGACTGCACCCATTTGATCCGGAAGGGAGGAGTGGCTGTATCAGGCCAAACTGCTCGTGTGATCACAGCCTTTGTTTGTTCGTTTGGGAGTTTGTTAAGGGAGCTGTCTCTCCTGTGTCTTTTTCCTGGGCCCTTAGCCAATCTAGGTATGAAGTCCTGGGCTCAAGCCAGCCAGAACATGAGGTGTTAAAATATCTTACCATATGTGGTGGTCTTGTAAAAAAAACAAACCGCTAGCAAATATTGGAAATACATATTGATTTTTAAAAAAAATGAATATAAAATTTGCTATGCTACCAGAGCCTATGTTATTAGGCATTTTACCAGTGAATGCAGATAGAACGCTGCATGAATTGCTTAGATGCATGTTAACTGCAGCAAGAGTAGTATTTGCAGCAAAATGGAAGATTGAGGGTTGTCCAACTCTTGAGAACTAAATAAACAAAATGCAAGACTGTGCAGTTACAGCAAAACTGACCAATTATATTAATTGGAGACTGAAAGATGAATTTGAGAACAATTGGCAAGCTTTTTATGCTTACTATAATTAATCTTTGTAATTATATATTTGAATGGCTTATTTTATAAATGACAACTCTTATATGAAATATCAAGAACATTATCATTTGCACAGTTTTCATTACAACAAGCAGGTATGTTAAAATACAGAGTTAATGAGAATTTACTTATTTTTTATTTTATAATTGATAAGATAGGACAAAAATGAAAAAACCTCATGAGAAAATAGTAGAATATTTTGAGTAGCTTGTTATCATGTTTTACTAAGCCACCATGTTATACATCTTTTTATATATACTTTTGAAGCAATGATTGTCCTTAATATCTGTAAAAATTGCCCTCTGTGTTGTGTTTCTATCCTTTTATTTTCTTCTATTTTCCCTTATCCCCTTTTCTTTATTCTGTATTCCTATAAAAAGTTTATATATATAAACTCACTCTCTCTCTCTCTCTGGGCAATTTCTCACTAGAGCTGCCTCGCAGCGCGGCGCCATTTGCCCCAACACAAACATGTCAATTTCACACCCGAGGCGGCGGGGCTGCATTTGACCCGCGGCTTCGCCCGATTTCCTCCGCAGTTTCATGATCCTCAAAAACCAGGATCACCAAACTGCGAAGGAAATCGGGTGAAGCCCCGGAGCTTCGGGTGTGAAATTGACATGTTTGTGTCGGGGCACACGGCGGCTGTGCTGTCTCTCTCTCTCTCTCTCTCTCTCTCTCTTTGGAGAAGATCACCTTTCCCCCTGGTACAGAGACACCTGTGTCTCCTTCCATTACCAGAACTGTCACAGCATTTCCTGCCCTCCCCGACTCTCATTCATCACAGTAGCCAACTCCGGTTTGGGAAGTCCCTGGTACTTTGGGAGGGGGGGGCCTGAGGGGAGGGGGGTTGCAGGGGGGGAGGTCAGCAGGGACATGATGCCAGAGTCTGGAGATCAACTGTGTTTCCTGGATATCTCCAGGCCCCACCTGGAGGTTGGCAAACCTAACTGCCATCGATAAGCTTCTGCTCCTTACCAGAGGTCATTTCGGGGGGGATCGGGGGGGTCGCAGTTCCCCCGGGTGAGGTACAGGGGGCGGGGCACATGACGAAGCCCCGCCCCCCGCTTCCGGCCACCCCGCTTCCGGCCCTCATTCAGCCAGGAGGAGGCAGGAGAAGAGGGAGGGTAAGTTGCTTCCTCCCTGCCTCTCCCCACCCCTGCCTGCCTGGGGCCAGGAAGGGCCTTTGCGGGGCTTCCTTGCACTCCCGACGGCCTTGCAGGTCCACCGCCGGGCCCCTCATGGGGCTCGGCAGTGGAGCTGCAAGGCTGGCAGCGGCGGCCGGGACCGTTGGGGGCGGGGTGTGTGGCCTTATGACACACTTCCGGTGATGTCAGGGGTTGTGGCCTCATGACACACTTCCGGTGATGTCAGGGGGTGTGGCATATGCTAATGAGTTATGCTAATGAGTTCCCCTAGCTCTTTTTCTACGAAACGACCCCTGCTCCTTACAATCTGTTTTAAAACTATGTAAGTTAAGGTCTCACTTGCAACATAGACAGAGGACCCCAATTATGCAGCCTGTGGATGTAGCTTCCAGGAAGGAGTAGGTTTAGACTAGGGGAGGTGGATCCAGTGACTGAAGGTGAGCTGCAGGGGGAGTCTGCCTGCTGGGGACCAGGGTAAGGTCTCCTGGGCTCTCATCGTGTAGCCGCATCTCTGCAGGGGAAGGTTTCTGGCTTCTGCGATGTCCAGTTTGTTCCTTTTTACAAGCAGGGTGAAGTGGAAGAATGTGGCACTTTGGTGGGCTGGAGTCTGCTCCCCACAAAGCCGTATCAAGCCAGAACCAATTGTCTGACTGAATTAATGGATATTATCTGTTGCATATTTCTCTTGTCTTACACCTATGTGTTTAGTTATATAAATCTTGTACTGTTCTATACGTTGGAGGGTTTTGGCTTAAAACAATTTTATTTAACTTGCATTGTCTCGCAAGTTCTTTTCCTGACAGCACTCACACAGGCAGAGGATATATGAACATCTGTGTATCTGGTACATTTTCCCTCATACTTCCTCAGAGGATCTTAGGGGAGGGACAGAATGTTTGTGTAGGTGTGTGTGGTGGGGTCACCCAGTGAACTTTTAGGGCAGAGTGGGAAGTCAAACCTGGTTTTCCTAGATCTTAGTCTGACACTTGGTCTACTACTCTATGCCTGGTCTGTGGAAGATGTACTTCTTTTGCCTGTTATTGAGCATCCTACCTATCAATCTCGTTGGGAAGCTCTAAGTCCTAGCCAGGGGTCATTTCCTGGCGGAGCGCACAGGAGCGGAGCTCCAGCAGTAAGGAGCCCGGGGGTGGGCACATGCAACAAGCTCCACCCCCTGCTCCCAGCAGTCCTCAGTCGGGCCACAAGGAGCAAGAAGCAGCCAGGTAAGTTGCAGAGCCCCCCCCCAGCCCGCCTTCAGGTACAAGCTCTCCCTCCTCTGTGAGGGCAGATCTGCGCGTCCCCTCCCCCATAGCTAGCAATCCAAAACAGTCCAGTGGTACCTTTAAGACCAAGTTTTATTCAAGTAGAAGCTCTCTCTCCTCTGTGAGGGCAGATCTGCATATTCCCCCCCCCTCCAATAGCTAGCAATCCAAAACAGTCCAGTGGAGCGTGAGCGGTGGGTGCTGCCTTCTGACACACTTCCAGTGATGTCAGGGGGTGTGGCATATGCAAATAAGTTATGCTAATAAGTTTTGCTAATGAGCTCCTGCACCTCTTTTTCTACGAAATGACCCCTGGTCCTAGCATTGCAAGTGAGGAAGAATTTCGTATCTGCAAAGTGCAAAGCTGTTTCCATAGGACTGGAGAATTAAAATTTGGAGCCAAGTACTTCAATGAAACCCAGTCAAAATCTGCTCTCTGCTCTTGACAATATGGACTGCTTCCTGCAACCAGAAGGGTTTGCTGGCATACACATTCCCCTGGATCAAATTGCCTGCACTTGCTACATAAGAGTTACTATGGAGAAAGAGGGGAGATGTAATCTTTGGTGCCAAGATCTGGAATTACTTTCCAGAATACAGCAGGACCTTGACAGTAAGTGATGCGGACTCATTTACAGACAGTGAGAGCTCAGAGCTTTTGGCAGCCAAACAGAGAGCTGAAATGCTTCCGATTATCCAGTTACGGTCCGGGTTATCCAGTTACCAACAAAGTGGCACTTTCTCAACTTTTTAAATAGTGAGTCATCCTAAGCACATGGCTGATTCTGAAGACTGCTTTAATGAAAATTAGTAGGACAATGAGTGTGCAGCATTACTCATATGCGAGGAAGGGAGGGGCTGTGGTTCAGTAACAGCAGAGCATCTGGTTGGCAAGCAGGAGGGGCCGGGTTCAATCCCTAGCATCGCCACTGAAGAAAGAATCAGGCAGTGGATGATGTGAAAGACCCTAGAGAGCTGCTGCCAGCCTGAGTAGACAATTCCAACCTTGAGGGACTGAGGGTCTGAGTCACACTAGAAGGCAGCTTCATGCATTCAAGACAAATCCAAAAACCATCTCTAGTCTTAATCACACACCTCAGAAAAAATACTCTAGCCTGGGAACTAAGCCATAAAATCCTCAGGTTTCAGCTGAAAGGATCTGGTCCCCCCCTTTGTGTAGACAGATTGGCAGGGAAGCGATCACCATTTCCTTACCTGTCAGGAAGAGGTAAGATAAATTTTCTTTTTTGATATCCTTTTCTAGGGGCATAATATACATAGAGGATGTGCTCCTGGTTATGATTGGATAAAGGCAGTGATGGGAAGCTGTCAGAGAGATACCTTCCCCTGGGAAATAAAGAGGGAGTGGTGGCGCAGGCAATACGACGCCTGCGGTTAACATTAATAGCGAACAGCCACAATGGCTGTTCGAATCCCCACCTCGGCCGGGTTGAGCCCCCGGCCCCCGGCCCAGCTCCCGCTAACCCAGTGGCTCTAGTAACAACAAGAGGAATGGGTACCTGCCCTAGGTGGCAGGGGGCACCATCCTCCTGGCTCTGTGCCGGGAGTGCGGTCGGCAGCAGCGGAGAGAGACTAAGAGGTGGCGGCGGCGAGAGAGGAGAGAAATGGCGGCAAAAAAGAGTCGAGCGATCCAGGGAGGCGGCGGCCAAATTGAGTGGAGGCAGAGCCGGAGCCGGAGCGACGTGGTGACGTGGGACACAGCACGGCAGGAGCCGACAGGACGTTTGCCGGAAGCTGTGCCCGAAAGCAGCGGCGCTCCGAAGGAGAAAAAATCGCTAGAGCCTGCTCGGACTTGTTCGCCAGCCATCCGGATCGCCGAAAGGATCAACGAGGCCACCAGAGAGGAAGAAGGACTGTGCCGCATGGGTGCTGGTAGGATATCCCCTCCCCAAGAGAATTGTGGCCCTAGCTAGGTATTAACTACTCAGTAGTTCATTGTAAACTGCTCTGAGACCCATTAGGGGTCATGGCTGGTATATAAAATCCCATGTAAAGTAAAGTAAAAAGTAAAAAGATTTAACACATACACACACACACACACTGCAAAAGCTTGCAAGCCAAAAATCAAGGGAACGTGAAAACATACAATGCAAGAACTTGGGAACGGAGAGAAAGGGAGCAAAGTCTGTCTTGACCAACCTCTGTTTAAAAGTTAATAACATAAGAGAACATAAGAGAAGTCAATGTTGGACCAGGCCAATGGCCCATCTAGTCCAACACTTTGTCACACAGTGGCCAAAAAATACCAGGTGCCATCAGGAGGTCCAGCAGTGGGGCAAAGACACTAGAAGCCCTCCCACTGTTGCCTCCCCAAGCACCAAGAATACAGAGCATCACTTGACCCAGACTGAGGGTTCCTTCCTCTTGAAGCAGTCCGTGGGCATGAATTGCATGTATGCAGTTCAGTTCATGGATCAGGAACCAAACCATGAAACTATATGAACTGGGGTGTGTGTGTGCAAACTGAACTGGTTCGTATGGGTTCATGACCCCTGCTTTCTGCTCCCCACTGCTTTTCATGGGAACCAGTGGTTTAAATGGCTCCCAACCATTTTACTGTTTTATATTATGTGTTTTTACTCTTTTAATCTTGGCACTTCGTGCCCTTGTTAGCCCCCCTGAGTCTTCGGGATAGGGTGGGATACAAATCTAAGGATAAATAAATAAATAAAAATAAATAAATTTTAACCAAACAGTTGAGCAGCAGAGCACCACTCAGCTGTTGGGTTTAAGTGGCTCAGAGCTGAACCCAAGAAAGCCCCTATTATGAGCTGAGCCATGTGGAACAAACTACTCTGCCTGGCTCAACTGTTTAAAGGAGCTCTCCTGGGCAGCCAGTCCCTGGAGCTAGCTGACAAAGAAAGTCCTTTAAACAGCTGAGCCACACTGAGCAGTTTGCTCCATGCAGCTCAGCTCTTTAAAGGGGCTTTCTTGGGCAATGAGCCCCAGGGGCTGACTGTCCAAGAAAGCCTGTTTAAAGATCTGAGATGCAGGAGCAGGCTCAGCTGTTTGGAGCCCAAAACAGCTGAACTGTGGGAACAGTCTGCCCCACAGCTCGACTGTTTCTCAGCTGTTTTGGTGGGTTCCATGAGGAGGAGAATCAGGGATTTAAACCCCTGCTTTTTGCTCTCCACAGACCTCCATGAGCTGCCTTAACATTCATGGAGGTTTGTGGCCAGGCTACAGTTTGCAGACTTCAGTCTATTTATGCCACACATTTCTCTGCAATGGGGACCTAAAGAGGCTTACATCATTCTCCTCCTTGCAATTGTTTCTGAGATGACCTGTCTTGGTTCTTTCCTGTGAGAAAGTGGTGTAGTGGTTAGAGTGTTGGACAAGGACCTGGAAGACCCCAGTTCAAATTCCCACATGGCCATCTAAGCTTGCTGGGTGACCTTGGGCTAGTCACAGACTCTCAACCTAGCCTACCTATTTTATGCAATTCCACAGGGCCTGTGAGGCAGAGATATTCCACCAGGCATTTGGTTGAGGACAGTGACAGTTTCCATCATGGCTGACACTGTGCCCGACCTGAATCTCCTGTTCCTTTTGAATTATTCCCTCCCCATGCCCACAGAACACTCACAATCCAGGACTGGGAGGGAACTGCAAAACATAAATTTGTCACTTGTTTTTGTTGGAAAAATTGGCAAACTAGTTAAATATTCAAAGATTGCAATGGATCTTTGCTTCACTGGAGAGGAGGCATTTTCTTCTGTGTAAAAAATCTTTATTTCTAAGGGAAGGGTTCACAGGAAATCTACAAAACAACAAAGACACCAATGGCTGCAATCACGCACACTAAACAATCCATTTTCAATCCACTTTCAATGCTCTTTAGAATTAGATTTTGCCAGTTCACACAGTAAAATCCAGTTGGAAACTGCATTGAAAGTGGATTGAAAGTGGATTATTTAGTGTACGTGATTCCAACCTAAGACTACATCTTTACACTTTGACCACACGGTCTACAACAATGGAGATTCTTCTTCTTCTTGACCCCTAGAAGGAAATCACCTGAATGCATTAACCAATGAGTGTTAGTAAATAGGCTTCAGTTTCCCGGGCTCTCTTCCCATTGGCTCTGTGCCAGGTTCCCCTCCAGGTCAGTAAACAATAGCACGCAAGGTAATAGCACACAAGGTAATATAATGACTGGATTTTAATGACTGGATTTTAGATCTTGCAACACACATATTTCCAACAGTTTTAACTGTTTTAACTGTCAGAGATAGTTTCATGGTTTTAATTATTTTAAATTTGTCCATCGCCTAGAGCCTGACCTTTGTGGGGATTAGCCAATTTATAAATGTAATGAAATAAATGATAAACACCTCACAGGGTGGTTGTGAGGATAAAATGGAGGAGAGGAGAACGATGTAAGCCTCTTTGGGTCCACATTGTGGAGAAAGGTACTGCATAAATAAAGTAAATATTATATATATTTCAGATGTGAACCATATTGACTAAGCCACATTAAAAGGGACTGTGAGAATTTAAGCTAAAACACTATAGTACTCAGGGCATTAATCATACAAGTAAAGGTAGGTCCACATGGCCCTGTATCCAGGTGTGTGCTTGTCGGGAATGTAAAAGGAAATGCTTACAGGGTTCACCAAACACAATAGCTTAGGCAACATTTGGGAGATTAATGAGAAAGCTATCTTTCCAGGAAACTGCAGCCCTGTTTCTCCCCCACACACACACACACAAATACCTCCAGTGCGCCTCCAATCATACTACCAACAGGGTGATCATTCCACTTTATGTGTTTGTGTGTATGTGGTGCTTTCATTTACAAATCATTCAGTTTTTGTCTCCCCCTGCACTTGCGCTGCTGCACTGAAGTGATGGGGCAACCTAACACCCCCATTGGTCCCCACTGGCTGATGCAGATACTGCCCCCAAAAGCTCACCAGTGAATCGAGCCTTGCCTACATGTCTGTCATTTTGATTGGTTAGCTGCTTTCCCATGCTGGACAGGTTGTTTTGATTGGCTGTATTGCCTCTCCCCTTTTTTACAAACAGTAGTTAAGTAGCATAGCTTTGATCGTGGCCAGTTGCAAAGCTAAGGGAATGTTGCTTTTGAATGTTGTTGTTGAGGTTCTTCAAAGCACCCTTATGCTGGTCTTGTTCCATTAATCAATATTGGATTTTGCTGTTTTTATCCTCTGTTCTTTATTACTGCGTGTACTGATTTTGTTCACAGAAACTGTGAGTGTTGGGAAGGGGGAGCCATGTACCGTATAGGCACCTCTTTTGGCCAGCGGAGGCTGAGGCCACAGTCTCGGCTTGCTTACCCAAACAGGGCTTCTCAGGCTGCCAGCTCCCTCACTGCTGCCTCTGTTTGCCTGCCTATACTGCACACAGAATTTGAAAACGGCACCCAGGCACAGGGTTCAAATGTGTGCTAAGGGATGATGAAGATGGTGATGATGATGATGATGATGACTTGAATTTCTGAATTGCCCCATCCCTGAATACACAGGGCACTGGGCGATTTACAACAGGTTAAAAACAGAAATACAATTTCAAATCGACAGATCAATTAATCCTAGTTACACAATCTCCAGATGGCATCTATAATTTAGTGTAAAACCTGCTCTGGACTGTTCTTCCATCTCATGGGCAGGTTAAAAGAAGGCTGAAGTTGGCAAGATGGAAAAAAAGAGGAGGGTGCCAACTATGATGGAAAACCATTGGTGTCTGCAAGAAGAAGAGGAAGAGGAGTTATTTATACCCCGCCCTTCACTACCCAAGGGAGTCTCAGAGGGGCTTAAAAACTCCTTTCCCTTCCCCCTCCCTACAACAGACACCCTGTGAGGTAGGTGAGGCTGAGAGAGCTCTGACAGAAACTGCTCTTTTTCAAGGACAGCTCTTATCACAACTACGGCTTGCCCAAGGTCATCCAGCAGGTACAAGTGGAGGAGTGGGGAATCAAACCCGGCTCTCCCAGATTAGAGTCCGCGCACTTAACCACTACACCAAACTGGCGGAACATCTCTGCTTTACAGGCCCTGCAGAATTGCATGAAGTCACACAGGGCCCTGATGGAAGTCAGCAGAGAGTTCCATCGTGTTTCATGAGACAACAAGGCCTTTTCGGGTCTTTTGATTGGTCATGATGGTTTGTTCAGTGCCTGCACAGGCTACTCCTGGCCTGCTGTAACATGAGTGTCCAATAAAAAAAGAAATCACCCCTCTGCCCAAGACAAAATGGCAAGGTGGGCAGGACACTGTGAAACAGCACAGACATTTTAGACTGGCGAAAAGCCAAAATCAAGTCATTTCCGGGGGGGGGATGATAAGGGGGACAAATGACAAGTTTCAGAAAGAGATGAAGAGAAACTGAAACAGCAAGAGATTGCAAATGAAGCTGTGTAGAAGCAGGGGTGGGGGAGTAACAAAGGGAAATGAAACTGGAACATTAAGGCTGACTGGAAGACATCTAAGCCTCCTGCCCACTGGAAAATAATTAATCTGTGGGAAAGATTTGGAGAATTAGCACACTGCTTCTACAAAAGACAAAGCAGGGATTTGTCCTAGAATTGTCGACTTGGTAAGCATAAAGAGGACAGGTAAGCTAGCTAGTTAAACTGGCCTAGTAAGCTATGTGTGTGGCAAGATGCATGAGTCACATCCTGATTTTCATTTTGACATTCAACTGAAATAAGGCTGAGATTCAGATCAGAGGCAGGCACAGATATCTTCCATACAATGCAGAAATTTGGAAGTTAGATTCAGTAAGAGTGGACTGAGACAGAGAGAGTAAGTTGCTTCTCAGACTATTGCAGTAGAGAGGTGACTATAGGCCATTCACTATTAGGTTTGCCAGCCCCCAGGTCTGGGAAGGTTTTCCCACACTCCTGGGGGCTCCATGTTGTGTCCTAGAACTGCCACCAGGTAGTAGCCAGGCGAGCAGAGCTTGATTCCCAAAAGAACAATAGGGACTAGGCTCCTAAGGTCCACTAGGGGAACCAATAGAAATCATGGCGGGAGATTCAAACCCCCCAATGGAATCTAGGGGTGTTCCCTTGGAAATGTATATATTTGGCCACTTTGCCGTTTGTTGCCTTTTGTAGTGTGAAAGTACTGAGTAAACACGTGTTTCTTATGTCGTGGTCCAAGTCGTGATATATCGAACCAAGTACTTTTCAGTGGTGACGAAGGTGGGATGCTGACGAGTGAGCCTGACTCTTGCCGGCATCGAGCCTCACTACTGCTCACCGCCGCCACCGGAGTCATGACCACCGTCCATCACTATCAGTATGAACGACCCTGAGTCCACAACCAGTGCAGCATCGAGCACCGAGTCCAAGGAGGAAGTATCCGCGCCCCGCATGCAACCGAACAGCAATGCGCGGCCACTCGCACCTTCTGACCAAAATCGCTCCCCACAACATGCTAGAACCATGGCCACAGCCCACAGAAGTTTGGACAAGTTCGACATTTCACGGCCCGAGATGTGGGACTCATGGACGGACCAGCTGACCTGCTACCTAGTGCTCAACGGCTTCATGGACGCTGGTCAACGGAGGGTCCTGCTCATCAGCTCATACAGTACGGATACTATTCAACTCGCCAAGAGCCTACTGGAGCCTAGATCGATCCTGGAATGTGCGTTCGAGGAGATCCTGGAGGTCCTCAACACCTATTTCAGCCCAAAACCGACTTTCCTGGACAGGAGGATGGGTTTCCAGAGCTGCGTACAGGGCCCCGCGGTATCGGCCGCGGCTTGCATGGTCATGCGACACCAGTTCGCCATAGACTGCGCCTTCCCCGGACAACCTCCTAACACAGTTTGTGTGGGGCCTGAGCGATACCAAGCTGCGAGGGAAGATGATTGGAAATCTCACGCTGAAACTGGACGAGGCCCTACAGCTCAGCACCGCTCATGAGGCACGCTGAAGAGACTTTGTCCTAATGGGGGCCCCCACCTGCGACCGTCATCCCTGAACTTGGTGGACTTTCAGCGGAACCAGGTTCTGATTCGGGGCGAGGTCGCTTTCCGCGTGTAGTATAAGGGCTTTGTGGGGGTCTTGAATTTAGTAGTGGTGAACGGTAACTTAGTTAGTCTCCTGGGCTGTTCGCGGTTTGGGCCGTTGGGCATAACAGTCGGGGGTGGTGGTAAATAAATGCACACAGAGGGATTTCGCCAAGATTTCCCGGAAATTCCCCGCTGTTTTCGATGGAGTACTGGGGTGTTACAAAGGGCCCCCGGTCTCCCTACAGCTAGATCCCAAAGTTGCCCCCATATGTGGATGGTTCTGCACAGGCCCCATTTCCATTCGGCCCAAGATAGATGCGGAATTGGATAAACTGGTGGTGCAGGGCATCCTAGAGCCCGTATCTCACGTGCCATGGGAAACCCCGATAGTGATCCCTATCAAGCCTAATGGGGACATGCACATCTGCACGGATTATAAGTGCACCCTCAACCAGGCGCTTGCCGACCACACTTACCTGGTGCCCGTCTTGAGCGACATATTGGCCTCACTTGTGGGTGCTAAGATTTCAGGAAGCTGGACCTTGCCTAAGCTTACCAACAGCTGCCCATGGATGAGGCGACGGCCCTCGCTCAAACAATTGTGACACACCAGCGGGCATTTAAGGTTAAGAGGTTACAATTTGGGGTGAGCGTGGCCCCGGGTATATTTCAACAAATGATGAACTCTTTGCTAAAAGGGATTCCTTGCATGACGCCGTTCTTTGACGACGTCCTCATCGCGGTGGCCACGCCCGAGGACTTTACTTCTCGCCTCCATGCCGTTGTCCTCCTCCGCTTCAACTCCACGGGACTGAAGGCAAAGCGGGAAAAATGCCTTCTTGGGGTGCCAGAAGTGGACTTTGTGGGGTATCAGATCGATGAGGCGGGCCTGCACCCAGCTATCGATAAGGTCAAGGATATTGTCGAGGCCCCGGAGCCCAAGTGCAAGGCAGAGCTACAGGCATTCCTAAAAATTCCTGGGGCTAATACATTTTTATCATGTGTTTCTGCCACACAAGGCCGCCATGGCGGAGCCGCTCCTCCGCCTTTGGACAAGTCCACCCCTGGGTCTTGGGGTCCCAAAGAGGCAGCGGCATTTCGGGGGGTGAAGGCGCTTCTAATTTCCAATGTGGTGCTGGCGCACTTCAATGAGTCCCTGCCGGTCGTCTTAGCCTGTGATGCCTCCCCCTATGGAATGGGGGTGGTATTGGGGCATGTCCTCCCCGATGGATGAGAAGTCCCCATGGCTTATTATTCTAGGACCCTCTTGGCCGCCAAGCACCAATTGACCAGGAGGGTCTGGTGATGGTCGCGGGGGTAAAAAAGTTCCACAACTACGTGTACAGCCGCCCTTTTAAGATTGTGACTGATCACAAGCCACTACTCGGCCTTTTTGTGGCTGACAAGCAGACGCCCCAGGTCCTGTCACCCGTGTCCTACGTTGGACTTTGTTCCTGTCCGGCTACCAGTATCACCTGGAATACCGCCTGGGAGGACGATGGGCCATGCAGATACCCTGAGTAGGCTGCCCCTTCCATCAGTGGACCCAGATCCGGCCCCGGCCCCTGAGGTCTTGGTTTTGGACAGCCTTCCTGAGCAGCCTTTGCAGGCCAAGGACGTCACGTCCCACTCCGCCTGGGACCCCGTGATCTCCCATGTTCTGGGTGGTGAGGGGGTGGTGAGGGGGTGGCCTGCAGCCTCTCCGGGACCAGAGTGCAGGGCTTTCGTGACGTGGAAGACCAAGCTGTCAGCTCTAAAAGGCTGCCTACTGTGGGGGGACAGAGTCGTGATTCTGAGCACCCTACAGTCCGGAGTGCTACACACCCTACATGAAGCTCACCCGGGAGTAGTGCGGATGAAGACACTCGCCCGGAGTTATGTGTGGTGGCTGGGAATAGACGCAGAGATTGAGGGGTGGGTCTGGGGATGCCAGACCTGCCAGGAAGTCAGGGCCAATCCACCTCGTGACCCCACCCTATCCTGGGAGTCTACCCGGAAACCGTGGTCCCACCTACACATCGACTTTGCGGGGCTCTTCCAAGGACTTTTATTCCTGGTCACTGTAGACTCATACTCCAAGTGCTTGGAGATAAGTCCCGTGTCTACTACATCTTCAAAAGCAGTGATACACGCCCTCCGCTGCATCTTCTCCACACATGGCCTGCCCGACACCCTGGTCTCCAACAATGGAGCAGGTTTTACATTGGCTGAATTCCAGGCATTCCTCCCTGGCACATCAGGTCGGCCCCATTTCATCCCGCGACCAACGAACAGGCCGAGAGGATGGTCTGGACCGTGAAAGAGGCCCTCCGCTGGATCACAGATGGAGACTGGGAGTTCCGGCTGGCCTGATTCCTTATGGCGCAGAGGACGATGCCCAGTCCTTTCTCAGGCCAGAGCCCAGCAGAACTCCTGATGGGGGGGGGAGACCAGTGACACTGCTGGATCGAGTGCACCCCGACCGTGCGCTGAACGCAAGGAAGATGGTCAAGGTGCGGGATGCTCCAAGGGGATTCTTCCCAGGGGACCCAGTCTACCTGAAGAACTTCGGCGCTGGGCCAGCATGGATAGCAGGTCAGATAGTGAGACTCACTGGGCTGGTCTCTTATGTTGTTTCCACAGAAGACTGTTGAGTACTCAACAAACACATCGATCAGCTGAGACAGCATCAGGAAGGAGGACTCCCCTGACCAGCTGCAGAGGCGGCAGACCCGCCGGAGGCAAAGGCTGGACTAGAATTCCCCAGCACAAGCGACACCCAACAGTGGGACCCCACTCCAGGGGCAAGAGAAGCAGTGCCCCTGCAGCTGGTACCGCAGCCCACCGGGGCCCTGGAAGGCACCGCCCCAGACCCCGGTACCCTGGAGCCAGTGCCAGTGCCCACACCAAGACGTTCCCTGAGAGAGCGCCAGGCCCCTGTATATGTAAGAGACTATGTTACCCAGGTGGGGACGGACTATGAGGGGAGGGGTGTTGTGTTCTGGAACTGCCACTAGGTAGTAGCCAGGCGAGCAGAGCTTGATTCCCAAAAGAACAATAGGGACTAGGCTCCTAAGGTCCACTAGGGGAACCAATAGAAACCATGGTGGGAGATTCAAACCCCCCAATGGAATCTAGGGGTGTTCCCTTGGAAATGTATATAGTTGGCCACTTGGCCATTTGTTTTTGTCTTTTGTAGTGTGAACGTACTGAGTAAACACGTGTTTCGTATGTCGTGTTCTGAGTCGTGATGTATCGGACCGAGCACTTTTCACTCCAATCTGCCCCCAGCCAGATGGCCAGTGGGGAAGCCCTGCCCCCAAGCCGTGGCCACCCTTCTCCCTCCCTGCTAAAAGGTTTGAAGGGCTTCAGCTGATCTGTGGGGAGCACATGGCCTGCCGACCAGCTAGAAGGCCCTTCAGATCTTTTAGCAGGGAGGGAGAGGGGCTGTCGCTGGCCACACACTCTGCTGGCCAAAAGACCCCGCAAGCAGGGTGGCGGCACATGGGCCTGAATCCCAAGTGATGAATTGCAGCTGGGAAATGAGCCCCTCGTGTGCTGTGCCTTTAAAGGGTCTTTTTGCTGGTGGAGCTGTGGCCGGCGACAGCCCCTCTCCCTCCCATCCAGCTGGTTGGTGGGCCACATGCTCCCCGCCAATCAGCTGTAGCCCTTTAAATCTTTTAGCAGGGAGGGAGAGGGGTGGCTGTGGCTTGGGGGTGGGGCTTGGGTGTGTCTCCGCCCACTCCCAGAACACCCCCCGAATACCCCCGCTGGATTGATGAGGGGACATGGCAACCCTATTCACTATAACTCAACATAGCATACCTCACAGGATGGTTGTGGGAACAGAGTGAAGAAGGAGGAATTCTGTGCACCATTCACATTCTGTACCTCACAAAAAGGGCAGTAATGCTCAAGGGTCACGCAATGTTCCCTCTAAATTGTGGGATTTTGTGAGCAAAAATTCTACTTGGTGAGCTCCTGATGTCAAATGTGTGAGCCAGCGATTTGGCTGCTGCATAAGACAAAAATGCATGAGCCAGAGGCTGAAATACTGTGAGCTAGCTCACACTAACTCAGCTTAGAGGGAACACTGGTCACAAGCAAACAGGCAGGGAAGAACAATCAGGGCAGGATACAGTGATCAAGGCAGGAGCTGGAGGTTTTCAGGCAAAGTTCTCACCCTCAAGTCCAAGGAAGATGACTTGGAGAAGCAGAGACAGTTAGTTCGGCACACAGAAAGACTCTCGGGGACTTGTATCCCACTCTGAGAATGGCAGCCCCATCAGGGAGCCCGAGGGTCAAGGGGAAACAGGGCATTGTGCTGAAGAAAGGGGGAGTGTTCCCTCAGAAGGGACCTCTTCTACAGTCGGTAAACAGGTATCCTTTCACACCTAGGAACTATCTTTGGTCAAGGAGGGAGCTCTCACTAGTTGGTGATGATTCAAAAACAGCAAAAGAATTAAAGAAAGCAGCTAGATGAAATGGTGTCATAAATAGGTGATATTAACTACCCACACGTTGATTGAGTCAATGTGTGTTCACATATTGACAGCCAGTTTGGTGTAGTGGTTAAGTACGCGGACTCTAATCTTGGAGAACCAGGTTTGATTCCCCACTCCTCCCCTCGCAGCTGCTGGATGACCTTGGGCAAGCCATAGTTCTGGCACAGCTGTTCTTGAAAAAGAGCCATTTCTGTCAGAGCTCTCTCAGCCCCACCTACCTCACAGGGTGTCTGTTGTGGGGAGGGGAGGGGAAAGGAGTTTGTAAGCCACTCTGAGACTCCTTTAGGTAGTGAAGGGTGGGGTATAAATCCAACCTCCTCCTCCTCCTCTTCTTCTTCTTCATGTCAGGAGAAAGAGATCAGGTTTCTAGATAATCTCAATGATTGTGCCATGGAGCAGATGGTCCCAGAACCTACTGGGGGGACAAGATCTTGGATTTGGTCCTAAGTAATTCTCAAGACCTGATGAGAGATGTAAATGTGATAGCACCATTTGGGAGCAGTGATCATAATGCTATTAAGCTTAGCATTTAAGGGAGTTGCTCCAAAAGACCAGCACAATCACATTTATCGTTAGAGGGGGTAACTTCACTCGAATGAGGGGGCTTGTGAAATGGAAACTGAAAGGAGTGGTAAGACGGGTCAAATCCTTTTGGGAAGCTTGGATTCTATTTAAAACTACAATCCTGGAAGCTCAAATAAAATGTAAAGTGCAGGTTAGGAAAGGCACAGAGAAGTATAAAAAAAGTAATGGAAGCAGTAAAAGGTAAGAAGGCTTCCTTTAAGTGGTGGAAGGCTAGTCTGAATGAGGTAAATAAAAAGGAGAACGGGCTTTGGCAAATAAAATGCAAGCTGGCGATCAGACAGGCAAAAAGGGAGTAGTAGGACTGTATTGCAAAAAAAAAAAAAAACCCAGCACACATAAAGACAAATAATAACAGTTTCTTCAAATACATTAGAAGCAAGAACCCAGCCAAGGAGGCGGTGGGGCCTTTGGATGACACAGGGGTAAAAGGATTACTGAAAGATGATAGGGAAATGGCTGAGAAGCTGAATACATTTTTTTTGCCTCTGTCTTCACTGTGGAAGATGGGAGGTGCTTTCCCACTCCAGAACCTCTGATTTTAGGAGGGGTGTCAAAAGTCCTGAGCTGGAGCTGAGAAAGGAGGTTCTATGACTGATGGACAAATTAAAAACTGACAAATCACTAGGTCCAGATGGCATACATCTTAGAGTTCTGAAAGAACTCAAATAGGAACTTGTAGATCTCCTGGCAAAAATATTCAATCTAACACTAAAGTCTGCCTCTATTCCCAAGGACTGAAAGGTAGCTAATGTAACCCTCATCTTTAAAAAACGTTTCAGATGAGTTCCAGAAATTACAGGCCAGTCAGTTTAATGTTGATACCAGGTAAGTTGGTGGAATCCATTGTTAAGGATAGAATTAGTAGGCACATTGATGAACAAAAACTATTGAGAAGGAATCAGTATGGATTCTGTAAGAGGACATCTTGTCTCACTAACCTTTTAGAGTGCTTTCTTTGAGGGGGTGAACAAGCATGTGGACAAGGGTGACCTAGTAGACATTGTCCTAGATTTCCAGAAAGCTTTTAAAAGCTCCATATGCTTATCCGATTCCCTCTTGAAGCCACCCATGCTTGTAGCCGCCACCACCTCCTGTGGCAGTGAATTCCATGTGTTAATCACTCTTTGGGTGAAGAAATTGTTGAGGGCAGTAAGAAGCAGGGAGGACTGTGAGGTGCTCCAGAGCCATCTGTCAAGGCTGGGCGAATGGGAGTCAATGTGGCAAATGAGGTTCAATGCGGGCAGGTGAAAAGTAATGCACGTTGGAGCCAAAAGTCCAAACTGGTGGTAACTAACCAGGAGAGAAATCTTGAAGTCATGGTAAATAACTCACTGAAGATGTTGACTCAGAGTGTGACTGCAATAAAAAAGGCCAACGCTATGCTGGGGATTATTAGGAAGGGGATTGAAAACACATCAGCCAGTATCAGAATGCCCCTGTACAAATCTATGGCCTCATTTGGAATACTGTGTATAGCTCTGGTCACTGCACCTCAAAAAAGATATTATAGCATTGGAAAAGGTACAGAAAAGGGCAACTCAAATGATTAAAAAGATCTAACACCTTCCCTATGAAAAACAGTTAAAGAGGTTAGGGATCTTTAGCTTGAAGAAATGATAATTGAGGGTTGACATAATAGAGGTTTACAAAATTATGCATGGGATAGGGCAGGTAGAGAAAGAAATACTTTTCTTCTTCTCATGGGCACTCGATGAAATTAAGAAGCAGTCAGGTTAGAACAGATCAAAGGAAATACATCTTCACCCAAAGAGTTATTAACACATAGAATTCACTGCTGCGGGAAGTGGTGGCGGCTACAAGCAGAGACAGCTTCAAGAGTGGAGTGGATAAATATATGGAACAGAGGTCCATCAGTGGCTATTAGCCACAAGGTATAGATGGAAAACTATGAGTGTGGTCACACTGGTGGCTTGGTGCGATATGGCACCACCTCTAATTGTAATGGTTTAAACTTTTGTGGGGCATATCATCCAGACAGCACACCTTGTTGTGGATTACCCGTGCGGCTGTCTCCTGGTCAAGCATCCACATTACTGCAGCGCCTCAGCCACGGAGCATGCTGCCTGGTCAATTTTTAAAATGCAGGTGGGTGCATATATGCTCATGTCCATGCATATATGCTTATGCGCATGTGCGTGCATGCATGCATAGGCAAAAACTCAAAAGATACCAACCCACTGGTGGAAACAGATCTGCAGGTTCAGACCGCCAATCCATTTTGCGTATGTTCCCTCATGTTCAGACATCCCACCATGCACAATGAATGTGTAGGGGTATGCCTGAGGAACGCCTGACAGATATGGCTGTGTGACTGTGCCCACTTAATCCGGAGGGAAAGGGTGGCTATGTCGGGCCAATCTGCTTGTGTGATCACACTCTATGTCTGGGACAGTGTTGCTCTGTATTGTTGGTGCTTGAGGGGCTTCTGGAGTTCCGGCCTCACTGGTGGGCCTCCTGATAGTACCTGATTTTTGGCCACTGTGTAGGGCTGCCAAGCCGCGGCGGGGGATCCGCACGTCTTCACAGGATCCCTGCCGTGGGGGACAGCGATACGTGTTGCACCGCCGTCGCCAGGATATGATGGATTATTTGTTTTGAAAATGTATATGCTGCCTCTCCAAAAACCTGCCCTGGGTGGCTTGCTGTTGTTCAGTCGCACAGTTGAGTCTGACTCTTCGCAACCCCATGGACCACATCATGCCAGGCCTTCCTGTCTTCCGCTGTCCTCTGAAGTTGGCTCAATTTCATGTTCGTTGCATCGATAACACTGTCCAACCATCTCATCCTTTGCTGTCCCCATCTTCTTTGACCTTCAATCTTCCCCATAATCAGGGTCTTCTCCAGTGAGGGCTCCCTTCTCATTGGGTGGCCAAAGTATTTGAGCTTCAGCTTCAGTATCTGGCCTTCCAGGGAACAGTCAGGGTTGATTTCTTTTAAGATTGACTGATTTTGATCTCCTTGCAGTCCAAGGGACTCTCAAGAACTTAAAAAAACCCAGTAAGACCATTAAGACAACAGACATAAAAATTATCAATATTAAAATAAGTCATTCCTGTTGCTAGAGAAAGAGCCAGCGTTGTGTAGTATTTACGAGCAATGGATCGTAATCTGGATTCCCTTGGGACAGCCACAGTTCTCTCAGAACTCTCTCAGCCCACTTATCTCACAAGGTGCCTGTTGTGGGGAGAGGCAGGGAAATTTGAGGTGGGGTATCAAAACCAAGTCTTCTTCTTCTTAAATGGAACTGAGATGGGCAGTAGTGATAGATCACTGGATGTCAGGTGGTGAGCCATCCTGGTTTAGTGGAGAACAAGGTTTGAGTCCCCACACCTCCTCCACATGAAGCCTGGTGGGTGATCTTGGGCCAGTCACAGTTCTCTCAGATCTCTTTCAGCCCCACCGACCTCACAAGGGGCCTGTTGGAGGGAGAGGAAGGGAAAGCAATTGTAAACCACTTTGAGAATCCTTAATGTAGAGAATAATGGGGCATGAAAACCACCATGAAAATCAACCCACTAGCTGTTCTGAGCAGCCTTGCACCAGAGCAGCAGCTGCTTGTGTCCTAAGGTTGTGGCTGGGTAATAAGTAATAAATAAGTTGCTGTTTGTGACATCTTTTCTGCTCAGCATAGTCTGGGAACAAATAATACCATCCTAGGCAGGCCTATTCAGAATTCATGCCATCAAGAAATTAGAGCTGTCGCAGTAACATGCTGCGAGCACAGAGCACTCATCTCTGTCTCCATAGAATTTCATCCCAGAAGTGGACTCAGGAGTCTGATTGTTTCTAGGACAAGCCATATTTTAATGCACCTTTTCATCCTGTACTCTCAATCAACAAATAAATTCCCAGAATAGGAGTAAGCAATGCCACCCCTTTCAAAACTAACTCCTATTTTAAACACAATGCTTTTCTAGCTTTCTCTTTGGCATTTAGAGGTGTCTCGGTTCTCGTATTAAAAAATCCTACTATTTGTCAATAACTGAGAGCACAACAGAGACCCTTAAGTGTAGCCGGAAATAGAGGGTTTAAATTCATAGGCACAGGAATGAAGTAAAAGAGAGATTTATTGTTAGAAAGCAGGATCACTCAAGCATAGAAGGAAATAAGGTATCCAGCTGAAAAGCAAGCTAGTCAAGGCCAAGGGACATAAATGCTTAAACTCCAGACTTTCTAAAAGTCCTACAGACAAGCTATTTGATCCAATGTCATTGTTGTTGCCCTGTGGATTTAAAATGCAGGTTCAAACGGCAACATCTGTCTCCCGTTCCCCAGTCCTGAGCATCCTGCTCTCACCCATCTTGAAGTCAGAGTTATTTGACACCAGGGAACATCCGGTCTTTACAGATGTCAGTGGCTTCACCGCACATTTCCAGATGTCTCATTAATCCATTACGCTCTGAAGCCGTTTATGAAGTCTGACTTCACACTTCCATTTTATTCAGTTAGTGATGCGCGCTTAAGTGGATCTTCGCCCCTGGCTTCTGAATCACCACTTGAATGTTTCTGCACCCAAACATTCTGTCAGGATCAGGAGCCCTCAGGGGAGTTGTTTTTTGAGCGACAAATCCCCCCCACCCCCTCTTTCCTGTTTCTTGGGGTTGGAAAGCCTTCAGAGTTGCTTTGAGAGCATCCCAAAATTGGAACACGAGTAAATGTACTGAAGTAAATGGGGCTACTCTCATGTAAACTGGCATGTAAAGATGTTCACACTTTCCCCATGCATTCCAAGAGAGGCAAAGGGGAGGAGGCTGAGAGGGGCCACATTACTTGGCGGAGAAACTGTGGAGCTGTCAAAATGGACTGGTGCTTCAAATGAGCACTTCTGCATATGTGTGAAAGACAATTTTTTTAAAAGGATGCTGCCCGACCACCCTCTCCATGATTAGTAAAGGTAAAGGCTCGAAAGCCAGTCAAATCCGACTCTACGGATGTGGTGCTCGTCTCCATTTCCAAGCTGAAGAACCATGGTCATGTGGCCGGCATGACTAGACGCCGAGGCGCACGGAACGCTGTTACCTTCCCACCAAAGTGGTACCTATTTATCTACTTGCAATTCCTTGCTTTCGAACTGCTAGGTTGGCAGAAGCTGGAACCAGAGACAGGAGCTCACTCCGTCACGTGGGACTCGGGTCTCAAACTGCTGAACTACCGAACTTTTGGTCTGGAGCTCAGTGTCTTAACCACTGAGCCACCACATCTCCATGGTTACCACACAGCAATAATCAGTCCACCACGGAGTGAGCACATGGTGAGGCAGGTTAAGGGTGGTATGTCTGGTCAAACCTCTCTGGAAGAAATAACACCGGATAAAATAGAGACCGCACGAAGCCTGTCATCTGACCACAGCCCTTGAGAGCATTACTATGGGTTTCAAGCTTATGGTCACTGGGCTGGAGCTACAGCTGCAGCCACGTGTGGCATAGAGAGAAAGAACAAGAGGAAAGGGGGATCTATACTCCCCCAGGGACTATAGTCTCAATCTTCAATAGGGAACATTCAGGACTGAGCAGAAGTTTCCACCTCATATGATGAGAAGGATCTCCACCCGAGACCCTGAAAAGCCACAGTCAGTCTAAGTAGACAATACTGACTTCAATGGACCAAGGCTTTGATTCAGTAGAAGACAGCTTCATGTGTTGATTCACAGGCTGTTCAAGGATGACAGGCAACTAAGTGGGCCATGGACAGCCAGATTTCTCCTGTCACGGTGGCAGATAATAGATACCCTCAAGCCTCAGGCTGAATCCCAAAAAGGGGTGCCAGGCACATTTTTAAATAGATAACTGTAGTGTCAATTAGTCCCGGCTGGGATCCTTAGGGTTAATATAAGTCATATTAGCAACACACAATGGGTCGTGGCTGAACCAGCCGAACAAAAGAGCAGTTCAGTGGTTTCCCACACAGTGGGCAGTTCCTGGAAGTTCTTGGGCAGAGGATCATTTTGCTAATGCTACAGTTCTCTGAGCTCCCCGCAGGGCCATTAGAAGCTGTTTCTGGGCTTGGTTCCAGCATTCATTGGATGGCACCTTCCTGTGTTCCAGGCCCGATGATGCCATGCATAACCAGGAAACAGGAATGCTTCTAGAAGGAGAGAGGGATCCACATCGAGGAAAGCCAAGCATGCTGGCTGCTTAGCCTGTGCTGAAATCTTCGTGATCTCCATGCAGAGAGACCACTGGATGGGGTTATAGGGGGCTGAACTGTCTTGCCAGTCTAGGCTGCTGGAAAGAGAGGAGAAGTAGAAAGGCTATTTGCTCTGCGCAGGAGTTAGAATCATCTGGTCAAGCACTTGTTAGTTGTCACAGAAGCAGCTTCAACACAGAGACTTCTCAGTGCATGAAATGCAGCATGAGGTTCATGTATCTAGAGGCTGGCACAGCTGCTAGGGGAAGGATGCCCTCCCAAATTACCAGTATGTACCTGGACTCCTACTTGACTGTCTGCATCCAGAAAGAGAAGAAGAAGTTCTGGAGGGTTGAGATCAGAGACTGGGGAGAACGTGATGGGAAGAAAAAGGCAAGGAAGGAACAGCAACTGTGCATTTTCCAGTTAACCACATATCTTTCGATTTTTATTTTAAAGACATGTATAAAGACCTATTACATCAGCACTGGAATGGCTCTTGTGAGTTCTTCATGCCAAGAAGAAATGCTACACAGATGCAATGCTTGTAAATGCAGAATACTTTCACAAACCGCAGTAGCAGTCAACATTTTCTCTGCCATAAACCTGTATTCATTTAAACTGAGATTTGGAATAAAGTAATGAAATATTTTACCCACTGCTAATCTCCTTTGATTCGACAGAATAACAACAACACATTTCCCAAGCAATTCCTGCAATTTAAAAGCAATATGTGATTTCCATAACCTTCAAACTGCTTATTGCTTTAGTCGTTTATTATCCTTTTGTTTAATTACCCTTTTATTTTACATTTAATTATATGAAGAGGTAACAGGCAAAAGGCATCTAAACTCCCTTTCTATTTCACTGTTCTTTTTAAAGCATTTAATTTCATTTATTTAAGCTTTGAACACAAAAATACAATACTAACAAACCACCACTACATCTTTGTCTAGTGCTGAATTCATGGGGTGGCTCCTCCAAAGACACAGCGGAAGAGCCCAAAGGCCAAAGCACTTGCCTGGAAGAGTACCCATCACAGTCTTGAGGAAAAGAAAATATTTTGATTTGCTATGGCAAATTCTGGAAAATGTGGAGATCCAACCAAAGATATTCTCTGTCCATAATCCATTGTTGGCAACCTGAGAGAACAAACGTCCAGTCCAACAGTGCCTTAGAGGCCGACAAGATCTGCAGGGTATAAGCTTCCAAGAATCAACTTCAAGTCAGAATGGAGCTCCCTGAGCCCTTGATCTTACTGTACTTTTGACAAAGTTCTTGAACAGATCGAAATTCAACCCCCTTACAGGCATTCACCACCAGTAAATATTTAGCCAACTGTTAAGGTAATTTTCTGATCCTCATCTACAAGGAAAAACTAGATGATAGTTTGAAATGATAAATTCACATAGCCTATTAAGAGGGTGGACAAATACCTTTCTCTCAAATCAGACCAGATTTCACACTCTGGTAAAATATGTTCTAAGAACTCCAGCTGATCAGATCCACATTTACAAACTCTGTCTGAATAGGGAGTGCCTGTGGGACAGCCTTCCAGTATGGCTGAGGGAAAATAATTTAACTGAGCAAGCATAAATGCTCTTCTGTAATGAGGGATCATTAGTGTCAAACTCAGTACTTCATTTGCCATGTTGATTTCTGTTCTCTGTGATGGTTTACAATTGCTTTCCCTTCCTTGTGAGGTAGGTGGGGCTGGAAGGGGGGGAGTCAATGGGAGAATAAATATGTTGGAACGAGCTTTGCTAGATGCCTGTAACAATTTCCAAAGCGGCCTCCCAAGGAGGGAAGACAAAGTGTCCTTGAAGCCTTTGCTTCCAGGAGCGCTGCTCTATAGTGCTCTCTATATAAACTCTGTAGGTTCGCAGGTGGTGTGTGAGCACATTGGCTTGGTGGGATGTATGATCAGTGTGATTAGACCATGACATAGGGGGGTAGTTTGAAGTGGGTATAATAGTGGTCTTGGCGCCAATGACCACCAGTTCTGACACAAGTTGGCTTACACTTGTATTGACTGCATATCTCAATAAACAAATCTTATATCTGAAGAGTGTTGTTGGGAGTGAGTACGTATGGGGGTCTGGCAGTTAGGTCTTTTAAGTAGCTCGGGATAGCACAAGAGAAGGGAACCCCAAAGATCACTGGTGAACATCCACACCATGCACTCAATAAGGTACTTGTTCTATCCAAGTTCAGTACTGATGGCTTTATTTGTTTTATGATTTCCATATCTTTGTCATGGACTTCTAACCATTGGAGTCTATTCTTACATGTATATATTTAAAATATTTTCCCAGCTGAAAAATGTACTGTGAGTTCAACCATAAAATGCACTAAGTAAACTTAAAGTGAACCTGATATAATTCAAATATTTTCACAAAAATATAAATATATTTTCATTTCCCTCCATTTTCTGCCATAAACAAACAACTCCAGGACACAATCCTTTGAGCTGGTCCTGATGCAAATTGGTGACTAATTTTCAAAAGAATAATTTCAATAAGGTTTTATGGCCAGTGGATTGTGCCCAAGTATGTACAAAATAACCACACAAGAAAACAGATTTGTTATAATAACTTTTAATTATTTTGCACCGGGCTGTCTGTTTCTAACAAGAGAGAGACCCACCTTTTTGCTAGAGACTGTTATTTTGCTCCCAGAAAAGACGATGATATTGGCTGGGGAAAGACGCAGGTTTGCATCCTGGCCAATACATTGGGCTGAGGAGAATCCAGATGCCTGAACTTATGTGGGTTCATACCACATCACAATCACCAGTCAAGAACACCGTCTCCCAATTGATCAATGATTGGAATTAGTGTTCACCAAGCAGAGGTTGCCAGGTGTCAGACTCTTGAACAAACTTGCTCTCAACAACACTCTCTTTGCAGTGATTTGTTTATTGAGAGATGAGAATGTATCAAGCTAAGACCATTCCATGTCAGAACTGACTCCTTTGGCTCCAGCTCTAAAATTATACATGATTCAAACAAGCCCCCCCCCCAGTGACCGTTCCAATCAATCCATTCATTCAGCCAGCCTAAACCTAGTGTACTCCATTAACCCTCCTCTCCCCACCTGAGAACCTACAGTTAGATTATCTACTAAAAGCCAGCTAGCAGAGACTGGCATTCAAAGTCATTATACATTCTTCCCAGCTAGAGAGGCCCACTTGGAAAGCAGTTTTAAATTAGTGCAGCACTCACACACAGTTTCACCAGGCTGCCCCCCCTATCCCCAAAGTGAGGGGACAAAGCATGACAGGTATGGTACAGGCAGTTAAAGCAGAACATGAGAAATCCATGGCAAATGAGGACCCAAGTTTGGCAGCCAGGTGGCTGCACATCTAGTCCAACACCCGAGATGCCCAATTGGCATGTGCAGGGTATGTGCAGAGTGGCCATGTTACTGCTCCAAGCTTGGAAACAGGGGGCATCTGTCAAAATGCTGATGAACCCTTTGGGTGGCTTTTAGAAAGCCTGGACTAAAGGAATAAGAGTGAGTTAATTCTGTGCAACAAATTTAGAGTCCGGTGGAGGCACCTTTAAGACCAACAAAGGTGTATTCAAGGTATGAGCTTTCGTGTGCATGCACACTTTATCAGATACATTCGAAGAGCAGGGAAGGTATTTGATAAATGTATTTGATAAAATGTGCCTGCACACGAAAGCTCATACCTTGAATAAACCTTTGTTGGTCTTAAATGTGCCACTATGGATTCTACATTTGTTCTACTGCTTCAGACCAACACGGCTGACCATCTGGATCTTAATTCTGTGTAGTTCAGCTGTCAAAATTTTAATAAACATTTTTACCTATACTTAATCTTTGATTTTTTTGAGTGGAGGAAGAAAACGTAGGGTTTTTAATGCATTTTTTCTCTATAAATGCAAGTCATAAGAAGGATGATGTAGAGCAGTATATTTGCCAATAGATTTCACCACCAACACATTCTCATTCATCTTTGAATGTCTTATATTTGCTTTGCTGAATGATTATCTGAAGCAGTTAGGCTAACATGTTGTCAGCAGTCATTAGCATTGTTAGAACTGTGCTGTTTTCTTTGGCGTGCAACTTAAAATCACATGTGTTCCCAAAGGCCTAGACTATTCTGTCTGGAAATCAGGATGTACCATCCTTCTGTTGTGCTGCTGGCTAAATTTCACACTTTGCAAAGCCACAATAATATTTCAGCTAAGAAATGATGTCAGCATTGTCTAGAGATTCTGAGATACCATTTGAACAGATTCCATAGTATGTCATTAGTATGCATTTGTAGATGCCAATCACCACAATGCAAAACTACACATATCTATTTTCTCCTGTGACATACACCTTCTCATGCAGATTTCATCACCCTGAACTACAGATTCTTATGCTAGTGCACAGCTTGAAACAAAGGAGCCACTCAGGTACAACGTTAATAGCTGCCTCAAGCAGTTTACAATTGGAAGAAGGCTTTGCACTGGTTTTATTTGGGCAAAAGACAGAGTAGTTAGCAGAGCGTTCAGGCCCATAGCCAGGATTCTGTGGCTTGTGGGGCAAATTTTTATCTGGTGGGGCTGAAATTCTCAGTGCAGAAAGAAAAGCCAGAATTCTGAAGATTATGACGCAGCTACTGTGGAATCAAGCTTTTAAAAATCAAAGCCTAGAGGCTTCTGTTGAACTTAACCTCAGACAGCAACAATTAGCAGGCTGAGAAAGGCAAGGGGGAGGAAGAATATATTTTCTGGTGGATGGTAGGCAGCATGGCCCTGGAAATACTTATCTGGGTTTGGACAATAAACTCACTCCAATTTGTATAAAATGATATAAATCTTTATATATATAAGGAGAGGGAGGGGGAAAAAGGGAAAGGGGTATAATGTGAATGATGGAATGTTATAATATGGGACATGTTGATATATCCTGACAATAAAATGTTGTTGTTTTTTTAAAAAAAAGAAGATCGTGAGTAATCTGAAAAACAATTGACATTAAACATGTTATATAATGTTATTTTCTTAAAGGAGATCAGTTTCTTTTAAAAAATATTTTTAATTAATATTTTCCTAATAAGGGAGGGGAAAGGGGAAAGGGAACACTTTACAAACAGTGTTACACGCTTAATCATATTATAAAATAGATCTTTGTCCCATATTTATACTATTTATTGTTATCAAATATTAGTTATAATTCATGCTTCCTAAATTTTCAAGCCATGTATACAATCACAACCAAGATTTTTCAAAAATATTATTACCTCTTCCTTGTAGTGCCATAGTAAGTTTATCCATTTTGGCTGTCTCTAACAATTTATAAACCAAATCTTCCCTTAAAGGTATGTCTTGTTTTTTCCATAATCTGGCATATAAAATTCTAGCCGCAGTTACCACATGTGTTATCATGTAACAATCTGGTTTATTGTATTGTTCTGGTATTATATTCAACAAAAAAATCTCTGGTAGAAAAGGTATGCTAGTTCCTATTATTTGTTGTAGAATTCTATGTATATCAGTCCAATTTTTTTTTACTTTTCTGGCATGTCCACCAGACATGAAAGGTCATCTACTCCAACCCCTTTGCTCAGTGCAGGAATTATTGAACTACAGCACCCCACTTTGTGCACACCTTTAAAAATGTTTAAAATGATTGGGGAGGGAGCATTCACAGGAGAAATTCTTGAGGGGAGCCCCCAAAAGTCCCACCTTAGCTGTGGGCCTGAGAGTGTTTCACCTTTAATTTCAGGGATGGGAAAGAGCAACCACACTCAAATGAATGGTCAAAATGACATTGGTCTGCTCTGTGGCACTGCCATCTTATATAAATGTATGTTTTTGCAATGAACCTCTCTCCTCCCCAAGATCCTGAGGCACATAGAAAAGGTCCATTAGGGTACAAGGGTGGCAAAAGTTGACCAACCATGAGTGCAAGGTCATTGAAAGGCTTAAACTGGGTGAACGGTTGGGAAACAGGTGCCTCCCTCCACAGGAGAACAGCAAGCAATAGAAGTCTTTTGAAAACAAAATGGCTCCCTGGCGTGCATCAACCAGCACAATAAGCACACAAAACATTTTTTTTTTGTAATTTTAATAAATACAAGAAACTCATGGTGGAAAAAACAGCTACAGAAAAGAAACACTTAATATGGTGCATTAATAGTGATAGGGAGATGTAGCACTAAAGTGATGAAAAATACAATTAAAATAGATTAGTTACAAAGTTTGAAACTTAAAACTTAAATGATGAATACAATTGTACCCCAACAGAAATTAGAACGACTGTATTTTATAGATAATACCTTAAACATTTTAATGAAGGGGATGTAAGGGAAAATATTCTCTGTCCTATATATTTTGTACTACGTGATTGTCTTTGACAAATGCAATTATGTTGTATAACCCTTTTCCCCCTTTCCCTTTTCTTTTCTGTAACCCCATTGTTTTCCTAAATTAAAAAGGGAGGGGGTAAATAGACAACACTTTTAGCATTTTCCCCCTAAAAAGAACCCTTTAAATTTTGTCAGAGGATAACTGCATTCTGAGGACTGTACATAAGCTGCAGAGATTCTCCGTAGCAATTTAAAGTTTGGTTTTTTGGGGGGTGGGATGACCTGATTGCTCTATCATTATTCCTTTGAGGGTTTTCTTCTTCTTGAAGATGGTTGGAGATGGAGCAGACCAGGAAGGGGGAAGGAGGGATTATTAGGATGGTAGCCTGATTTGGGCAACACACACTCAACACTTGCAAAAGTTTGTTGGGGGGGGGGGACCTGATCAGTTAGTGCTGTATTGCTATTGCTTTGGATTTCTATCTAAACCGGGGCATTAGCAACGGGCGGAGTGGACGGGGAAGAAGGGATAAGAGGGAGTTGTGCCTCAATGGTGGGCACTGATGGGCTTCAATGGGTGGGGGGCGGGCGATTGAAGCTTTACGCATGAGGAGTAGAGGCAACTCTGAACCACCTTGGGGAAAAAGGCTTTGGCCGGGAGGGTGGGGTAAAAATTGGAAAAACAAACAAACAAACAAACTGTTTCCAAAACACCCCCAGAGAAAACCTGTAATTATCCCTATAGACAACAAAACACATGTGGAAAATAGGGGGGGAGGGGAAAGGCTGATGCAATTTGTGGGCAAAAGCTAATGAAGACCACACATGCGGAAAAGCCCCAGTGAGGACTTACTCTGTTTGGGGAACTCAGAGGCCGAGTTCAGACTGGCAGTTTGAAGCAGGAGGGAGTCGTCTAAAAAAAGAGCCGGAACAAACTGTTCCGGGTTTTCTGGGTCACACTGTGCGGACTGATGCGGGAGCATACCAGGAGGAGGCGCGAGGGAGCGTTCACACTGTTGGCCCAGAGACGCAGCTATAAGCGGCATTTTCCTCATGGCAGACGCCTATGCCCATGGGCGTTTAGGCGCAGCAGCAAATAGGGCAGGATCCAGCCGCTGTGGGCCATAGGTACATCTGGCGACAGCACTACCCCCTTTTCAAGGGAATCACCCGCACATTCCTGGTGCTCAGAGTGAGGCTAGGAGGCCAGTCAGCATAAACAGCCAGCACACATTATTAACCCGGGCTGTTCCTGGCTAGCGTTCACACTTCTGGGAAGCGGAATGAAGTGGGATAAACGGGCTCTCCAGGGTTTGCTACCACTTTCACCAGGTATCTTTTAAACCCAGGAGGCAAGCGCTACAAGACGGGTTGAGTACGGGTGGGGAATGCCAGACAGATGGGCCTGTGTGAACGGCCCCTTTAATCCACTTGTGAAACGTTCCTCACATGCGCCTATATCAGGGCCACTCTGAACTCGGCCAGAGATTCTCTGGTCTGCGGCAGTTCTTTTTGACACATTTTCACCAGCCTCTGGCACCCACCAGACCTGCATAAATACAGTATGAATGAAATGGATAAAAAGAGAAGTAAAATTAAAATCTGGCTCCAGCAATGTGCTTATTTCCCACGCTCTTGGTTAGCTGAGATGGATGGCTGTCCCCACCCTCTCGTCTTCTTTCTTCTGCTTCTGCAAGGCTGGGATATAAATACACAAGGGAAGAATACAATGTTTGACAGGTTATTTTTATTCCTTTCATCTCCTCTTAGCCCATCTGGTAAAATTGAGAGAGAAGGTATAAGGGAAGGATTCAACAGAATAAACTCAGCTTTATGTATTCCATTTCATTACTGTTTGGAGGATTACACAGGGGACAAACTTAATTTACACCTGGCATACTTTCTTAAAGAAAAAGAAAAAGTATATCCATGATGACACGAATTTGCATATTCCTTTTATATTCATACGCTTCATCAAATGACTGCTGTCAGCTTCCTACTGTAATCTTAAAATGCTGTTCTAGAGTACTAACAAACCCTTTTGTCATTTAAAAAACATGAAACTTTTCAAAAGACAAGGATGAATAAATCTACAGATTGTTCAGGCTGATAAATACTGCATGAGTTGCGCAGCAAACATCTATCAATCTGCAAATCTGGGCCTTTTTGCTTTGCTCAAATGGAGTTTGACAAAAATGAAATAGCAAGAGATTAGTGGAAACAATGGGGGAGTTTTGAACAGTGCCTGAGCAGGGACCCTCACTGTGTCTTCTTGAACCAGAAATGTCATGTTTTCAGGTCTAGTGGTAGAGTAAGGTGGTCAAAGAGCTCTGGATGGCTAGCTTCTGAAACACGAAGGAAGGGCAAAGTTCAAAATTGGGCTGCTTTCCACCCTGCAGGAAGATCACAGGGCAAATCTTGTTATTTTGCAGATTAATTTACAACAAGACCTGATGAAAAGTACTCAGAACGTGGAGTGATTTCAGCAAGAGTACTTTTATTAGTGAAGAACAAAGACAAGGAAACCAGCTCGCAGGCCGGTTTATATGCGTTCAGAAAACCCGCCACCAAGTACACCTAAACACACCCCCTACTCCCGATAGGCTATTTACAGTAACCGGGCGACTATTGGTCTCCCGGCTGGGAAGCTAGTCCTTTTGATTGGGCCGGCTAGGATCCTTCGGATCCTTTGTCTTTTGATCGAAGCTACAGATGAATTGTGCCTGGCCAGCCCGGGCAAGTCCGGGCATGTCAGGCTGAATGCATTACACGTGGTAATGGCGGCAGTACATTACACCCCTCCCCCCATAGTCCCAACTACCCGCATATAAAGTCCTGGAGGTATGCGGGAGCCTTCCTGGGCCTTGTGGAACGGCGGAGTTCCGGGGTGCTGTTCGGGGCTGCTCCTTGTGGCTGTGGTGGGGCGGTTGGCTGCGGTGTTCCTGGCGGCGGCAACGCCAGAGGTTCCGGAGTGACCGGGGCCGGGGCCGAGGCCGAGTTCTGCGGTTCTGGTGCATGAACCGATGCTTCGTCGTGCTCCTGGGGCTCCAAGTCCTCGGGGTCATCTGGAAGGACCTGGCGCCGCAGTTGGTCGATACGGCGGTGGAGCAGTTGGCCGTCCTCGCAGGAGACCTCGTAGGATCGAGGCCCTCGCACCCGAACCACTCCCGCAGGGATCCAGGGTGGCCCTTGTGCGTAGTTCTTAGCATAGACTGGGTCTTCCGGGAAGAACCCTCTGGCGGCTGTGTACGATTCTGTTGCCGGTTCCACCTCGGGTGCCCGGTCTGGGTGTAGACGGTCCAGCCGGGAGATTAGGCGACGACCCATCAGGAGTTCCGGCGGGCTGCGGCCGGTCTCGGTGTGTGGGGTCGTGCGTTGGCCGAACAGGAACACCGCCAGCTTGTAGTCCCAGTCCTTACTGTCGAACTTGCGCAGTGCTTCCTTGGTGGTGCGCACCATGCGCTCCGCCTGGCCGTTGGTTGCCGGGTGGAATGGAGCCGACCGGACGTGGCGAATCCTGCAGTACCTCGTGAAGTCCTGGAGCTCGCTGGAGGTAAATGCTGTGCCGTTGTCGGTCACCAGGGTGTCCGGAAGACCGTGGGAGCTAAAAATGTGGCGCATTGCTCTGATGGCGGCCTTAGAGGAGGTAGACGGCACTGGCACCACTTCTAGCCACTTACTGTAAGCGTCGACTAGAATGAAAAAGATTTGTCCCTGGAACAGCCCCGCAAAGTCCAAGTGTAGCCGGGACCAGGGTTTGTGGGAAGACTCCCAGGCTCGATCTGGCGCTCGGGGTGGTGCGGGCCGGAACGCCTGGCAGGGTTGGCACAGTTTCACCAGTCTTTCAATGTCCTGATCGAGGCCGGGCCACCACACATAACTCTCAGCCAGCGCTTTCATCCGCACCACTCCTGGGTGAGCCTCGTGCAATGCTGCAAG
>NW_015172555.1:1611710-1621768 GCF_001447785.1 Gekko japonicus
GCCCCATCGCTTTCCCGGGCCGGTGTAGGAGCGTGTAGTTGTAGCCCGCCAGGAAGACGGACCACCGGATCACTCGAGGCGAGGTTATCTGGGGGGTCTGGCGGTCCGGGGCGAGCAGACCCAGGAGAGGCTTGTGGTCCGTAAGGACCGTGAAGGGCCGGCCGTAGAGGTAGTGGTGAAATTTTTTCACTCCGGCCATGATAGCAAGAGCCTCCTTGTCAATCTGCGCGTAGTTGCGCTCAGCCGCAGACAAGGTACGGGAGTAATAGGCCACCGGGACCTCCCGACCGTCAGGCAGCTTGTGCCCCAGGACCGCCCTGACCCCATATGGAGAGGCGTTGCAAGCCAGCACCACCGGCAGGTCCTTGTTGAAGTGCGCGAGCACCGAATTGGAGACGAGGAGGTCCTTGACCGCCTGGAACGCTGCCTGCTGAGCCAGGCCCCAGACCCACGGCGCGCCCTTGTCGAGGAGCCGATGGAGGGGTTCCGCAACTGCTGCTTTAAGGGGAAGAAAGGACTGGTAAAAGTTAAGGAGGCCTAAGAAGGCCTGTAGTTCGATCTTTGACGTGGGGGCTGGAGTGTTCGAGATCGCCTTCATCTTCTCCGCCGTGGGGTGGATGCCCTGTGCGTCGACCGCAAAGCCCAGAGACTCCACCTTGTGCACGCTGAGCAAGCATTTTTCGCGCTTCACCTTCAGCCCCGCCTGGTCGAAGCGTTGAAGAATGGCACGGAGTCAAGTGGCAAACGACGCGGCGTCGGGGGCGGCGATCAAGACGTCATCTAAAAAGGGCTGTACCTCGGGGATACCTTTGAGGAGAGAGTCCATGAAAGATTGAAAAATCCCCGGGGCCACAGAGACGCCGAACTGGAGCCGGTGGACCCTGAAAGCCCCCCTGTGCGTGGCAATCGTTTGCGCTTCCGCCGTGGCGGCATCTACCGGCAGCTGTTGATAGGCCTGTGCCATGTCCAGCTTTCCGAATACGCGAGCCCCCGCGAGTGCCGCCAGCACGTGGCTGACCAACGGTACGGGGTACGCGTGGTCCTGCAGTGCTTTGTTTATCGTGCACTTATAGTCCGCACAGATCCGGACGTCCCCATTTGGCTTGATCGGTGTGACATTGGGGGTTTCCCAGCGTGCCGATGCCACCGGCTCCAACACCCCTTGTGCCACCAACTTGTCGAGTTCTGCCTCGATTTTCGGCCTCACCGTTAAAGGCAGTAGCCTGGCCTTAATCCATATGGGGCGGACTGCCGGGTCCAGGTCCAGGGAGATGGGGGCCCCCGTGAACTTGCCTAGGGATCCATCAAAAACCCGGGGAAACTCGTTGCAAACGTCCGTAAAGTCGACTTGCTGCAGCTGGTGGATGCCCCCGATGGTCAAGCCCAGCGGCTTAAACCACGACATCCCCAGGAGACTGGAAAGCCGCCCCCTCCCACCAGAATGTCCAAACAACCTTTAAAGTCCTGAAACTCCACCTTGAACGTGCCCCAGCCCCGCACCACCACAGTATTCTTATTGAAATCCTGCAGCCTAAAGTGTGGTTTGCGCAGAGGGGGTCCCCCCTCGGGACACACTGTCCTCAGTGTCTCCTCCAAGATAATGGTAAACTCGGAGCCCGTGTCAAGTTCCATGTTACAGGGGGACCCCTCTATCCGGACCGAAACGTGGACTTTGTTCCGGCCCTGACGGGGCAAGTCACCTACCTGAGGCTGGGGCTGGTGGTCGACGGCATTGGTGTCGATCGAATGAAGGTCCACAGTGTGGATGGGTTCCAACTGGTGGCTGGATTTCCTGGGTGGTTGGCGGCGGCCGCGGCAGACCTTGGCGATGTGGCCCTGTTTGTTGCAGGACCTGCAGAGCGCATCGCGGAAACGGCAGCTCCGGCCTTCGTGCGCCTCTCCGCAGCTGGCACACGAAGAGGCTGGCTCCGACGTCCTTGCTGGCGGGGCGCCTCTCGAACGGTGAGGTTGTGGTGTCTTGCGGTGGAGTTGCGCCACTGCTTCTTCCTCGGAGTCCACCGAATCTCCCCCGGTTTGGGTGCGGTGTACCTGATGTCCACTGTGGCCTGGATGCGACGTTTCGAACGCTGCTGCATCCTTTAAAGCTGTGGCTATCGTGAGGTCGTCATCGCGAATCAGGCGCCTCCTCAATTTGGCCTCTCGTAGCCCCACTAAGAACTGGTTCAACTACCTCCTTAGGTGAGATCAGGTTCTGCAACAGGAGCACAGTGTCCATACCACACAGGCGTATGAGCTGGGACCTCTTCATATCAGCGTCGGTGACCCGCATGCAGGCGAGATAGTGCTTGAGGATCCTCACCCATGTGGTCCATCGCTCGGGATGGGCCAAGTCAAATGGAGCAATGCCCTCGTGCGAGGTTCCCACTGGGGCGGCGGTGGCGGGCCCGGAGGATGCGTTGGCCCCGGAGGATGAGGAGGTGGAAGCAGAGTTGGGAGCAGAGGTGGCGTTTTGCTCCGACATTTTCGCAGATGCTCTTGGACGCTCGGCGAGGAAGACACGGTGAGGCCGGCGAGATGGTCAAGCGAGCTGAGCCTGTGGCGTGGCTAGGGCGGCGGCAGCGACTGGAGCGTGGAGAACGGCACTGCTGCTCGAGGGGTCAGCGGAAGCAGAGCCGGGAACGGAGCGATGAGCAGTTTCCGGAGAGCTGGGATGCGAAGCGGCGCGGTTCCCGGAGAGGTCTCGGCGTCGGGGCTCAGTGCGGTGCTCGTGTTGGCGTCCGGGTCTTTGTTCATGGGGTCGTGGATCCCACCTTCGTCGCCAGTGAAAAGTACTCAGAACGTGGAGTGATTTCAGCAAGAGTACTTTTATTAGTGAAGAACAAAGACAAGGAAACCAGCTCGCAGGCCGGTTTATAAGCGTTCAGAAAACCCGCCACCAAGTACAAGAGAGAGCAGTGAAAAACGAAAACGCCACATGTTTTGGTTCCACTTCTCAGGAAGATCAGTAGAAAAGAGCAAGAGTCCAGGAGCACCCTAAAGACTATCTAAGTTTGTGGCTGGGGAGGAGCTTTCGTGACTCACAAAAGCTCCTCCCCTACCACAGATTTTGATTGTCTTTCAGGTGCTCCTGGGCTCTTGCTCTTTTCTATGGCTACGAACAGACTAACACGGTGACCCATCTTGATCTCTCAAGACCAGGCAGTCTGGAGCTGCAAAATCTGGGCAGAAAGTCAGATGACAAGAAATTGCAGAACCATCTTGCTTTTGTGCTCCTTTCATTTTCCGGGTAACACTGAAAACATCGCTTTTGTGGTTGTCATTGCACAGTTGCAGAATGCCCTGATGAGAAAGACTAACCAAGGTTATGCCCTTTCAGGTATTCTTCTAGGAGGTGTGGGTGGGTGTGAAAGTCTTAGCTTCTTTTTTTAAGTTCAATTTTTTTTTACTGGCAGTGAAGTGAGTAATGATTAATATGCTTGGGTCCGGGTGTGCCTTTCGGTCGGACTTTGACTTTCTGGTTGTTTACTGAAGAATTACTTAGAAGGCTGAAGGTAGAAATCGAACCAAAAGAAAAGGGATCAGCAAAATAGCTGAAGATAAGAGTTTGTTTAACGGAACAAACTTTCTCCATCCTTTTATCTAAGCCCAAACGAAAAGCCCAAATGGACAGCACTTCTGAAAAGGGCTGGGACTTTAGGGGACCTGATGGGGGAGAAATGCCATCAAGGAGGCAGAAGAGCCTACAAGAGCGCCTCTTTGTTGACTGAACTGTATACACAGGAATTGGCATTAAGAAGGTGTCCTTGGTGGAGCTAGTATGACACAAAGCGGGGGGAAATGTCCACTACAGCATGTTCAGCCTAAGCTGTTTAGAGTGAGCCAGTATGGTGTAGTGGTTAGAGGGTTACTATCTGGGAGACCAAGTTCGAACCCCCACTCTGCCATGGAAGCTGGCTGAGTCATCTTGAGCCAATCACATACTGTCAGCCTAGCCTACCTCGGAGGGTGGTTGTGAGGATAAAATGGCAAAGAGGAAAACTACGTAAGCCGCTTTGCGTCTCCATTGGAGGAAAAAGTGGGGTACAAATGAAGTAAAATTAATGTAAGATTTAGGAGCTAGGTGGCAGCTCTGGTTTAAAGGTTTGTTTTACCCAGGGCCCTTTTTTTAAAAAAAGAGGTGCTAGAACTCTCAAGTGGGATCTGCATACTGAAAACTCATGAACTTTTAAACATTTTTAAAAGAATTATATCGAAGAGGTTCCGGAACTCTTCCCCCAGATAAAAAGCCCTGGTTTTACCTGTGTTTTTAAATGGTTTATATGTTTTCACATTTTACCCTGGTTGTCCTTTAAGTGCCACTGAGAGCTGTCTGAAAGGCAAGAGACACAGTTTTACAAGAAATGAATGGAAAGCATATCTGTACTTGTCAAAACTGAGTGGGTGAACATAAGAACATAAGAGACGCCAATCTTGGATCAGGCCAAAGGCCCATCCAGTCCAACACTCTGTGTCACACAGTGGCCAGAAATACCAGTGCCATCAGGAGGTCCAGCAGTGGGGCCAGGACATTAGAAGCCCCTCCCACTGTTGCCCCCCCAAGCACCAAGATGACAGAGCATCACTTGCCCCAGAGCCCCTATCTATACCTTGTGGCTAATGGCCACTGATGGACCTCTGCTCCATATGCTTATCTAATTCCCTTTTGAAGCCGTCCATGCTTGTAGCCGCCACCACTTCCTGTGGCAGTGAATTCCATGTGTTAATCACTCTTTGGGTGAAGAAGTACTTCCTTTTATCCGTTCTAACCTGGCCGCTCTGCAGTTTCATGGAGTGCCCACGAGTTCTTGTATTGTGAGAAAGGGAGAAAAGTACCTCTTTCTCTACCTGCTCTTTCCTGTGGTTTTTTGTTGTTGTTCAGTCGCACAGTCGAGTCCGACTCTTCGCGACCCCATGGACCAGTTCATAAAACTTGGGGAGCGGAAATCCCCTCAGTGCTTGGCTCCCCCTACTGGCACAACGTGCGCAGTGAAGTCACTGCAGTGATTCCCCTCCTTCAGCTTGTGACCCGCTACCCCTTTTGTTGCCCGTGTTAGGATGACAGTGACTCCATGAATTGGCTCCATTGAGAAGGAGACAAAAGAGGCCAAATGTTCAGCCAAATGAACAACAACTTGCCAGCCTCAGAACACAGACAGCCTCATAAGTTACAATTCAGAGAACAAAATCTACTAATCAGCTACCCTCGTCAGCCATTTCCCCTTCTATGCGACTCTGTAGCTGGAGATGCCCTTATTGTTACAATGTTTACATACTGTCTTTCCTCCATTACAGACCCAGAGGTCATTTTAAGCTGCTCTCCCATCCAAGGAGCGATTCAATTGAGAGCTGGTTCACTTCAGTCTGGTACCTTAAGCCCTGCCTGAAGAACAGATCCTACAGTGCGCGGACTCTAATCTGGGAGAACCGGGTTTGATTCCCCACTCCTCCACTTGCACCTGGCTGGATGGCCTTGGGCAAGCCGTAACTCTGGCACAGCTGTTCTTGAAAAAGAGCAGTTTCTGTCAAGAGTCCTCTCAGCCCCACCTACCTCACAGTGGGTGCGTTCAGACGCGGCATTTGTAACGGAATAGGTGACGATTCCAACCGGTGTACTTACCGGCGTTCACATGGCGAACATCTGCCTCCCGTCCCTAACCATTACAAAGCCGTTTACACCGTTGTACTCTGCCACTAGGTCCCAAGTGGTGGTAAGCAGAGTGCAACGGTAACTTCCGATACAAACCGGCGTCTGATCGCTCTCCACCGGTGCCTAGCCACTTCCGTCGGAAGCCTGAGGCTTCCGGCTTTCCCCCGCCATTTTTTTTAAAACTCTAAGCGATATGCGCTCAGGCGAAGCTTCGCCCCGAGCGTTTGTGAAGAAGAAAAAAAAAGCCCTTACTTTACCGTCCCGGAGGAGTCCGGGACTGAAACGAGGCCAGATTGGGCTTTAAACTTTAAAGGTAAGTGCTTACCTTTAAAGTTTAAATGTAGGGGGGGGTTGAGCATGCGCAAAAATCGCCATTCTCTGAATAGCTGCCTGTGCGCATGCTCAAGCAGTCCTTTAAAAAAAACCACAAACACCGACGCCTGCAGCGTGTGAGCGGGTGTCCAACGGAGGGCTCCGCAAAATGGAGGGTGAGTATGAACGCGTTTCTGCCGGCATAAACTGCACCGGTTCCAACTGGTGCAGTTTCTGCCGGCAGAAACGCCCCGTCTGAATGCACCCAGGGTGTCTGTTGTGGGGAGGGGAAGGGAAAGAAGTTTGTGAGCCGCTCTGAGACACCTTTGGGTAGTGAAGGGCGGGGTATAAATCCAATCTCTTCTTCTTCTTCTTCTTCTTCAGTTGTTCAGAGGAGGAGGAGGAGGAGGAGGGGAGGACATCCGTGTTCCTATTCCAATTGCCCCACTGGCACGTTACATTCTGGGTGCGTTCAGACGTGGCATTTCAGCCGGCATAAACTGTTCCGGTTGGAACCGTTGCAGTTCATGCCGGCTGAAACGCGATCACACTTACCTCCCTCACAGCGGAGCCCATCGCTGTATGCCCGTCCACACACAGCGGGCATCGGCAGTTTGTTTGTTTCTTTTACTCAGTTTGCACATGCGCATAGGCAGCCATCCACAGAATGGCAATCTTCACGCATGCGCAAAATACCCCGTCATTTTTAAAGTTTAGTTTAGTTTAGTTTAACTGGCTCGCAGTTAAAAGCCCTCCTCTGTCCCAGCTGACAGTTTGAAAGCAGCCATTTTTATAAGGCTTATTTTTTAACTGCTTTCCGAGGTGGCTGGTGGGCTGAATCCCTCCTCCCGCTCCCCCGCCGCCAGGTCTGTTTAGATCCATCTCTCTTTTACTGCCAGAATTTGAACTTAGGACTTTCCTGGTCCAACCCAAGCGAGTTCACGGGTCCAGGGATCAAACTCCGGCTTTGCTGAAGCCCTGGCGCAAGTTTCCTCGGAGCTGCACTCTCCGACCAGCAAGAAGGAGGCGGAGATCTGGTTGCAAAGGCTGGAAAGAGGTCGCTCACCTCTGCGCCAAGAGCCACAGCCAGAAAAACGCAATTCCCTATTTGCGTTTTGAGGGAAGGGGAGGGGGGAAAAGGACAATGGCTACGATCCAGATCAGTCCTTTGGCGCAGGAAGAATTGGGGGGGATGGAGCTCTCCTCCCCCACCCTCCCAGCGATGAGGCCAATGAAGGCTGGAGGGGGGAGGGAGAGCCGGCCCGCCAGCCCCCACAGGCATTCTTGCAATGCAGCGTCACTCACCTGTCACCCGGAGCAGGAAGCAGCAGCAGCCGGCGCCGCGCCGCGAGAGCCCCGACGGAGCGCAGCCGGCCGGCCAGCTGGGCAGCCTCCCCGGGACAAGGTCAGGAGGGGGCAGGGCACTCCCGGTGCCTCATCAGGCCATGCCCCCCTCCCCCCTTGCAGCCGGGAATCAGGCTTGTTGCAAAAAGAGGGAGTCCTCTCGCGGCACCTTGCAGACTCTTCCTAACACAAAGTTAAAAGTTTAAAAAGCAAACTGGCCTCCCATTAAAGAGCAAACACTAAACTAAGGACCTTTTCTTCTTAAAAAAAAAAACAAACGCTGGGGCGAAGCTTCGCCCAAGCGCATATCGCCTACCTTTAAAAAAAATGGCGGGAGGAAAATCGGAAGCCTCTGGCTTCTGAACGGAAGTGGCTCTGCAACGTTGGAGAGCGACCAGATGGGGAGGTAAACCGATTACAACCGTTGCGCTCAGGATACCACCACTTCAGGACCTAGTGGCAGAATGCAACGGTGTAAAGCGCTTTACAACGGTTAGGGACGGAAGGCAGATGTTCTTAGCGTGAACGCCGGTAAGTACACCGATTGCAACCGGCACCTATACCGTTGCAAACACCGCGTCTGACAGCTGCCACGCGGTTGTGGGTGTTGTCATGGATCAGCCTGAACTGCTGGTTCCAAGAAGGCTGAGCAGCCAGAACTGATTACAGACAGGAACACACAGCTAGCTACTGACAGCTGGGCTTCGGATGCTACGGTCACACAAGCATCTGTCATCAGGAGACAGCACCTCAACAGCTTGGGTCACTGATCCAGGTTCAGACCAAGTCCCGCAAGCCACCTCGCCCCCGTCGTTTGGAGCCACTGGAGTGCAGATGAAGGAGAGCATGGCAAGAACTCCTCGAGAGGAGACAGAGAGTGCACCTGGCTGCCCAGAGACACCTGGCACTAACAAGCCAGGGTGATGGCTTGAGCATTAGCCCAATGTGGCACAGCTGTGCTGTGCAGGCAGTGACTCAGGGCTCTTTTTGTAGAAAAAGCCCAGCAGGAACTCATTAGCATAATAGGCCACACCCAATAGCAGAAACTCATTAGCATATTAGGCCACAGCCCTGACAGCACCGCTCATTAGCATATTAGGCCACACACCCATGTTACCAGAAGTGTGGTCATCCAGCCACGCCCACCTTTGGCTTCTTACTCTGTTGACATTGTTTGTGGTCAAAACCCAGGGCCTTGTTTTGTAGCAGGAACTCCTTTGCACGTTAGGCCACACACCCCTAATGTAGCCAATCCTAATGAGTTTCTGCTGTTGGGTGTGGCCTATTATGCTAATGAGTTCCTGCTGGGCGTGGCCAACTCAGGAGCCAGCCGGAACTCTGTTCCTGTGCGTTCCTGCCCAAAAACAGCCCTGCAGGCGACATAAAAGAGGGAGCGGGCGGCGCATTGAGTGTGGAAGCAACAAGTCATTCTGCCGCTGACTCTGCAACCACTGCATCGAACCCTGCCTCGCTCGTTTGATTCTGGACCAGCTCTCGACCTTTCGCCTCTCGGCTCTGTGACCCTTGCTCATGAGTAACCTCTGGACTGCCTGACTGTGTCTCTTGAATGACCCTCAGTGCGACTTTCTTGGCTCCTGACTCTGACCCTGAACTCTTGACTCAGCTTCTTGTCTTTGGGCCCTCACAACCCGCAAAGCACGTGCTCTGGCTCCAGCCCCTGCAACAGTTGCTTGCTTGCACAGCCAGGGTTCAAACTCAGCTCCAGAGTATGCCTCCCACAAGCAGACCTGTGGCCAGAAATTTTGGGTTGGTGGGGTATGGGGAAATGTTGTGGGGCAGCAGGGGAAGGGGAGGGGTGCAGGCAGATTACTTGGGGAAAAAACATTTAAGAGTTCATTTTAAATGGTGTTTTTCAAGCAGGGGCCGCCTGTGCTTGAACTTCAAGTGGCAAAATCAGGAAAGGCTTGTCGCTTTCCCTCTCCCTCCCTTCCTGCAAGATTTAAAGGGCCATCCAGGCCATTGTACTCCCACTGATCAGCTGAAAGTCCCTTTTAATGTCACGGGAGGGGAGGGAGGGGAGGAGGGGCAGCAGCCGCTATTGTGGGGCATGCCTCACATTTGAGGGGGCAGAGCCCCAAAACACCCCACTGTAGCTACAGGCCTGCTCATGAGTGTGCTAGGCCTGACACCATCATCTCTCACAGCGTGACTTGCAAACAACTAGAAATAGCCCAGGCAGCTTCCATAATTTCCAGGCCACATCCCTTTTCATAGCATTGTTTTCTTTCTGTCTGCTGATTGGGCTGGCCACGGAATCTGGATAATGTGAAAGCAATTAGTCTTTACTGCATGTGCACCATCCCTATTTTTAACCATTTTGCTTCCTGTATCCAAGCAGAAAGGCGCCATTTTCCAAAATGCCAGCCCTCTGCACAGAAGTTAAACTTATAGCCAGGGGGGCCCAGGGCTCTTTTTGTAGCAGGAACTCCTTTGCATATTAGGCGACACACCCCTAATGTAGCCAATCCTCCAAGAGCTTACAGAGCTCTTCTTACAGGGGCTACTGTACACTCTTGGAGGATTGGCTACATTAGGGGTGTGTCGCCTAATATGCAAAGGAGTTCCTGCTAAAGGACAGAAGCACAGGTTACGCCTTGGTAGAGACTTGCCCTTTGCAGGCTCCTAGAGGGCAATGGAACTGCACCCGACCATCATACCCTAGATCTCTGCATCTACAACTGAACATCCGTAGTGGGCCCTTCATGTTTACAAGCATCTGCTGGTATCCTTTGTA
>NW_015172555.1:1621846-1642470 GCF_001447785.1 Gekko japonicus
GAACGTATCAGGGACAAGGCGTGTTCCTGCTCTTTTCCTCACACATGCAGTGCATACAGTTTTGAAGGCCTGAACAAGCCTAGAATGTTGAATCAGTAGCCTTTGGATTGCTGGAATAGGCAATGTCTGATGTACAAAGAAGGGAGAAGACAACCCTGCAGGGGGCAGCAAAAGGATAGTTAGGTAGGATCAGGGCTCTAGTCGGGGGGGAGCTCTCAGGTACGGAGCTCCGGAAGAGAACCTCTAGGGGGCGGGGCGGTCACATGGTGAAGCCCCGCCCCCTTCTTTACCCCGCCCTCTGCTTCGATCCTCATTCCGTTTGGGAATGAGGATGAAGCAGGAGGGTAAGTAGCCGGGCCTTCTGACAAACTTCCGGTGATGTCAGGGGGTGTGGCCTCCTGTCACTTCCGGTGATGTCAGGGGGCGTGGCATATGCAAATAAGTTATGCTAATGAGTTATGCTAATGAGCTCCGGCAGCTCTTTTTCTACAACAAGACCCCTGGGTAGGATACTGAACTCAGCACCTTTCTCCTACTCTCAGGGTAATATCCTGCTTCCTCTTGGAAGTTCCACAGTAACTCTCTCTCTCTCTCTCTCTCTCTCTCTCTCTCTCTCTCTCTCTCTCTCTCTGCTACAAATGTAGCCTGGATTGTAAATCTAATCTCTGTTTCTTATCCTTACTATCAAGTATGATAGTTCTTGAACAGAGCTCTGTGTACACTTTAATCAGTTTGTGCACTTCTGCTGTATTATTAACTCCATCATATTTCCCCGTCTGTCTCTAAGAAGAGAAGAGAAGAGATTGGATTTAGACCCCACCCTTCACTACCCGAAGGTGTCTCACAGCGGCTTACTTCAGTCTTGGAGAAACCATAGCCCATGATAGAGTCCTTGTTACTGTGCTCCTCAGTCTTTCTGGCTGCAGCCAGAATTTGTTGTTCTTGTTAGCCATTCAGTCGTGTCCGACTCTTGGCGATTCTATGGGCCAGCTCTCTCCACGTTTTCCGCTCTTGTACTGTTCCTTTGAGTCGTTCCATGCTCAGGCTGATGTCTTTATGGTGTCCAGCCACGGTGTTCTTTGGTGGCCCGGTTCCCTTTTGCCACTAACCAATCCAAGCAGAATTGCTTTTTCTAGTGAGTTCTCCCACATGTCATGGCTAAAATAAGTCAGTCACAGTTTTCTGATTTTTCCTTCCAGTGACATGTCTGGTTTGATGCGCTCCAACACTTGCTTGTTTGTCACCTTTGCTGCCCAAGGAATGCGCAGGAGCCTTCTCCAGCACCACAGCTCAAGTGAGTCGATTTTCCTCCTGTCTTGCTTCTCCATGGTCCAACTTTCACAGCCCTATATTGTTACGGAGAACACAATAGCACAGGCTAATCTGCATTTGGTTGCTAAGCTGATGTCCTTGCTCTTCCATAATCAATTCATGCTCATCAAAAATAAAACGGAAAGACTAGCTTAAGCGTGATGCTGGCTTGGAGGGCCCTTCAGCTGACTTGGGCTCCCTGAATTTTGTCCCCCCCCCCAGTACCCCCTGTCTGCAGCCCTGTCTCCAGCTTGCTATTTTCTCTTTCCTCTCAGCATTTATCCTAACAGACAGAGCTCCTGGCTACTGCTCTTGTCTTGGCAACTCTCTGTTGACTTGACTTAGCCTGATTTGGTTATGGTCATGCATTTACTGGACTGTGCAAATATTACATGTCTCCAGAGCTCTTTATGTAGCAGGAACTCCTTTGCATATTAGGTGACTCACCCCTAATGCAGCCAATCCTCCAAGGGCTTACAGTAGCCCCTGTAAGAAGAGCTCTGTAAGCTCTTGGGGTGTGTCGCCTAATATGCAGAGGAGTTCCTGCTACAAAAAGAGCCCTGCGTGTCTCTCAGTTCCTTGATAAAACTGGCCATGCCTGAGTTGTGGGAAGCCATTTTATTTTCAACTACAGTTGCCAGCTCTGGGTATGGAAAGTCCTAGAGACTTGGAGGTGGAACCTGGGGAGGGCGGGGTTTGGGGTGTGGAGGGACCTCAGCAGGGTATAACGCCGTAGACTCCGCCCTCCAAAGCAGCCATTGTCTCCAGGGAAACTGATCTCTTTAGGGCTGGGAAAATCTCCAACCCCCATTTGGAGGCTCACAACCCTAGAATTTACAGCGTATAAACCTTTGGGGGCCATTGTAGGTAGACGCCAAGGCAAACCTGTGCAAGATCCTCTTGAAATAATGCATTGAAAGAATGGTTCCTTAGCAGCAAAGGAGCCCTTACCTTGCCAAGGCTTACTCACATTTTATTATTTGTAGCCAGGTTGGTGTTAATCCGATAATAAACTAATGGCATATAGGCCAGGGGTCATTTCCTGCAGGAGCACACAGGAGCGAAGCTCGGGCAGTAAAGAGCCCAGGGGGCGGGCACATGCAACAGGCCCCACCCCCTGCTCCCAGCAGCCCTCAGTCAGAGCAAGAAGCAGCCAGGTAAGCTGCCCCCCCCCCCCGGTTCAAAACAGTCCAGTGGCACCTTTAAGACCAAGTTTTATTCAGGTACAAGCTCTCTCCTCTGCGAGGACAGATCTGCACGTTCCCCCCCCCCCATAGCTAGCAATCCAAAACAGTCCAGTGGAGCCTGAGTGGTGGGTGTTGCCTTCTGACACACTTCCAGTGATGTCAGGGGGTGTAGCATATGCAAATGAGTTATGCTAATGAGCCCCTGCACCTCTTTTTCTACGAAATGACCCCTGTATAGCCTATCAATGGCTAATCGCCAGCAAGGCTGAATGGAACCTCCTGTATAGCCTATCAATGGCTAATCGCCAGCATGGCTGAATGGGACCTCCATGTATACCTCTGAATGCCAGCGAATGGTGGCAGCAGCAGAGGAATGCTTAGAGGGGCTTCTGGGGGCATTGTGGTCAGCCCTTGGGGGACTCTGGATATATCAGACTAGATGGACTGTTACTTTGACCCAGCCAAACTCCTCATATTCTCCCAGTCTTGCGCTGCAGCTGCTCCGGAGCAGCCATAGAACTCTGTTGTCAAGCTCCAAAATACTGAACATTGTCTAAGGCAGCCTGTCAATCAGACAGCGGCATAAGAACCAGTCACAAACTGTGTATCCGGCACTCAATTAACACCTTCTGGAAGGGATTAAATAGTTTAATTCACTGGCACTTTGTTTCCTAACGCTCCTAATAACACTGATATGATATAAATGTTCAACATTAGCAATAGTGTCTCAGTGAATAATTTGTTCCTCTTTCATATCTCTGGTTTGTTTATTAGGTGTTGCATAAATCCAGGAACTATTGACACTATAAGCAGCCAATCGTTTATTTTAAAATGTTCTAACCCTGGACTGTAAACTCTGTGTGCATGGGCACCCACACATTGTTTTTCCCATCCATCATCTGTCATTTTAAGAAGTGCTTGGATCTACCTGCTACAAATCAAATATAGTGGAAAACTCCACATTCTAGCATGACAAGAAAGAGAGATTTCCCCCCCTATCCATCCACTTTCTCCACCTCATTCTTAATTTTTAAACCTTTCCTTCCTTCCTTCCTTCCTCCCTCCCTCCCTCCCTCCCTCCCTCCCTCCCTTCCTTCCTTCCTTCCTTCCTTCCTTCCTTCCTTCCTTCCTCCCTCTGATTTTTTTTAAGTCAATGCTCACCCGAAGGGTCTTATGGTGACTTACAACGTTAAAACCAATAAGATAAAACCAACATAAAAACAAATATAAATGTTGTCTCTTGTCATTGACATGTAATGTAAAGCTTGAAACCTCAGCTGGTTTGTAATCTGGAACAACACCATTGGCTGAAGCTTGTACAGTAACCAATGAAATGTAAGAGTCTGTGCTGGAGGGAAGACAAATGATAGGTCATTATCCATGTAATGTGATTGGATGTTAACTGCGTGAGTGTGTGGCTACACCATCCTGGGAGAGTTTAAAAGGAGCTATGCTCCACTGTTATCGTTGTGTGGAGTCTTGTGTTGTTGTCGTGTCGTCTGATGCTGTGTGATCTTTGGAAGTTCTCATTCTCAATAAAGCTGATTCACTTTGTTACTTACTTCGTTGTTGAGTTGCATACTTAACAATGAAATATTAAGCTTAAAATATTTCCTTTCTTTACTCATCCTCTTACTGAAGGGAAAATCAGAACAAAACACCACTGCTTTAGCCTTCCCTTGTGGGTGTCTGGAACAAGAACTACGGCACCAGGATTCCCCCCCCCATTCTGCACTAAAATCGAATTCAACCTTCTTTTTATTCCAGGTTTCTTCCCCATTCTGCATTACATTCCTTCCCTTCAAAGGTCAGCCCAGTTTCAGCCTGCTGTTGTCCTGGGATTATTTGGATTCTGTTTTGCCATGGACTTAAATTGCCTTGACTCACCGAGAAAATCCTGGAGTGTCAGGCAAATGCGGAAAGCACCCGTGTGTCAGCAACCAGGACTAGGGCTGCCAAGTCCCCCTGGGAGGGCGGAAACCCCCCCACCCCAGAGGCCCGTTCCCCGATGCCGGGGAATTGGGCCCCGGGGGGAACCCCGCCCCAGCGTGCGCGTCACAGGGAAGTGACGTTATGACACCGGGCACGCTGGGGGCGGGGCCACGGCCATACAAGGGAGTCCCCCGCTGGCAAGGTAAGTCCCACTTGGCAACCCTAACCAGGACACAGGTATTGATTTAAGCAAAACAACTTGATGAGTCAGTGGTGGCTGTAGAATTTGAACCCAGCACTACCACATTGAAAGCCGGCTCTCTGCTGACTGGGCTGTGTAATCCAAGCATCCCTTTCCTTTAGAGACTATCTCTGCCTGTTTTGTTTCCTGCCTAGGCTTAGTAAGATTCATTCTAGTTTTCTGCCTTGAATTATGATGAGGTAGCTTTTAATGCTTCACTGCAGGGATTGGTAACAGTCTAGCTTCCTTCTGGATTTAAAATATTTTGTCTTCAACTGCTTGCATGGATTGTTAGTTTTCATTGTTCCTTTGGTTCAAAAGTGCTTCATAGCCTTGGGAGAAATGTTATATAAAAGCCTTATTGTATTCTCTTGGATTTAATATTTGATCCAATTGCAAGTGTTGGTAATCTTCCTCGCAACGACAATTACAAGCCGAATGTCTTTTTTTACATGTGTTGAATAGCAATGGGAATTGACCTAATTCTGGGTCTGAAATGTGGTGCGGGGGGGGGGGGGGCAGGGCTTCCTCTCCCAACAAAGCACACAACTTCCCTTTGATCGGCTTTGCTTATGACTAGTATTGGAAGTTCACGTCTAAGATGCATGGCCGGCTGAACGCAATCCCTATAGCATAGTCACGGCTCAGCAAAGGATGGATTCACACATATAGCAGAATGAAATGTTGGGGGGCCCAAGGATATATATTGGATCATGGTTCCCTAACAGGGGGATGACATTTTTCTAATGGTCCCTACATAAACGTCTCTGTAAGTAGCAATTGTGGCTCAGCTTTTCCCTTAAAGTGTGTGTTTCCGACTTGTTGCGTAGGTCCTTATTTTATTTTAATGTACGAAAGTACTCAGTATGATTCTTCCTCCTGCCATCTGCAGTGATGCAGTCCATAATTGTAACCGCTCTCAAATGTGATCTGTCTCACAGGCTCCCAATTTCACTGGTCCTGTGGGCAGTTTCAGAATTTCATCTCTTTACATTATTCCTAGTCCACCTTTCTCACTTGGACTCAAGGCAGATTGCACAGTGAGTTGGCAAAATCAACAGGATGGGACATTCCATTCAAAAATTCATTAGCAGAGTTGTAGAACCAGCCATAATTTATTTATATTTCTGTTATTCATAGTCAGTTTTTCTCACTTGGACTCAAGGTGAATTACACCGAGTGAGTCAATACAGTCTACAGGATGGGGGTATTCAGTTAACAAGACAGTAGGATTAGGATTGTAGAATCAATTAGAAATCTAAAAACAAGAACTTGAAGCAAAGTAAAAGTCTTAACATGACACAAGAAATGATGCAAAAATCCTTCTTTCAGTAAGCCAAGCACGGTAGCATAGACCACAGCCCCAAATAACTGTCTTTGTGAATCATTTAGTACAGTGCAATTCTGTTGCCTGCATAGAAAAAAAAAATTAAAAAACAAAACTGAAGCAAGGCCTAAGTGTTAACATGACACATGAAATGGTGGAGGATTGCATAGCAGGATCCAACTTGAAGCCACCTGTACACAGCAGTGTAGACCACAGTCCCTAAAATTTGTACAAGTAACTTTGTGAAACATTTTGTACAGTGCTGTCTTAATTGCCTTGTTTGGTGTAGTAGTTCAGTGCGCGGACTCTAATCTGGGAGAACCGGAGTGGAGGATTCCCCACTCCTCCTCTTGCACCTGGCTGGATGACCTTGGGCAACCCGTAGCTCTGATAAGAGCTGTTCTTGAAAAAGAGCAGTTTCTGTCAAGAGCTCTCTCAGCCCCACCTACCTCACAGGGTGTCTGTTGTGGGGAGGGGAAGGGAAAGGAGTTTGTAAGCCGCTCTGAGACACTTTTGGGTAGTGAAGGGTGGAGTATAAATCCAATCTCCTCCTCCTCCTCTTCTTCTTCTTTAAAATTCTATTTATTAGTTTTCAAACATATATAACCATGAATTCTTTTGTATACATACATCTTGAAGTCTTTTATCTATTTTCTAGCCAATTATACATTCCCAACCATCGTTTTGTAAAGATTTCTTCATTTTCCCCCTGTAACATTAAACTCAATTTGTCCATTTCAGCTATTCCCATCATTTTTTTTTAATTACTTCATTCCATTTGGGGTTATTGTCTTGTTTCCAGTATTTCGCCCAAAATATCCTTGCAGTTGTAATTATGTATGTTATTAGGTATTTTTCATTATAATTAAGATTCTCTGGAATCATATTTAATAAAACTGTTTCAGGTACTAAGTCAAGTTCCACCTTTACAATTTCATGTATTAAATTCTGTATAGTTTTCCAGTATTTCTGTATTTTTACACTGCCACCACATATGATAAAATGTTCCCACATTTGCCTTACACTTCCAGCAAATATTGGAACTATTCTTTCTAGTGGCCAATACCATCTGTGAAACATTTTGAAAACATTTTCTTTGAAATTAGTAGCTCTCATAACTTTAATAGATTTCCATATTTTTAACCAGTTTTCAGGTGGTATTGTGTGTCCTATATCTCTTATCCATGCCATCATGTTGTTCTTCACTATTTCCTCTTTCATATATTCTTCAAGTAAAATTTTATAAAGTTTCTGGATCATTTTGTCATGTGAGGACAGCCAGATTTTATCTAACTCTTTCTTGTCTTCATAAAAACCTATTTTAAAATCTTTTTGATACCTTGATTTTAATTGTATCTGTTCCCACCAAGATAGTTTTAAATTATATTGTGAACATAGTTCTTGTTCTGATTTTAATTTATTTGTCACATCTAACAGTCTTTCATAAGATTCTGTATTGTAATTTGTTAAGAGTGATGGTTTTACAAAGGCTTCCAAGGGTGAGACCCATTTTGGTGTCTTTGTATAAAATTTTTGCTTTATTGATTTTCATATACTAAGTAAAGCTGACCTTGTAATATGATTTTTAAAAAGTTGGTGTGATATATCTTTTTCATACCAAATGTAGGCATGCCAACCCATAAGTAAATCATGTCCTTCTAATTTCAAACACCTTTCGTCTTGTAAGTTGATCCAGTCCTTAATCCATCCTAAACAAGCTGCTTCATAATATAGCTTCTAGTTTGGCAAGACAAATCCACCTCTGTCTTTTCTATCTTGAAGTGCTTTCAGTTTAATTCTTGCTCTTTTCGAATTCCATATAAATTTTCTTATTAATTTGTCCATTTCTGTAAAATATTGTGTTTTTTTAATTATTGGAATATTCTGTGCTAAAAAGAGAAATCTTGGTAAAATGTTCATTTTCACCGTAGCGATTCTTCCAGATATAGAGATATGCAATTCTTTCCATTTTGTTAAGTCTTTTTTTATCTCTTCCAATAGTTTAATATAATTATCTTCCATTAAGGTACTATTTCGATTTGAGAACATAATACCTAGATATTTGACCTTTTTTACTATTTCCATACCTGTGAGATTTTTTAATTCTTGCTTAGCAACTAAATCACAGTTTTTTGTTAGTAGTTTAATTTTGATTGTATTAATTTTAAGACCTGCCACTGATCCATATTCCCGAATTACAGCCAGTAATTATTGAATAGATACTTTGGGATTTTCCAGGATAAATACAAGGTCATCTGCAAAGGCCCGCAGTTTATATTCCTCGCCTTTTACTTTCAGGCCTTGTATATGTTCATTTTGTCGTATTAGTTCATTCAGTGTTTCTAAGGCAAAGATAAACAGTAACGGTGAAAGTGGACAACCCTGTCTTGTCCCTTTTTGGATATCTATTTCATCGGTTAAATCACCATTTATTGTTATCTGGGCATATTGCTTCTTGTATATTGCCTCAATCATTAACCCAAACTTCCTTCCACAATCCTCTGCTTCCAGTTTCTGTAGAAGAAATGCCCAGGAGATATTATGAAATGCCTTCTCCGCATCTAAAAACATTAACACTGATTGTTTTCCTGGATGGTTTTCATAATATTCTAATACATTGATAACCGTTCTTATATTATTCTTCATTGACCTCTTAGGCAGGAATCCCGTTTGATCCTGGTGAATAGTTTGATTTAGTACTTTCTTAAATCTTGTTGCTAATATATTTGTGTATATTTTATAATCCACGTTTAGTAGGGAAATAGGTCTATAATTTTTTATTCGGTTTTTCTCTGTGTTAGGTTTTGGTATTAGGGTTATTATCGCTTGATTCCATGATGCTGGCAATTTCCTTTGTTCTTCTATTTTTTGTATCACTTCCTTTAATATTAATATTATCTGCTCTTCAAAACTTTTAAAGAATTCTGCTGTTAAACCGTCAGGACCTGGTGACTTTTCTTCTTCTTCTTCTTCTTCTTCTTCTTCTTCTTCTTCTTCTTCTTCTTCTTCTTCTTCTTCTTCTTCTTCTTCTTCTTCTTCTTCTTCTTGAGAACTGAATGTGGGCATCACCACAAATAGCTGCCATGGAGCTCAGGGCCAATCACAAAATGGCTACCATGGGGAACTGGGACAAATCACAGAATGTTGAGAAATTGGAAGCCAAACACCCTTTTATGATGGAGGCAGCTGTTACTGGATGGGTCCGCCTTGTAGAACCATGATGGTTGTCAAGCTCAGGCCTAACTTACATTTCTTTAAGTTTTGGTTTCCCTTCCCTTTGCTTGTCATGTTGAATTCCTGTGGGGGAGTGTATGTTGTATGAGAGCATGGGGGTAGTAGCCATAACCGTTTCTCGAAGTGTGCCCCAAGAGTTGGTTCTCATGAGATTGACCTTAGAGACTCTTTTCTCCTGGCTAGGTTAGATAGGGCACCATATATCTGTCTATGTTGCCATAGAAATGCTCGGGGGTAGGTGTGCCGTATGAATGTGTGGAATTTTATGCTTTTACCTATAACCTGTGATTTCCCGCAGTTTTCTTCAGTCCTAGTTCTTGTACCTACAGCAAGCATATCTCTAATAAAGCATTTCACTGCCAATAGTGTGTGTGGAGAGTGTCTTAGCTGGGAACCTGACAATGGTGCCCCCTGGGTTCTTCTGAAGCACCTCCTACTCTGATGAGGTCTAGAAAAGCCAGGATGGGGTATTAGTTTTGAGGAAGAGATGCTTTGGGGAAGAAAGAAATGGGAGCCAGGCAACCCACATCAGGTGCTATGGGGCCCATGGCAACCACATTGGGAATCTCTAGATCTCTCCAGTTATTATCCCAGTTTTCCTTAGCATGGATGACATACATAGGGTTCCCAGCCCTTAGTTCCTGGGGGGGGGGGTTCCCCCATTTTTCAGGGCTTCAATCCATAGCCGACCAGCTGGCCGGTGGGGGAAGCCCCACCCCCAAACAGGGATGTCACTGGGCAACATCCCTGATATGATGACGTCATTCAGAAGTGACGTTGTCATGTCACTGATGTTGGGGGGTTGATGCTCTAGTTTTGGGGCAAACTCTATGGTTTTGAAGGCAAAAAAATCATAGAGTTTTGCCACAAAATAGTATTCTCCCCCCCCCCCGATGTCGGTGTCGGTGATGCAATGATGTCACTTCCGGGTGACATAATTGCTCCATGCGCACAAATCGGACACAGCAGAAGATCCCAGGAAGGACCCAGGAGCCCCTCGCTGGATGCCAGGTAGTTCCTGGCAATCCTATACATACATAATTCTTCTCCCTCTCCCATTTTATTCTCTACCCAATGGAGGTAGGTTCAGGTAAACCATGGAAGATTTGGACCCAGGTCTGCCTACCTGTAACTTGTAATTCTAGTCACTATTTCACTCTGCCATCTTATCCACACCTCAGCCTCTGGCATGAGTCGATTTGCCCATTAAAGAGTTCTATGACCCATGAATTAAAGCATGCTGAAGTCTGTGGTGGATTGTCTTTTCATCTCTGTTTGGGTGCAACTGCCTTAGTACATTCATCACAATTGCACTGAATTTTTGGCATTTCTTGATGGAGTCCATTGCACATTTCTGTTTTGCTGAGATCTGAATTCTCTGCTTCTCTGTTGCAAAGGGTGTACCTTCCTTTACTTTGTAATCTAGGACACATCCCAGAGTTTCCTTTTGAGAAACATAAATTCTCCAGTTTTTAAACTGGCCAAGGAGGAAAAAAAGTCAACAAAATGGAGCACAACATCACAAGCACGTCAAAGATGTTACTTTATTAATGTCATAGTGTACAGGGCAACATTCCCATTGAACTGCTTTGATACAATTCCAAAACAACGTTTTTTCAGGAAGCATCAAGGACCACAAAGTCAACATAGAAGTCCGCGGAAAGTTCATATCTTCTTTATATCTTTTAAAAATTAGTTTGATTGGATGATTCTTTGCAAAGCATCAACTCGCTTATTGTAATGTACTGTCGCCATTACCACGTGTAGTGCATTCAGCCTGACATGCCCGGACTTGCCCGGGCTGACCAGGCAATATTCCTCAGTAGCTTCAGTCGAAAGACAAAGGATCCATAGGATCCTAGCCGGCCCAATCAAAGGGCCAGCTTCCCAGCCGGGAGACCAATGGTCGCCCGGTTACTGTAAATAGCCTATCGGGAGTAGGGGGTGTGTTTAGGTGTGCTTGGTGGCGGGTTTTCTGAACGCATATAAACCGGCCTGCGAGCTGGTTTCTTTGTCTTGTTCCTGAACTAATAAAGTACTCTTGCTGAATCACTCTTGCTGAATCACTCCACATTCTGAGTACTTTTCACTGGCGACGAAGGTGGGATCTACGACCCCATGAACAAGACCCGGACGCCAACACGAGTACCGCACCGAGCCTGACGCCGAGACCTCTCCGGGAACCGCGCAACTTCGCATCCCAGCTCTCCGGCAACTGCTCATCGCTCCGCTCCCGGCTCCGCTTGCACACTGCTGACCCCTCGAGCAGCAGCATCGCTCTCCACGCCTAGCACGCTTCAGGCTAAGCTCGCCCGACCATCGCGCCCGCCGCACCCGGTCCTCCGAGCGTCCACGAGCATCCGCGGAAATGTCGGAGCAAAACGCCACCTCCGCTCCCTCCTCTGCTTCCACCTCCTCATCCTCCGGGCCCAACGCATCCTCCGGGGTCGCCACCGCCGCTCCAGCAGGGACCTCGCACGAAGGCATCGCTCCGTTTGACTTGGCCCACCCCGAACGATGGACCACATGGGTGAGGATCCTCAAGCACTACCTTGCCTGCATGCGGGTCACCGACGCCGAATTGAAGAGATCCCAGCTCATCCGGCTGTGTGGGATGGACACCCTGCTCCTTCTGCAGAACCTAATCTCACCTAAGGAGGTAGAGGAGGTGAGCTTCGAGGCCCTCATCACGGCTCTCACGGCCCATCTAGCGCCACAGCCCTCCAAATTTGCGGCCCGCATGGATTTTTTTGTGAAGGTCCAGGGCCCCGAAGAGAAAGCTGCGGACTTCCTGGCCAACCTTCGCAAGGCCGCCATGAAATGCGATTTCAGCAACCTGGACGAGACCCTGCTGAATCAGTTCTTGTTGGGTTTACGAGAGGCCAAACTGAGGAGGCGCCTCATTCGGGATGATGACCTCACGCTAGCCACGGCTTTAAAGGATGCGGCTGCCTTCGAGAATGAGCACCCGGGCCACGGCGGCCATCGGGTACACCGCACCCAAGCCGGAGGGGATTCGGCAGACTCCGAAGAGGAGGCAGTGGCGCAACTCCACCGCAAGCCGTCACAACCTCACCGTTCGAAGGGCGCACCGCCAGCGAGGCCGTCGGAGCCAGCTTCCTCCTGTGCCAGCTGCGGGGACGCGCATGAACGTCGGAGCTGCCGTTTCCGCGAGGCGGTCTGCAGGTCCTGCAACAAGCAGGGCCACATCGCCAAGGTCTGCCGCAGCCGCCGCCAGCCACCCAGGAAACCCAGCCACCAGTGGGAACCCATCCACACTGTGGACCTCCATTCGATCGACACAAATGCCGTCGGCCACCAGCCCCAGCCCCAGGTAGGTGACTTGCCCCGTCAGAGCCGAAACAAAGTCCATGTTACGGTCCGGATAGAGGGGTCCCCCTGTAGCATGGAACTTGACACGGGCTCCGAGTTTACCATTATCTCGGAGGAGACGTTGCGGACAGTGTGTCCCAACGGGGGACCCCCTCTGCGCAAACCACACATCAGGCTTCAGGATTTCAATAAGAATCCTGTGGTGGTGCGGGGCTGGGGCACGTTCCTGGTGGAGTTCCAGGACTTCAAGGGTTGTTTGGACATTCTGGTGGTGGGGGGCCGGCTTTCCAGTCTCCTGGGGATGTCGTGGTTTAAGCCGCTGGGCCTGACCATCGGGGGCATCCACCAGCTGCAGCAAGCCGATTTCGCGGACGTTTGCAACGAATTCCCCCGGGTTTTCGATGGGTCCTTAGGCAAGTTCACGGGGGCCCCCATCTCCCTGGACCTGGACCCGGCGGTCCGGCCCATACGGATCAAGGCCAGGTTTCCGCCCTTAACGGTAAGGCCGAAAATCGAGGCGGAACTCGACAAGCTGGTGGCGCAAGGGGTGTTGGAGCCGGTGGCATCGGCACGCTGGGAAACCCCCATTGTCACACCGATCAAACCAAACGGGGACGTCCGGATCTGTGCGGACTATAAGTGCACAATTAACAAAGCACTGCAGGACCACGCGTACCCCGTTCCGGTGGTCAGCCACGTGCTGGCGGCGCTCGCGGGGGCTCGCATATTTGGAAAGCTGGACTTGGCGCAGGCCTATCAGCAGCTGCCGGTGGACGCCGCCACGGCGGAAGCCCAGACGATCGCCACGCACAGAGGGGCTTTCAAGGTCCACCGGCTCCAGTTCGGCGTCTCGGTGGCTCCGGGGATTTTTCAATCTTTCATGGACTCTCTCCTCAAAGGTATCCCCGGGGTACAGCCCTTTCTAGATGACGTCTTGATCACCGCCCCCGACGCCGCGTCGTTTGCCACCCGACTCCGTACCGTTCTCCAACGCTTCGACCAGGCGGGGCTGAAGGTGAAGCGCGAAAAATGCTTGCTCGGCGTGCCCAAAGTGGAGTTTCTAGGGTTCGCGGTCGACGCACAGGGCATTCACCCCACGGCGGAGAAGACCAGAGCGATCTCGAACGCCCCAGCCCCCACATCAAAGACCGAGCTACAGGCCTTCTTAGGCCTCCTGAACTTTTACCACTCTTTTCTTCCCCTCAAAGCTGCAGTAGCCGAACCCCTCCATCGGCTCCTCGACAAGGGCGCGCCGTGGGTCTGGGGGACGGCTCAGCAGGCGCCTTTCCAGGCGGTCAAAGACCTCCTCGTCTCAAATTCGGTACTCGCACACTTCAACGAGGACCTGCCGGTGGTGCTGGCTTGCGACGCCTCTCCATATGGGGTCGGGGCGGTCCTGGGGCACAAACTGCCTGACGGTCGGGAGGTACCTGTGGCCTATTACTCCCGTACCTTGTCTGCGGCGGAGCGCAACTACGCGCAGATTGACAAGGAGGCTCTTGCTATAGTGGCCGGGGTGAAAAAATTTCACCACTACCTCTACGGCCGGCCCTTCACGGTCCCCACGGACCACAAGCCTCTCCTGGGTCTGTTCGCCCCGGACCGCCAGACCCCCCAGATGACTTCGCCCCGAGTGATCCGGTGGTCCGTCTTCCTGGCGGGCTACAACTACAGGCTCCTGCACCGGCCCGGGAAGGCAATGGGCCACGCGGACGCCTTGAGCCGCCTGCCTCTGCCGGAAACGGAGCCTGACCCGGCCCCAGCCCATCACATCGCGCTGCTGGAAACGCTGCCCGACCAGCCGGTTCACGTGAAAGAGGTGGCCCGGCGCACCGAAAAGGACCCTATCCTCTGCCGCGTCCTGGACTGGGTGAGAAGGGGGTGGCCGTTGGCCTCGGCGGGACCCGACTTTGCGGCCTATGCCTCGCGCAAAGACGAACTGTCTGCTCACAAGGGTTGTGTGCTGTGGGGAGGTCGGGTGGTAATCCCTTCCCCACTCCGAGACCGAGTACTTGCAGCATTGCACGAGGCTCACCCAGGAGTGGTGCGGATGAAAGCGCTGGCTCGGAGTTATGTGTGGTGGCCCGGCCTCGATCAGGACATTGAGAGACTGGTGAAACTGTGCCAACCCTGCCAGGCGTTCCGGCCCGCACCGCCCCGAGCGCCCGATCGAGCTTGGGAGTCTTCCCACAAACCTTGGTCCCGGCTACACTTGGACTTTGCGGGGCCGTTCCAGGGACAAATCTTTTTCATTCTAGTGGACGCTTACAGTAAGTGGCTGGAGGTGGTGCCGGTACCGTCTACCTCCTCGAAGGCCGCCATCAGAGCCATGCGCCACATTTTTAGCTCCCACGGCCTTCCAGACACCCTGGTGACCGACAACGGCACAGCATTTACCTCCAGCGAGTTCCAGGACTTCACGAGGTACTGTGGAATCCGACACGTCCGGTCAGCGCCCTTCCACCCGGCAACCAACGGCCAGGCGGAGCGCATGGTGCGCACCACCAAGGAAACACTGCGCAAGTTCGACAGTAAGGACTGGGACTACAAGCTGGCGGTGTTCCTGTTCGGCCAACGCACGACCCCGCACACCGAGACCGGCTGCAGCCCGGCGGAGCTCCTGATGGGTCGTCGCCTAACCTCCCGGCTGGACCGTCTACACCCAGACAGGGCCCCCGAGATGGAACCGACATCGGAATCACACGCAGCCGCCCGAGGGTTCTTCCCGGAAGACCCAGTCTACGCTAAGAACTACGCCCAGGGGCCACCCTGGATTCCTGCGAGAGTGGTCCGGGTGCGAGGGCCTCGCTCCTATGAGGTCTCCTGTGAGGACGGTCAACTGCTCCACCGCCACATCGACCAACTGCGGCGCCGGGTCCTTCCGAACGACCCCGAGGACCTGGAGCCCCAGGAGCACAACGAAACTTCAGGCCACGCACCCGAACCGCAGAACCCGGCCTCGGCCCCGGTCACTCTGGAGCCCCCGGCGTTGCCCCCGCAGGAAACACCGCCGTCGGAAACGCCACAGCAAACCGCCCCGCCACGGCCACAAGGAGCGGCCCCGAACAGCACCCCGGACCTCCGCCGCTCTACAAGGCCCAGGAAGGCCCCCGCATATCTACAGGACTTTGTATGTGGGTAGTTTGGACTATGGGGGGAGGGGTGTAATGTACTGTCGCCATTACCACGTGTAGTGCATTCAGCCTGACATGCCCGGACTTGCCCGGGCTGACCAGGCAATATTCCTCAGTAGCTTCAGTCGAAAGACAAAGGATCCATAGGATCCTAGCCGGCCCAATCAAAGGGCCAGCTTCCCAGCCGGGAGACCAATGGTCGCCCGGTTACTGTAAATAGCCTATCGGGAGTAGGGGGTGTGTTTAGGTGTGCTTGGTGGCGGGTTTTCTGAACGCATATAAACCGGCCTGCGAGCTGGTTTCTTTGTCTTGTTCCTGAACTAATAAAGTACTCTTGCTGAATCACTCTTGCTGAATCACTCCACGTTCCGAGTACTTTTCACTTATGAAAATGTTTTCAGTCTTTATCAGCATTAGAAAACGAATAGAACTGAATTCTCTAAAATGTCTATCAAAAATAACTCTATACCTCAAGCTACCAAATAAGGACTAACTTAAAAGCTTCCACTTATTGTGTGATATTTTGGTTCTTCCTAAGAAAAGGTTGTGTGGGGATATTTTAAACAAATGTTGCTTTGGGATTTTCCCTCCTCCCATCAGCATGGCTACCTACAGTATTTGTCCAAGTTGGAACACTCACCTGTTTATTCTGCACAATAATTTAAAGTGAATGTCTAGAACAGGCGAAGAAGAAGAAGAAGAAGAAGAAGAAGAAGAAGAGGAGGAGGAGGAGGAGGAGGAGGAGGAGGAGGAGGAGAGATTGGATTTATACCCCGCCCTTCGCTTGGAGTCTCAGAGTGGCTTACAAACTCCTTTCCCTTCCCCTCCCCACAACAGACACCCTGTGAGGTGGGTGGGGCTGAGAGAACTCTGACACAAACTGCTCTTTCAGGAACAGCTGTGCCAGAGCTTGTGACTGACCCAGGGTCACATCAGCAGGTGCAAGTGGAGGAGTGGGGACTCAAACCCGGTTCTCCCAGATTAGAGTCCACTACACCAAACTGGCTCTCTAGAATACAAGTGAACGGCTACAACTCAAACTTCTTCTCTCCATCCAGAGGAACCAGGCAGGGGTGCCCCCTCTCACCACTACTATTCGCGCTTGCAGTGGAACCGTTAGCGAATGAATTGCGTCACAACCAGGAGTTTGCTGGTATCTGCATTAACGGGCAGAAACATAAATTAACAATGTATGCCGATGATATCACCCTTTATATTTCTGATCCTGAACAGTCCATACCTGCCATTCAAGCTACTCTTTCTCGATTTAGAGCATTGTCCGGTCTATGCCTGAACACCACAAAATCAGAAATATACCCTATTACTCTCTCCAGTAAAACCTGGTCAAACCTACTTTATGCCATTTCGATGGGTGGGAGATACTTGGAGACATCTCAGAGTCCAGATCCCTCTTGATCTACACAATTTGTTGGTATGCAATTACCATAAAACCTTTGCTGAGTCTCAAGAGAAGATGAAAAAATGGAACACACTTAAGGTCTCTTTAGCGGATCATGTTCAATTAATTAAAATGCTTGTTTTCCCATGCTTTCTATTCCTTTTCAGAATGCTGCCGATATTCATACCAGAGAAAGATCTGAATAACTGGCAGAAAGAGATTCAGTGCTTTGTATGGAATTACAAGAAATCTCATATAGACAGTTGCTCTCTCTTTAAGCCGTAGACATTGGGAGGTCTTAACATGCCTTGACTTCAAACCTATTACCATGCAGCTCTTCTTTCCAACATTCCTAAAATCTCGCAATTACAACCGGAAGCACAATGGGTGCAGATTGAACAGTCATATGTATCTCCATTTAAACTCCAAGAAATCTTTTGGATTCCAGCATCATGTCGACCCTCCAGCCTCTTCGACACAACACTGTATACACAACACTGAAAATTTGGGATTGCAGACAGAAGTGTATAGCTCCTCCAATATCCCCGCTATCCACATTTACTTCTCAGCAATGGTTCATGCCGGGGGTGGAGCCAAACTCATTCAAGATCTGGCAAGATGCAGGCTTCACTAGACTTCAACATCTAACTAGGAATGGAAATATCCACAGCAAATCTCATTTTGAAGAACATACAGGTCATATCATCTCATGGCTTCATGAGCCTCATGGAAGCACTAGTGGAGAAAGGGGTATTCAAAAGACTTAAGACGACATTTTAAATGATTCTGGATATCTATCTGGACTCAAACAAAGGAACTCTTTCTAAGATATATAAGCTCATATACCTCCACCTACCAGAAAGCTTGGGAACAAGATCTTCAGATATCACTGACGAATGAGCAGTGGTTATCTTGCTGGAACTCTTCAAAGAAGGTCTTTAAGGTCTTCAATATTCATCTGCAAACATTTAAACTGATTACCCGCTGGTACTACACACCTGATCACCTACATCATCTCAACCACAATCATAGTCAATTCTGCTGGAAGCAATGCGGGCTTAAAGGAAGCTATTTCCACTGCTGGTGGGAGTGCCCACACATCAACAACTTTTGGGAAAGTGTCATAGTAGAAATAAACAAAATCACCTCTCAAATAATTCCTCTTAAACCAGAAGTTATCCTACTTCAAATTCAAGAAACACCTGATTCACAATACAGCTATAACCAACTTACCTTGTTTTTGCTGGCAGCGGCTCGTCTGGCCATAGCTACAACCTGGAAGTCTGCCTCTCCTCCGACGCTGACCATATGGAGACATAAAGTATGGGATCAGTTTATTATGTGCAAAATTTCTGACTCACTTCAAAGACAACAATCTGGTACCACCATGACCTACTCTAGGTTTGTATGCACATGGTTTCCATGGCTGCAGTACATGACAGAAGCTGAACTTCTTCCCACTAACACCACTTGCTCTTCTTGGCTTTTCTTCTAGCTCTGTATGTACACACTGTATGTACACACTGAGATACATACAAAAGTCTTCTACATCTAAGATTCAGATCTAATCTAGTCAGACAGAGGTAGCATAATTACCAGCACTTCTTACCCTTTCTTACTGGTTGATAAATGTTCAAAAATGTTTTTTTTTAAGTACCTATAGGTACACTTTTATTTTTATTTTTAAATCTACAACAAACAAATCTACACACTACAAACAGACACTCTACTACACATAACATATATACCAAGAGTACAGTTACATTATATGCTTATATGCAATTACTTAATAAAAACTCTATATCAAACACTTTCCATTCTTCTATATTCTGTGTTCTCAAGTCCATAGCACTATCCTTGCCTAGTCTTCTATTAAATTTGCATTATACCAATCATAAAACTTTTCCCATGTTTTTTAAAATGTCCATTCTTTACTTAATCTCATTTCTAGAGTCAGTTTATCATTTTCTGCTTTTTCAAAAAGTTTATTCACAAACTCCTGTTTTGTTGGTATCACCATGGTTTTCCAATATTTGGCATATAACATTCTTGCAGCTGTCGCCATATAAACAGTCAAATACCTATTCTCTCTTTCATAATCCTTTGGAAATATATTCAACCTCTGGAGTAAATTGAATCCTTGCTCTTAGTATCTTCTCCATCAAACTATGGACCCATTTCCAAAACTTTTTAGTAACATCGCATAGCCACCACATATGGTAAAATGTACCCCTTTTACTCTTACATTTCCAACATTTATCAGAACAGTTAATATTTTGCTTAGCCAGTATCGGGTGTAACAGGACTGATTTTTGAGTTGTATGGTGGAGCTATTTAGTTTGATTTTTTTAAATGAGTGTCTTGTTTAGTTTAATATCTGTCATTTTAAATGTTGTCGATGCCTAAAGGAGTATCTTTTGTAAGCAGGATATAAACACTCTGGAAAACCTGCATGCATTTACATGTATATGTACGTCAGGGGAGCAAGTTGGGAAGAGCTTGCTAGCTTGCTAGTAGCAGCTGTTTTCTCCTCTGCTTGCAGGTATTTAGTCTGGGTCCAGCCACAGGCATTTCTGGCAGGGGAGGGAGTAGGAAAGATCCTGTTATCATCCAGGCTGTTTGTTCTGTCTTCTGCTTGCTGGTACTTGACAGAGGCATGGCCAGAGACTTCAGCTGAAGGGCTCTCGGCTCTTAACCTGTAGCTCACAGCCTGGAGCCTGCATTAGCCCGTCCAGTAAATCTGGACCTACCCGGGATGTGTCTGTTTTCTTTTTTCTTTTTTCTAACAATTTTATTAGGATATATTAATAGGTCAAACATATATCACATTTTTAGCTATCATACATCCTTTTCTCCTGTTTCCCCACCCCTTCTGACTTTCCACAGTGCTCCAACCTCCAGCCCAAACATATATTTCCCCCTTTACCTTCTAACTCGGTACTTAAAAAAACCTACAGGAAACATATTTTTTACACTTATTTCTAAACACTTTTCTTCTAATAATTATCAAAGCAAAGTAAGTTGTTTTTTACATCCCAATATTTCTCTAAATATTCTTTTAAGTCTTTCCAATCTGCAAAAAATTCTTCTGCTTCTTGATTCTTAAGCTTCCTTGTCATTTTGTCCATTTCAACCATAAAAAGTAGTTTTTTTATCCACTCCCCAATTTCTGGAGTTTTCTCTTGCTTCCAGCATTGAGCATAAGTCATTCTAGCAGTTGTGATCATATACCACATCAAAGTCCTTTTTGCTATGTTAACTTCTTAACTTTTGGGAATTTGCAACAGGAGATAAATTAAAAATTAAAATTAAAAAAATGAAATTAAAAAAAATGCACCAGCATGGCAAGTGCAATTATGTCACTTCCAGGTAGTGACATATGTAATCTTTCGTTAAAATCTGCCTCCATTCCTGAAGACTGGAAGGTAGCTAATGTCAGTCCCATCTTTAAAAAGGGTTCCAGAGGAGATCCGGGAAATTACAGGCCAGTCAGTCTGACGTCGATACCGGGTAAATTGGTGGAAAC
>NW_015172555.1:1642698-1662997 GCF_001447785.1 Gekko japonicus
CGCAGGGATCAGTACTGGGTCCTATGCTTTTTAACTTGTTCATTAATGATTTGGAGTTGGGAGTAAGCAGTGAAGTGGCTAAGTTTGCAGATGATACGAAGTTGTTCAGGGTGGTGAAAACCAGGGAGGATTGTGAGGGATTCGTCGAGGATGGGCAAGTGGGCGTCATCGTGGCAAATGGGGTTCAATGTGGCCAAGTGCAAGGTGATGCACATTGGAGCAAAAAATCCTAACTGGGGTTCGAACTGACAGAGACTGACCAAGAGAGAGATCTTGGAGTTGTAGTAGATAACTCACTGAAAATGTTGAGACAGTGTGTGGCTGCAATAAAAAAGGTCAGTGCTATGCTGGGGATTATTAAGAAGGGTATTGAAAACAGATCAGCCAATATCATAATGCCTCTGTATAAATCAATGGTGCGACCTCATTTGGAATACTATGTACAGTTCTGGTCACCACACCTTAAAAAGGATATTATAGCTTTGGGAAAAGTGCAGAAAAGGGCAACTAGAATGATAAAAGGGTTGGAACACTTTCCCTATGAAGAAAGGTTAAAGCACTTGGGGCTCTTTAGCTTGGAAAAACGATGGCTGAGGGGTGACATGATTGAGGTTTATAAGATTATGCATGGGATAGAGCAGGTAGAGAAAGAGGTACTTTTCTCCCTTTCTCACAATACAAGAACTTGTGGGCACTCAATGAAATTGCTGAGCGGTCGGGTTAGAACAGATAAAAGGAAGTACTACTTCACCCAAAGAGTGATTAACACATGGAGTTCACTGCCACAGGATGTGGTGGCAGCTACAAGCATGGACAGCTTCAAGAGGGAATTAGTTAAGCATATAGAGCAGAGGTCCATCAGTGGCTATTAGTCACAAGGTATAGATAGGGACTCCGGGGCAACAGATGCTCTGTATTTTTGGTGCTTGGGGGGTCAATAGTGTGAGGGCTCCTAGTGTCCTGGCCCCACTGCTGGACCTCCTGATATCACTTGGTATTTTTGGCCACTGTGTGACAGAGTGTTGGACTGGATGGGCCATTGGCCTGATCCAACATTGGCTTCTCTTATGTTCTCTTATGACACTGGGTAGCTCTAGGAATCACTGGGAACTCTATGGTAAAGCCATAGATTTTCCAGCAATTCCTAGAGTTACCCATTGTCACTTTGGGGTTATACTCAGAAGTAATGTCATCATGGTTATGATGCCACCTACCACCCTACACCATGTCCCTGTCACCCCCCCCCCCCAGCCCATTGCTGGCAACCTGGCAACCCTCTCAGAGATTATGAGAATCCTGATTCAAGGGGAGGAGTTATGGCTAGTCATCTTTAACCACTTTTTTGTTTATTTATTTAAAATATTTTATGCCACATTTCTACCTGATCTAAACAATCAAAAACAATAAAACCAGTTTTATAAAAATGTACATAAAACTGTTAAAAACAACAAGGAATCATGTAAACATTTAAAGGCTACACTAAAATCCTCTTCTTACAGAGAGTATGCCCGAAATATTCAAAAAGCAACAGCTTCAATATCAAGCAAGTTCAGAGACTGGTGGAATTTGTGAAACATCCACCTTGAAGTTACCGTTCCTGAAAATATAATTACTGCCTGAGGCTTAAATGCCAAAAAGCCTTTACCTCTGTTTTATGGTTTTGTTTTGTTTTTAAAAAACCCTCTCATTATATTAAGAATGAGGAAGAGAAAGTTTCCTAGCCTTTGGAAACACCTCATCTTTTATTATACGGGTTGGAGGATTTGCAAAACTAATTTCACCTCCTCTGGTGTTTCACTGAATGCTTAATTGGCCAGAAGACCCTGCCTCAGCCTTTGAGCTGCTTTCTCCAGCTTTGAGCAGCCTTCTGGTCTCTCAAGTGTACGGCCTGAGATCTATTACTCTCCAGGAAAACAAGCACTACTGCAGATTCCAACCCAGCTATAATGAGAGGGTTTTTTTTCCTGTACCCCAACAGATTTCTGCCCTCCTCTTTCTTTTGAGAAGCAACAACTGCATTTTATGTATCTTTAATTCACAGGACTCTAGAGAGGGCCACAGTTCCTGCTAGAAACATTTTCTGGAATTGCCTTGGGATAAATCCTCTAGCATGCTGGGCTGAAATGAAATTTTGAAACAATTGCCATCTGGTGATATTTCAAATTCAAATTGTATTGGGAAATAAAAGTATTTTAAAGGGTTTCCCATTCATTAACTTTTTCTGACACTTACAACTTTTCATTCTCCCAGTACTCCTTGTCACATCTGATATATATAAAAGACCTAACGCATTGGCACTTTCCAGCTTTTGGCGGGGGGAATACTAAGGGGTGATTGGTCCTGGGCCTTTAGGGCCCTGCTTGAACCTTGTATATCTGTTGCATTCGTGCCTTTGCCCTCAGTTCTAACGGTCAGTGTTAGGTCTGGTTCCTATCAATGTCTCAATAAACGTATCATTCCCCCAGAGTGAATGTTGTTGGGAACTGATTTATCCAGGAGTATGACAGGTTACACCTTTCAATGTGACCACTTGACTGCAGATGATAAGCCATATAATACTTCCAGGAAATCTGCAAAATCTTTTTTAAATTGCTTGATTATTTCTTCAGTGAATGACGAAGCCCTATCGCTGTCAGTCTGGGCCATACTGAATTTACAGAAGAATTCAGCTAGTTACTTCTTAGCCACCATGTTCTTCTTGTAGGGTAAGCCTTGATCCACCATGAAAAGAGACAAAATATAACAAGGCAGTGAGAATATCCTTGATTTTGTTGATCAATGAAATCCACTTGGAGATGTGTCAAAGGTCCAGTTGGCCATGGGGTAGCATTGTGGGGCACCTGGGAAGATTTAAGACCACATTGGTTACAAGTCAGATGTTGGTTTGCCAATTGAGCAGAGAACTGATGAATTCCAGGTGCATGCCATTGTTTCAGAATCTTTTTCTGGCAAGGCTAAAGACATGAGCTCTGCAAGCAAGATGGAGAGCAAAAGAGTGTCAGGCATCAGGATGGGAGTCAGGGGAAAGGAACACAGAAGGGAGAGGGAACATCCAGCAGCAATCCACACATCTTGTTCAGCTTTGAGAGCTGCATGTTGGAGATCAGAGAGGGAAGAGAAAGAAAGGGGGAGGGAGGGGGAGGCAGACACCAATGGAGCTGGGGGCCCATGGGCTGCTGCATATTTTGCCACTGCATCAGTGGCATGTTACCTTGTGAAATAAGATCAGTAGCAACAGTGACTTTCAACCTCTGCCCCTCCCCAAAAAGAAAAACCTGAACCTGAATCCTGAAATGGTGTTAAGAAAGGAAGGGGAGGGGGAGGAGGGGTGATGGAGTAGTGAGGTGGTCAGAGAATCCAGAGCTCTGGATCTCACCAACCTTTGGAGTCTTTTTAGGGGACTTTCTTGACATTTCTGGACTCCTCCAGATTTGACAAGTGTCCACCAGTTCCTCGGGAGTAGGAAACTGGAAGCAGAAGACTTAAACTGAGCTCCCTGTTTGCGGCAACAACAGGTGAAGTTTCAGTTTGTCTTGAAGCAGAAGCTCCAGAAGGACCGGTCACGCAGTTTGCGGCTGGAAAGCTACATCAAGCCCCCAAAAGGGCCTCCATACCTCGCCACAAATCATCTTGGCGAAGACTCCGTAAGCAACCTTATCTTCTACTTTAATACTTAAGCCCGTAAACAGACACTTGATTGGCCCTTTAAATCTGTCCAGAGACAAGGGGGGTGTTAGATCACCTCTAACAAAGGTCAGGAGAGTGATTTCAGCTAAGTGATTCAGCTTTATTGAAGTAACGAACAAGCACTTAAACGCATTCATAACCAGAACAGTTTAACATTGGGAGCTAGGCTCCTTTTAAACATTCCCGGGCTAACATAGCCACGCCTATTTACAGTAAACAACCAATGAGGTTGATGAGATAAGGTCCAATGAGAGTCTTTCCCTCTCAGGGAGCTGGTACAGTTCTGATTGGTCGCTGTTAAAGAGCGACCAATAGGAAGGCAGGTCGGAGGAGCCTCCGTCTGGCTCGAAGCTTTGCATGGGGAGTCAATGAGGCGATTCATGTAAGCATTCCAATACATTACGGGGGGGGGGGTAAAACTCTCCGTCCAGTGGCCACGCAAAGTTTTGGATTTTATTACATCAAACACGCAGGGGAAAAACAACATTTTGAAATGTTCTACCTGCTATTTGGAAAATATTGTTACAGAAACTTATTTCACTCTTAAAGAACTTTGATGGAACTATTGAAAGTGAAACAGGCTAAAAGCTAAGCCAAAATGGCGCTGGGCAGCAGTTTCTTGTCTGTGTCTCTCTATGCGTAATTATGCTGTGAATGTTGTGTCTGTTAAGGAGTGAAATGGCTCTCGCAGCTCCATTTGAGACGAAGGATTCTAGGACAGATGAAAAAATACAACTGTTCTCAGATGATAAATGGGACTATTTAAAATGTCAATTGATGGAAAAACTTACAGATACTGTTATGGAAGCTCTGGGAGAGTATTGGGATTGTTTTGAAGAAGAGATTATAGGGACACAAAATCAGATGATGTCAGTTTCTACACAAGAGGAAAACCGACAGGACCTGTTTCAACACTCGACATCTACAATAAGAGACTTTCTTAGCCACTGCTTTGATGAGTCGAACGACGTAGGCTGTTTGTTTTTGTACACAAACAGGCCAGAAAGCTCAGCATTCCCAGGACTGAAGAGACAAGGTGGCATGTGCTCTCATACAATTAAGACTTATAGAGACCAAAGGCACAAAAAGGTGGACATTATGAAGAGGCATTTCCAAAAGAAGCAAGAGAAACTGAAATATTTTAAAACAATCTGAGGCAGCACTTTCTGGCGGTTTTTATGGATTTAACTGGCTGATGGAATAAAGATTTACTTAAATTGGAACCTCTAAACTGTTAAGAACCACTTGTCTACTTTGTGGTTGTTCCTTTGAATAATACTGATAGTTGAAATTTAACTGATTGATGAATATAACATGAAACAATATATCTTGAATAATTAATATGGTTTTATCTGACAAGTGAAAGTTCTAAAGAATGGCTATTTAAGTGGAAACAATTTATTTACTGTACCTGTAATGTCTTAATTGAAGGATGATAAAAAGATATGGGCAGTTTGAACCTTCTAGAGATGAACTGTAGGCAAAAATATAATTAATGGGCTCCTTATGTAGAGGTTCTGTAACGATTTAATTTTTTCTTCTCTTTAATTTGCTTTTCTTGGCAGTGTTAGTGAGGGAGATAAGATTGTGGGGAAAATAAAAACTACTATGTTTAGGCTTGAAAACTGTGTCAAAATGTGAGAGAAAATTCAAAGGGACTAGAATGCTAACATGGAAGAAATATATACTTCAACTAGAAATGTTACTCAGATATATCTGTTCCTTTTCACCTTTATTTTTTCTCTTCTATAGAAAATAGATAAATATTAGTATATTATAGATAAAATGAAATATAGCAGATAGGATATAGCTAAATTAGTTATTGGGAATAGAATTTTGGTTTAAAGGTATATGTAATGAAATATAACCATAATAAGGGGGGAATCTGGTTCGGTCGAGGCTGTCCCTGAAGGGGGCGTGCCTCAAGAGGGCTATCTTTGCTGCCCTGTGAAGATAAGGCAGACATGTACATACGGGGCTAACAGGGGGGCAGGGCTGGAGATTTCTAAGCCGGCCCTCGCCTCTCTCCTTCAGTTGCCTCACTGCGCTCGAAGGAAAAGGAGCTTTAGAGCTCTGGTGCTTTGACGCAGTGAGGGCCTTGCGGCGAGGAGCGTTGATTCGGCGGCAGCGGCAGCAAGGCATCGGCAGTAGAATTGGCAGCGTTTGTGGAGGCAGTTGCAGCAGGGAGTATTCGGCGGTGGCGCGCGGTGCCAGGAACCACGGGCCAGGCCTGCGAGCGGGCCGGGCTTTACACCGGCTGTGTTGGGCAGGCCGGAGTGGGCAGAGCGCTGCTGGGCGCGAGGGTGGTCGGTGCCCACGGAGAGAAGCTGGGCAATTGGTGCCAGGCGGGGGGCGGCAAACAGATTTTCACTCAGAGGATCATTAATCCCTACAGGGGATTGAGGGACACGTTCCCTCCCTCTTTTTTCCACCCCCCCTTGTCTCTATAACTTGCCAGGATTCTTAAGGTGCCAGGGTTTGCACAATTTGGGGCCTGGTGGCTGGGCAGTGTGCTTCATGAGGCGGACATTTTAGGCTCAGCGGCCATTTTGTTTTTTGGAGGCGGCCATTGTAGTGGGCCTAGATAGCCCATTGTTACCTGTCTGAGGCTACACGGGGCTTGGGCCTTGTTCCTTTGCTCAGCTGTAGCGGGGATACAGTGTTTCCAGGATTGTAGTTTTAAGTGGACTTAGGTATGAGTTTGTTTGAGTGGAAATGGGGCCCAAGAAAAGCTTTGGTAAGGGCAAAGGCAAGGGAAAAGGTAAACAGCCGGCCCTGAAAGCTCCACTTAAGAGGCCTGCACCTGCCCTTTCCTCCTCGGACGAGGAAGGCAGAGATGATGTTCAGAGGGCTATTTTGGTTCGTTTATTGGCAGTGGAACAGGCCTCGGGGTTATCCCATCCTCAGCCATCTTTAGGCCATGGGGGGAGGAAGGAAACTCATTCTTTAGCCACCAAGCGTTTTCAGGCGGAAGTTCTGACTCGTTTATCTCTGGTTGAGAGCAGGATGCCAACAGGCAAGGGGACGGATGGAGGAGGACCGGAGCAGCCGGATGACGAGCGGCCAGGACCATCTAAACTGGGGCCTTCGCGGAGTGCGAACGATAGGTCTGCCCCCGGCCAGTCGGTGGAATCTGCCGGTAAGTCAGCCGGGGAGGACACAACTACAGCGTCATGGCTCTGGGGGCCCTGTGGGGCTCCAGCTACGCCGGGTCCCAGTGCACACACTGGTCAGTGTGCTTATGCTGTAGCCCAGCAGGGAGCTTGGACACCAGTTAACCAACAAGGACATCGTCCGACATCAGGGTGTTGTGGGCATTCCATGATGTGTTTTGGGCAGTGCCTTAGTCCCCCGTGCCAGGGTGGTGCGTCCTATGCTAATACTTCGCCTTCTGCTTTACCTTATGGGGATGTTGCCTTTCCCTTGGGCAATCATTTGCTGCCGGCCACGAGGGAAAAAATATGTAAAGGGGAGTATGTTGATTTGTTTTCCCTCTTGTTCAGGGAATTAGAAAAAAAGATAGGGATGATTTGGAAGATAAGGATAAGGAGAAACTGAAAAAGATGCGGGTGGACCGCACGTGGGCCAATTGGGTGGCTGGTTTTGTGGTTTATGCAGGGGTTCTGGCTAGGTCCCAATCTTGGAGGGGTGCATCCCTCTTTCAATATTTTGACATAATTTATAAGGCATATACGGGTTTTACTGGACCAGCCTGGCTCCAGTATGACGAGGAATTTAGGATGCGGGCTGCAGTGAACACTTTGATGCGTTGGGATCAAGTGCACCCTAACCTCTGGCTCCAAATTATGTCGCCAACTCACCCTAATGTGGGCGACCGCTCACACAGTGGGCATCTCGTGCAGCGCCTGGCCGTATCCTCCACGCCCCGCATTTCAGCGGGGCAGGCGGTTCAACCCTGTCAGATTTGCTGGGAGTTTGGTGCACAGGGCACGTGTAGTAGGAGGGTCTGCCAGTTCAGGCACGAATGCCCACTGTGTAGCGGGCCTCATCCCTTCTCAGCCTGTTCACGGGGCAAGCCACGTAAGGGTCACAAACGCTTTGAAGCCGGCAGCCAGAGACCTGGTGCCCAGCCCCATAAAGGTGAAAGTGCTTGAACACTGGTTACTGGAGTATCCTAACAGGCAGGACAGTTTTTATTTACTTCAAGGTTTTATGTTTGGTTTTCATATCCCTTGTTTGGCACCTTGGGTGGCCTTTATGGCTCCTAATCTGGCATCAGTTAAGGGCATGGAGCACATTGTGTGTAAAAAGATCGATAAAGAGAGGGCGGAAGGTAGGATCTTGGGACCGTTTCACACCCCACCAGTGGCTAAACTGTGGGTTTCTCCTTTGGGCATTATGCTTAAGAAGGCCCTTGGGGAGTACAGATTGATACATCATCTGTCTTACCCGCGAGGGGAGTCAGTGAACGATGCTATTCCGCAGTTTCTTTGTTCGGTTAAATACACTTCCTTTGACCAGGCGGTCCGGGTGGTGCGACGGTGTGGGTTGGGAGCAGAAATGGCCAAATGCGACATTAAGTCGGCGTTTCGGTTGCTCCCAGTTCACCCCAGAGATTTTGAGTTATTGGGATTTTTCTTTGAGGGCCAGTACTACATGGATCGGGCATTGCCAATGGGCTGTTCGATTTCTTGTGCTGCTTTTGAGCGTTTCAGCTCCTTTCTTGAATGGGTCCTTCGAAGGCGCACTGGGATCTCTACAGTGGCGCACTACCTCGATGATTTCCTATTTGTGGCGCCCGGGGGTTCTGGGCAGTGCAGGTTCCTGCTCCAGAGCTTCATGGCAATAGCCAGGGAGTTAGGTGTGCCCCTTGCGCACGAAAAGACTGAGGGTCCCACCACTCGCATGGTTTTCTTGGGGGTGAAACTGGATACTGTGGCACAAGCATCGAGATTGCCGTTGGACAAGTTAGTGGACCTTAGGCAGCGGGTAGCTGCTTTTATGCATAAAAGGAAGGCATCCCTTTGGGAGTTTCAACAACTGTTGGGGCATCTCAATTTTGCCTGCAAGGTTGTGGCCCCTGGTCGTGCCTTTCTACGCAGGTTGTGTGACTCTTTGAAGGGTTTACGTCTTCCTCATCACAGGGCTAGGGTTACAGCAGGGATTCGGGCTGATCTGGCGGTGTGGCTAGAATTCCTAGGGGCCTTTCAATGGCATGTCATTTTGGAGGTCCGGTCTCCAGTTGCAAATTCATTTGGATGCTGCCGGGTCGCTGGGTTTTGGAGTTTATTTTAATCAGTGTTGGTGTGCTGAGGAGTGGCCAGCCGAATGGAAGGCAAAGGGTTTTTTGCGGGATCTTACTTTTTTGGAATTTTTTCCTATACTGGTGGCGGTCTGGTTGTGGGGGGATTTGATGGCCAATCACACCGTACATTTTTGGTGCGATAACTTAGCAGTGGTCCATATCATCAGTTCTCTCACTTCCAGATCGCCGCGAGTTATGGTATTAGTTCGGTCGTTTACGCTGTGCTGCCTAAGGCATAACATTTTATTTTTGGCCAAGCATGTACTGGGGGTCGACAATGGGGTTGCTGATGCTCTCTCTTGCAAACAGATGGAGAGATTTCGTTGGCTGGCTCCAGAAGCCGACCTGCACCCGGTAAGAATGCCACTGGAGCTCTGGTCGCTTGGAGGGCAGAGGTCCGCCGGGCAATTGGTTTGGCCATAGCTCCAAGTACGAAAAGGGCGTATGACCGTGCGGTCCGCCAATTTTCACAGTTTAGGAGCAAGGTAGGATATCCAGAGCTCTGGCCAGTGCCGTTGGACCATCTTTTGCATTTTTGTGTTTCAATGCGAGGCAAGGGTTTGGCTGTAGGTTCAATTAAAGGAATGCTGTCGGCACTGTCATATGCCAGACTCTCTGACAGCACTGGGGATTTGCTCATTCATAAAACGTTGGAAGGCTGGTCTAGGGAGATGGGGGCCAATGCAGATACTAGGCGGCCAATCTCCCCGAGGATTCTTCGGGGCTTGCAGGCCAGTTGGGATGTGATTTGTTCCTCTAATTTCGAGGGTTGCCTTTTTCACGCAGCAGCCCTGGTGGCATTTTTCGGGGCATTCTGCATTGGGGAGGTAGTGGCTCAGTCTAAGGGAGATAGGATTGGGTAGGGCCCTCAGGGCGAGTGATGTCCGTTTTGAGGGGAATAGAGGCCTTATTACCTCGCGGTGTTCTAAGACCGATCAGCACCGGCGGGGTACGGTTATTTCCCTGGGGCCATGTGCAGAAAAGGAGCTCTGCCCAGTTTCCGCATTGGCGGTGTTCATTGCCCTACGGGGGTTTGGAGAGGGTGTTTTGTTTCAACACCAGGATGGTACACCGTTAACAAAGCATCAGTTTTGGGCGGTCACGTCACAGGCTTTAAGCAGGTTAGGTTTAGTAGGGGTTCGTTTTTGTTCACATTCTTTTAGGATTGGAGCCGCCTCCATGGCCGCAGCAATGGGATACCCAGTGCGGGTCATTCAGCGATTAGGTCGCTGGCGGTCGGCGGCCTATAAATCCTATGTGCGCCCAATGGCTGGTTTTTAATTTCTGCGTTGTTCCGTTGTTACTGTTGGTTTTCTCATTTCAGGTTACGCTGGCTGGGTGGAGAGAAAGCGAGTCCTCATCTGCGGCCATAGCTATGTATTTTGGGCAGCGCACCGTGCCAAGAGAACACCCATAGGCGCACAGTTGGGTTTTGTCCGGGTGGCCTCAATTGAATGGTGTGGCCGCAGAGGCTTGCAGTGGCCCGGCCTGCTGCATTTGTTATTTGAAGGGAGGGTGCAACCCTTTCCGCATGTTTTGCTTCTTCATTTAGGGGGTAACGACCTTGGTCTGATCAAGGGTAAGGCCCTCATATTGCAAGCACAGTTTGATTTGAAGGTGATTAAGGAGAAGTGGCCAGAGACGATAATTATCTGGTCTGCCATTGTTCCGCGCTTGGTGTGGCGTGGTTCTACGAATCCTTTAGCTATTGACAAAGCGCGACGCAAAGCTACTCGCGAGATTTGTAGGGCACTTGAAGGGGGCCTAGGGAGGTATTTACCACATCCTGGCATAACAGCTCATGGGGTGAATCTCTTTTGTAATGACGGCATTCACCTGTCTGATGAAGGGATGGATATTTTCCTGGAAGACCTGCAGCAGGGGATAAGGTCGGCCTTGGGCCTGTAGTGGGCGCAAGGGCCTAAGCAGAGGCTTGACCTTTGTGGTGGCAGGTTGTTATTCTGAACAGATTGTGGCACGGTGAGCACTGGCTTATAACCCGTTTGGGAGTAGGGGTCTTGTCGGTACAGTCTTTGGGCCCTGCGGCCCGGGACAGGGAAAACAGACCACCTAAGGGTTTTGCCTAGAATTTGCCTCCCTTTGAGCCTCGCGGCTTGGGGGTGGTTCTCCTTGGCAATTACCCTGGCCATGCTGGCTGGAGGGAAGGCATATCATTTGCCTTGCTTCCGGGGCTGGGTGGCTCGCCCTAGATCATTATGGCGAGGGAAGGGTCTGTGACCCTTAGCCTCGCCATGCCGCATTCTGGTATCCTTCCTGTATGTTGCCGTTATGTTCTGTGGTAGTTAATAAAGTGGCCCGTTAGTACCCAATATTGTTGTCTGTCTCGTTATTCCGGCTAGGGGGGCAATCCGGTTCAGTCGAGGCCGTCCCTGAAGGGGGCGTGCATCGGGAGAGTTGTCTTTGCCGCCCTGTGAGGATAAGGCAGACGTGTACATACGGGGCTAACAGGGGGGCGGGGCGGAGTTTTCTAAGCCAGCCCTCACCTCTCTCCTTCAGTTGTCTCGCTGCGCTCGACCCACCCTCCCGCCCGGTATACAGTTCAGGCACTAGCTGGTCGCTCAGTTGGGGGCCAAGTAGGAATTTTTCGCCTCTTCCTGATTGGCACAAGGAGGGGGTGTTTTTGTCTACTTTGAACTGTAGCTGCAGCGATGGTTTTTGAAGGGTGGTTGAGTTATAAATAGGTGATCACTTTAGTTGGCAGGTTGTTATTCTGAACAGATTGCGGCACGGTGAGCACCAGCTTATAACCCGTTTGGGAGTAGGGGTCTTGTCGGTACAGTCTTTGGGCCCTGCGACCCGGGGCGGGGAAAACAGACCGCCTAAGGGTTTTGCCTGGGATTTGCCTCCCTTTGAGCCTCGCGGCTCGGGGGTGGTTCTCCTTGGCAATTACCCTGGCCGTGCTAGCCGGAGGGAAGGCATATCATTTGCCTTGCTTCCGGGGCTGGGTGGCTCACCCTAGATCATTATGGCGAGGGTAGGGTCTGTGACCCTTAGCCTCACCATGCCGGATTTTGGTATTCTTCCTGTATTTTGTCATTATGTTCTGTGGTAGTTAATAAAGTGGCCCATTAGTACCCAATATTGTTGTCTGTCTCATTATTCCGGCTAGGGGGGCAAATGGTAATCTGCGTAAAAAATGATGTTGTGAGCGAGATTTTTGGCTAGATATGTTAAAATGATGTTGTGAGCGAGATTTTTGGATAGATATGTTAAAATGCTTGCTTTTTTTTTCTTTCTGTAAATTCTAAAAATCTAATAAATTTTGCCCACACGTGGGTAATTTAAAAAGAAAGGAAGGAAGAGAAGAAGGAGGAGGGAGAGGAGGAGGAGGAAGAAGGGAGAGGAGGAGAAAGAAGTAAGAGAAGGAAGAAGAGTTGGATTTATACCCCACTCTTCACTCAGCATCTCAGAGTGGCTTACAAACTCCTTCCAGAGAGCCAGTTTGGTGTAGTGGTGTAGTGCACGGACTCTAATCTGGAAGAACCACATTTGATTCCCCACTCCTCCACTTGCACCTGGCAGGATGACCTTGGGCAAGCCATAGCTCTGTCAAGAGCTCTCTCAGGAACACCCACCTCACAGGGTGTCTGTTGTGGGGAGGGAAAGGGAAGGGAAAGGAGTTTGTAAACTGCTCTGAGACACCTTTGGGTAGTGAAGGGCGGGGTATAAATCCAATCTCTTCTTCTTCTTCTTCTTCCCTTCCTCTCCCCACAAAGACACCCTGTAAGATAGGTGAGGCTGAGAGAGCTCTGAGAGAACTGCTCTTGAGAGAACAGCTCTGAGAGAACTGTGACTGACCCAAGGTCACCCAGCTGTCTGCATGTGGAGGAATGGGGAATCAAACCCGGTTCCCCAGATTTAGAGTCTGCCACTCTTAACCACTACACCAAACTGGCTCCCAAATAATCCAGAATATGGGTATACAAACCGTTCTTGAAATCTAAATCCAAAAAAGTACGATTGTTTTCAAATGCACGTTCCTAGTTAATAGGAACTAGAAAAGTTCTTGCTTTTCTCGACAGCGAGTCTTATATTATCAAGAGTTTGAATGTGGGGGAATTGTCTCCCATATCACTGGCTCGATATTCCTCAGAGTGGAAGCAGAAATATAAAAGCACATTAAAGTTACTTCCTAAAGACACATGCCAATACCATAAAAGTCACCAGGAGTCTTTATGACATTATTTATTCAGTATCAGGCCAATAAGCTTCTTTAGTACTATTTCCTGAGCAATTTAATGCTAGCAGATATAGCTGAAAGACTTACATTTAATGAGGTCTTAATAGCTTTGGCAAACGAAGTTGGTAGATACTGGGCTGTTTCTAATTGCACAAAGATAGGATCCTGTCTTACAGACCAAATGTGCAAGCTTAATGCAGTCATAAGTGTTGTTGACATAAAAATAAAACATAAGGTAAATTATAGTTTCAGTGTTGGCAAGGGGGAAAAATAGATATAATCTTTCAATGTCACATTTAAATTTGGAATTACCAGTTTCTTCCAAAGCTAAACATCCAGAAAGAGGTTTTCTTTGGAATGTCTCATTACTTTGCTCAAATTTTATGCCCCCCCATCTATTCCTTTGTAGAGTCAGATGCCAAAAGCATAATGGTAGCAATTATAGTACAAAATAAACACAGGAGTGCATTTAAAAAACAAACAAACAAACAAATGAATAAAGGTATCCCATTTTGGGCACAGTTCCATCATAGCACAATATTAGTAGTGCCCAGTCCTGTTCCTGAATAATTAACGTGCAATCCCACTCCAGTACAAATCACTGGCTATAATTCTATTGATGTTAGAACAGAAGAAGAAGAAGAGATTGGATTTATACCCCGCCCTTCAATACCCAAAGGAGTCTCAGAGCGGCTTACAAACTCCTTTCCCTTCCCCTCCCCACACCAGACACCCTGTGAGGTAGGCGGGGCTGAGAGAGCTCTTGACAGAAACTGCTCTTTTTCAAGGACAGCTCTGACAGAACTATGGCTTGCCCAAGGTCATCCAGCAGGTGCAAGTGGAGGAGTGGGGAATCAAACCTGGTTCTCCCAGATTAGAGTCTGCGCACTTAACCACTACACCAAACTGGCTCTTAGTGGAGCAGAAATGCAACCTTAGGCCCCCATCTAATAGAGTATGTACATTAGCAGTTGTAGTATATACAGGGGTCGTTTCGTAGAAAAAGAGCTAGGGGAACTCATTAGCATAACTCATTAGCTTCTGCCACACCCCCTGACATCACCAGAAGTGTGTCATAAGGCCACACCCCCTGACATCACCGGAAGTGTGTCATAAGGTCACGCCCCCTGACATCACCGGGACCTCTTGATGACTGTTTTTTGTTTCTTGTCCTTGGCCCTTTCGGTCTGTTGGTTATGATCCAGCTCCCCCTCTTCCTGTCACATGACTCTGATATCACATCCCGGGATGCTCCTTTGTGAGCGACTGGCATTAAAGCTATGAGTGAGCAATTTGGCTACTGCATAAATTAGTTTGCTCTGGCCTCCCACTCTTGCCCCCCAAGCATCAAGAATGCAGAGCATCACTGCGCCAGACATAAGAACATAAGAGAAGCCAAGTTGGATTAGGCCAGTGGCCCATCCAGTCCAACACTCTGTGTCACACAGTGGCCAGAAATACCAGTGCCATCAGGAGGTCCACCAGTGCCCCAGAGCCCCTATCTAGACCTTGTGGCCAATAGCCACTGATGGACCTCTGCTCCATATGCTTATCTAATTCCATGCTTGTAGCCGCCACCACTTCCTATGGCAGTGATGACCCAACATGGGATGGACTGACTTGATCCAGGAACCCACAGCCCTGCGAGACTTAAGAAAGGCTGTAAATGACTTAACCTTCTGGAAGACATCAATTCACAGAGCCACCACGAGTCAAAAGCAACTTTAGGGCACTTCACAAACAACACACCCCATGGGCGCTATGGGATGGCAGAAGCTACTTTTACTTTAAAGAACAAGAACACTCTTTGTGTCATAGGAGGCTGTGTCTTAATATGTTTTACTCAGAGGATCAGCAGGCACATGAGTCTTAATCGGCCTCTTTCCCGGGGCTTCCCCCCCCCCCGCCCCCCGCTAACTTTCAACCAGGTCAGCACCCCCTCAGAGAGGAAGCCAATTAACCTAAACCAGGTCACAGAGCTAAAAGGGCTCAGGCCGTGTCCAGTGGTAAAGCCAGCGCGTGAAGGGGGACGGAGGAAGGTGCCCAAGTTGTGCAAACACTTGCTACACCTGCTCGGTGAGCGGGGAAGAGACGTCAACCGGCACCACCGGGGCTCCTCACTCGCCGCTTCGCACCGCTCCAGACAGAGACACGCGCGCGTGCTTGCTCGGTTTGGCCCGCCTCGTGTCTGACGTCACGGAGCAGTGGGCGGGGGGTTCGGAACATTGAGGAGACGAGGATTCTAGTGAGCCCAGGCCCTTCGCTTTGTGATGTCACGAGCACAACAAGAACCTGGCCCCGACCGGGCGAGGTGGCCCGCGGCCCCGGGGGCTCGCGTTGACATTTCGCGTCACCTGTTGCTGCCGTGGCGGAGGATGCATGGGGGGAGTGGGGGGGAGAGGGAGGAGGAGGAGGAGGCCAGGGAGGTCCAAGGCAGAAGCAGCAAGCAGCAGCCCTGCTTGCTGTCTGTGATCGCTACTCCCTGCAACGACAGAGGAAGAACCCACCTATCCGCCCCCCCCTTTCACCTCCTCTCTTCTTTTTCTTCTTCTTCTCTAACTTCTGTGCATGAGCGGCCGCTGATTAACATGGGAAGCCCTGCTCAGCAGCAATCTGAAGCCACACAGGGCCTTCCGCTGCCCATTGCCCGTTTTAAGATCACAGTATTTTCATTTTGAAAAATGAGACTTACATGAAACATATTCCTTCTCTTTTCCCACTAATGTTAATTTCCCCCCTCCCAACCCTCCTGAATCCAGAAGGTTTACTTTAGTTTCCCGAACTCTTTGCTAGGTCAGTGCCAGAGTGCTCTGCTGCTCGTTAAAATCTAGGCTCTGGGCAAAACAGCTTGTTGAAAGATGTAAGTCCTGGGGTGCTGGACACAGGGACATTGCTAAAGAACAGAAGAAGCGAAGAGATTGGATTTATACCCCGCCCTTCACTACCCAAAGGTGTCTCAGAGCGGCTTACAAACTCCTTTTCCTTCCCCTCCCTACAACAGATACCCTGGTTGGTAGGTGGGGCTGAGAGAACTCTAACAGAAACTGCTCTTTTTCAAGAACAGCTCTTATCAGAACTACGGCTTGCCCAAGGTCATCCAGCCAGGTGCGAGTGGAGGAGTGGGGAATCAAACCCGGTTCTCCCAGATTAGAGTCCGCGCACTTAATCACTACACCAAACTGGCTGTGTAAAGGAACAAGGGCAGGTGAGGTTAAACAAGATGGGATCGGAATTATATTTTATAGCCCATGATGTTAAAAAATTCTACATATTAAATGTAACCAACAGATAGCAGCCCAGCAATACTCAGGAAGGAATGTTTTTATACTTTTCAAAGTTACCAAAAATTAGCGAATTTTTTTAACGCTGGATTTGCTGAAATACTGGCAATCACATCTGTGCTAACACAGCATGAACAAGAGTTTGCATCACTGAATTTAATTTGGGACTTTGAGGGGTAGCTGCAACTATTATCTTCCTCGGCATTGGAAGAGAACAGTTGCTCTTAGCGAAGGAGTTAAAGCTTTGTGGCTCCACTGATGGTGGTCCCAATCCTATGGTTTACAGAATAATAAACAAGGTATTACGAAGAAGACTCAAGCACACTCCTCCCAATGTGGACACACAAGCCACAATGCTGATAACCAGGGGTAATTTCCTGCAGGAGCGCACAGGAGCAGAGCTCCGGCAGTAAGGAGTGGGGTCGGGCACATGCAACAAGCCCACCCCCTGCTCCCAGCAGCCCTCAGTTGGGCCACAAGAAGCAAGAAGCAGCCAGGTAAGTTGCAGAGCCCCCCCCATCCCACCTTCAGGTACAAGCTCTCCTTCCTCTGTGAGGACAGTTCTGCACGTTTCCCCCCCCCCCCACAGGGCGACACCCCCAAATTCAGTGGAGCCTGAGCAGTGGGTGTTGCCTTCTAACTGTCAGAACCCACAGCCAACAACGTCGTACACGCTTATCAGGAAAGGTAATACTTTATTGAAGAGCTATAGATGCATTAACATAGGCACTGTTAAGAATGGCGGCTGCCCCTTGAGCATAATAGGTTATAGGGTATTCGTATGCACCCCCAATTAGCCACACTCCCGTGCACGGGAGAAGGCGCTCCGGCCATTTACGCTGAAGCTGGGAACCAAGCTCGCTCCCACGGTTCCCTTAGAACTAGACATCAACATTCCACCACCTGCAGAACTTAGAGGTAAGCATTACAGCAGCGAAGAAGCATGGTAGGAATGCAAAAGCGATTAGAGTACAACTGACACCCCCCCCCCCTCCATGGCAGCATAGCTGACACTGATACACTTCCGGTGATATCAGGGAGTGTGGCATATGCAAATAAGTTATGCTAATGAGCTCTTGCACCTCTTTTTCTACGAAATGACCCCTGCTGATAACAATGGGTCCCATCTGTCAGTACTGGGCTGCAGTCACACGTGCCAGCTGGAGTGGAGGGGAAGCGAGGCTATCTCCTCCAGAGGGATTCGACACGCAGTTGCAAGATCACACAGACCTTTCAAGCTGCGGACTCAGCCCGTCACTGTGTGATCAGGCGCAACCGCAGGTGAGTCGGGTTTTTTTTTGCCATTTGTTTCCCATGAGCTTAAATGAGGAATCACACCTCCACGTTGAGGGCCCCCCTATGGAGTATGCAATGATGCACATACTACAAAGAGGGGGGGAAAAACAGCACTGAGGTGGGATGGCCTGATCAGACCATCCCGACGGCATGAGAGTGTGCTTGTGTGATCAGACAGGGGAAAGTCTGTCTGTGGCCTGTCAGAACCCGCTAGAGCTGGACTTTCCCCGGTGTCTTTTAACTCCGCTTCTGCGGCAGAGCAGCACAGGTTGCTGATGACTGCGGGATGCTTCCCAGATGTTGCTGTGTGATTGCACCCTTTAGATCCGTCCGGCATTCGCAGCTATGTCTGATCTAAAGGTGTGTGTGATTGCATCCCTGGTTTATCTTTCAACAAGCAACCTCTTCATGACACATGGCTGATCTCCCAGACAGGTGCACACTTTCAGAAGGCAAAGGTAGGTATGCCAACTTCCAGGTGGTCATGTATGACTCAACATCACATAAGGCTCCAAATATTTCTCAAATCTACACCAGTATTCAATACATGAAATACACGAACTGCAATAAATAGGCAGGAGATTTAAAGCAATATCTAACATTTATTAGTAGACACTTCCAAAAGAAATACTTCACAGATTCTAAGTTCACAATTTCAATGGACTGAAGAACATGCTCTTCAAATGTCCATAAAGCAAGTACATAAAGATAAACAGTATGAAGTATGTTGCAATCAGCAAGTAGATCCAGTCCTTAAAACTTGAGACATACAACAGGCTATAGAGACCCATTCCCCTGGAGAAAATGGCTGTGGCATTAAGCCCTCATGAGGTCCTCCTTCTCCCCCAAACTCCACCTTCCTCAGGCTTCCCCCCAAAAAAAACCCCCAAGAATTTCCCAAACTGGAGCTGGCAACCCTAGGTAAAAAAAAAAATTAAGAACTCAAAAGGTTGGTTGTTAAGTATGCAGCTCAACAACGAAGTAAGTAACAAGTGATTCAGCTTTATTGAGAACAAGAACTTCCAAAGATCACACAGCATGAGACGACACACGACAAACAAACAGTGGAGCATAGCTCCTTTTAAAGTCTCCCGGGCTGGGGTAGCCACGCCCTCACACAGTTAACATCCAATCATGTTACAAAGATAACAACCAATCATTTGTCTTCCCTCCAGCACAGACTCTTACGTTTCATTGGTTACAGATTATGCTTCAGCCAATAGTGTTCCAGATTACAATCTCTCTGAGGTTTCAAGTTTAACATTACAAGTTAATAGCAAGACACAACATTCGTTATTACAAATATACTGGCCAAATAATAGCAATTACAACATAAATCTTATCAAACATACCAAAATACATGTATTTTATTACAGATTAGATACAAACAGATACAGGCCCAACCGTGGCCTCAAAATATGAAAAAAATCATACAGGTATCAAACAGAACACATATGTGACCAAGACCATGCGTGTTTTGGCCAATTCGGCCTTCCTCAGTAGTCAAACATACGTATTGCACATTTGCCACCCCAATCGGAATAAAGAGACAGACAACATTGTTGGGTACTAATGGGCCACTTTTTATTTAAAACAAAACAAGCATAACGGCCTAAAGTGTCCAAAGAGGAAGATAGATGCGGCATGGCAAGGCCAGGGGTTTCACAAAACCCCTCCCTTGCCATTTGATCTTCAGGCGAGCCACCAAGCCCCAGAAGCGAGCCAAGGGTATGGCTCGCTTCCGGCCAGCAGGCCAGTGTAATTGCAGGAACCAACCCAACCCCCGAACCGCAGGGCTCAAAGGGAGGACAAAATCCCTGCAATCCTTAGGCAGTCTGTTTTCCCCGCCCCGAGCCGCATGGCCCAAAGGCTGTACTTACAAGACCCCTATGCCCTCAAGTGGGGTTATAAGCCGGTGCTCACCGTGCCGCCATCTGAAACTGAATAACACCCTGCCACCGTCAAGGGCCAAGCCTCAGCTTAGGTTCTTGCGCCCACTAACGGCCCAGGGCCGCACACAGCCCCTGCCGCAGGTCATCCAAAAATATGGCCATTCCTTCCTCAGAAAGGTGGACCCCATCATTTCTAAACAAGTGAACATCTTTAGCCGTTATGCCGGGATGTGGCAAATATGTACCCAATCCTTTATCAAGTGCCTTACGAATCTCTCTATTTGCCTTTCTCCGTGCTTCGTCAATAGCCAACGGGCTATAAGCATTTCGCCATACCAACCGCGGTATGATGGCTGACCAAATCAAGGCGGTCCCCGGCCATCTCTGCTTAATAAACTGCAAATCCGCCTGTGCTTGCAGAATCAACGCTTTTCCCTTTATGAGGCCTAAATCGTTGCCTCCTAAATGTATGAGAACAACATGAGGCGGAGGCCCAACTCTCCCCTCAAACAATAACTTCAGAAGATTAGGCCATTGTAAACCCCTGCGGCCACACCATTCAATGGTCGCGATTTGGCCCAACCCCAACTGCGGGCCAATGGACGATCTTCTGGCCCTATGCGCTGCCCAAAATATATAACTATGGCCGACGATAAGGACACGCCTCCTCTCCGTC
>NW_015172555.1:1665378-1674252 GCF_001447785.1 Gekko japonicus
ACACACTTTCCTACTACAGGCCCCCTGTGCCCCAAATTCCCAGCAAATCTGGCGGGGTTGAACCGCCTGCCCCGCAGAAGTGCGGGGATTAAAGGATGGCCCTGAACGTTGTACCAAATGACCACTATGGGAGCGGTCCCCCGTGTTAGGGCGTGCAGGCGACATAAGTTGCAACCACAAATGAGGGTGCACGCGGTCCCAGCGCATCGCAGGGTTCATGGCCGCTCTCATCCTAAACTCTTCGTCATATTGTAACCAAGCTGGGCCTGTAAAGCCCGTATAAGCTTTGTAAACAATATCGAAGTACTGGAATAAAGCCGCCCCTCTACATGGCTGAGCTTTGGCCAGAACCCCCGCGTAAACCAAAAACCCGGCCACCCAATTGGCCCAGGTGCGGTCAACCCTCATCTTCCTAAGCTTCTCCTTATCCCTGTCTTCCAGATCCTCTTTATCTTTCTTCTCCAATTCACGAAAGAGAAGTGAAAATACATCCACATATTCGCCCCGACAAATTTTTCCCCTAGTTGCTGGTAACAAATGATCACCCAAAGGTAATGCTACATCGCCATATGGGAGTTCCGATGCCAATACATTGGCGTAAGAAGTGCTCTGCTGACACTTGGACCCACAACACTGCACCTGCCCTGAGTCCTGAACCTCGCAACAACTCCCTACTGGCTGATGTGAATGCTGCTGCCCAGGTGTCCAACCCCAGTGTTTACCAGCCACGTGTGCACAGGGTGAATGATGTGTACCTGCTCCTGAAGGGTTAGCAGCCCCACAAGGCCCCCATGGCCAAGCTGCCCCTGACTTGGACCCCTCCAACTTACCAGAGCCATTGCCTTCCTGCATGGGGTCTGATGCCGGCCCAGCTCCTCGCCGCGGAGGGGCGCCACCTGAAGGGCCCGCCTCATCATCGTCCAGTTGCCTCAAGCCTCCACTACCAGCTTCCGTCGAAACCCTGCCCTCAACCAAAGACAATCTTGTGAGAACCTCAGCCTGAAAGCGCCTCTTTGACGAGGAGCGAGTTTCCTTCCTCCCCGCCGCCCCAGAACCAATTCTGCTGCCAGGTGCTGGGGCCCCAGCAGCCTGCTCTACTGCAAGCAACCTCGCCAAAATTGCCTGCTGCACCTCATCACCCCCCTCCTCGTCAGAAGAGGACAACGTGGGTGCTGGCCGTTTAGGGGGAGCTTTAGGTGCTGGCTTCTTCCCTTTGTCCCAGCCCGTACCTTTCTTGGGGGCCATTCCAATCGCCCACAAATAAAACGCCCAGGAAATTCCTGCTTAGCTTCACGATCTGATGAGATAAGGCTAGCAAGGCTATCACGGTCAGGGAACAGTACAATAAGGCTTGTTATGTGTAATGGAGCCCCACCTCCCAAACTGGCAGCCTGACAACACAAAATGGCCACCTCAAGCCTTCCTGAAGGGGGGGGAGGCTCCAACCAATCACAAAATGGCCACCAAGCCCCGGCCAATAGCTTCACCAAGGAAAAGACCTCACAATGGCTGCAATTGAAACCGAAACCAAGCACCCCTCCCAAAACCCAGATATAACTCAACCAAGCTTCACCACAAATTGTACTTGGTACCAGTGTAGCCTCCGTCTAGCAGGCTGCTGAAAATCTGCAGAGATCTCTTTACTCTCTGGCAGCCCCAAAGGGGGTGGGGGGGGATGAGTTCCAAGGGAGAAGCGCTCATTAAATGCCGCCAAAACTTAATGCCGGCCACTAAATGCCGCCAAAACTTAAATGCCGGCCACTATCCCTCCAGCAACCCGGCAGACCACTGAATAGCCCAGCCGCGCTACCCCAGCCACGCTCCCTACAGGCCCCGGAATCACCCAGGCGAAGCCGCGCCTAGTGCCCGGCCTCGCCGCACAGCGCACCGCTCCAACGCCGACTCCCGGTCCGGATCCAGCCAATCCTCCGACGCCGACACAGCCTCTAACCGCCACCGGCCCACCGCCGAGACCACAAACGCCGCTCTCAGCCGAGCCGATCGCCCAGCCTCGCCCAAGCAACGCGCCCACGCGACCTCCAGCCGCCGCTCTCCGCACCCGGCTCCCGGAGGTTAAAGACCTCCGTCCCGGCCGAGCACGAGGAGCCAAATGAGGAAGGATACAGGGGGGGCCGGCTTCTTAAACTTCCGGCCCCGCCCCTTGCTCCTGAAGCAGCATCGCTGCGCTGCCTGTCTCCTCCTCCTGGGCGGCAAAGGCGGCCCGCCAACGGCACGGATGCCCCGGCCGTTGGCAAACCGAGTAGTTCCAGATAATACAATGAATACTGAAGATAGGACGAATTAAGAATGGTTTTATAAGAAATCTCAGTAACTCAAGGCAGGGATAAAATATAGAGGCCTCATTTTCATCTACCTTCTGCCCTGGTCATAAATTTGTATCTTCAGTTATATGTCTTTCTCTCTTGGTCCAAGGAAAGTATATTCTCAGTGTGATTTGGAGCCAATAGCAAGTGAAAGTACTTTGTTGGTCTTAAAGGTACCACTGGACTCTAACTTTGTTCGATTGCTTCAGACTAACATGGCTGCCCACCTGGATTTGTTAGGGACATTGATCTCCATTGTGGGGATCAGTTGGGGATCAGTTGTCCTCTGATGAAAAGCAGGGGTAGCCCTGTGTTTGTTTCATGCTTAAGGATGAATAGTGTCCAGCATGCAGATGTGACCTCACCACACAGTGATTGGTGCTTTACCTGAACTAGCTAGTGAGGGACTTAGTCAAAGACAGTTCTGCAGGTCTTCTATGATTGGTGAGAGACTTGCATAATGGCAATCCTTATACTAATAGCCAAGTTGCCCCCTCCGTGCGGATATCTATATCTGCACTTTGGGGGCACTTGGGGGGCAGGGGGAGGTTTGTGCACACGTGGGGCAGTCCCCACGTGTGCACAAAAATCTTAAATGTGTGGGGGGGAATCGGGGGATGTTTAAATCCCCCCGAAACACTCAGAGCGTCCCCTGCGCATGCGCAGGAAATGCTCTGTGCCGCTGCCGCCGCTAGAAAAACAAGCGGGGAGCCGGGAGGGGGGGAAGAGAAAAAGCTTGCTTCGGAGCCGGGGGCGCCCGCACACGCCCGCTCGCGCCCGCTCGCCTCCGCCATGATGCGCTCCGGCCGGTGCCTCGGGGCGGGAGGGGGCTGCTGCGGGTGGCAGCCCCGCCCCCCCCCCCCCCCGGGCGGGCAGCGCTAAATATAGCCCCGGATTGGCCTAAGAGCGCACCCGGGTCCCTCCCCAGCCCGGACTCACAGTGCCGGCGTGGCGGGCCCTGATTGCTGAGCGCCGGGAGCAGGGCGGCGGCGGCAGTGGGCGAGCGGCCCCAGGCGGCGCGGGCCATGGCGGGGAGTGCGACACGGAGGTGGAGGGCCATGGCGCACGGCGGGCGGGAGGAGGAAGAGGCAGGCAAGCGCGCTGGCAGCAGCAACAGCAGGAGGAGGAGGCGGCGGCGAGGAGGCCGGGCGGGCGCGACAGAAGGAGCCGCCGCCTGGGAAGCCGGCCGGCCTGCCCCCTCGCTCCTCGCACCCTCGGCCCTCCCCGGGGCGGAGCAGAGCCGAGCCTTGGGACGGGATCGGGAGGCGCTGCGAGGCAAGAGGGCCGAGCCAGGCCGGGCGCCCGGCAGCCACGTGCGCCTTTGGGGCAGAGAGAGCCTGGGGGGGAGAGAGAGACTGGGGGGGAGGAGAGAGAAGGGGGGAAAGAGAGAGACTGCCCCCCCCCGCGAGTATCACGGGTCCCCCCCTTGTAAAAGTTCTAATAACCTAAAAGTGTTTACTGTATGCATTTATCTGTTACTGTAGCTACAGTGATGCCTTGCCCTCAGCATTCAAGGGTAGAGAGAAGCTTATATTAGAGCAAATATAAGGGTAACTAATGGTATCCATCTTAAGGCGGGATGGGTTCTTCAATATTACATACGTTTCATAGCCAGAAACCTAAGCTGCCATACTTGCAGACATCTTAATGTATTCCTTATCCCACCCACCCCGTTTAGTAGCAGAGTCGTGTTCCTTCCCAAGGTTGCATATATCTGACTTCAAACATTGTTTTGGATATAATAACCTAAGAAGAAATACTCTGTGCTGTAAGTAGATCTGGAAGCGTGGGATTGTGGAGAGGCAGGTTAGCTCCACTGTTTGAAAACACTTCAGTCTGCTGCTTAATTGAATTGCAAATGAACAAGAGCTAAGTTTTCTATATACTGCAGGTCTTAGTCTCCCTTAAGTATGATGGAAGCTTCAGAACAGCAGAGGTATTTGTAAGAGAAGGAGCCCATTCAAATGCTTCTTCTCCCAAAGAGTAATTAAGTCCTGGAATTCAGTGCCACAGGAAGTGGTGGCAGCTAAAAGCACAGATAGCTTCAAGAGGGGATTGGATGAAAATATGGAGCAGAGGTCCATCAGTGGCCATTAGCCACAAGCAGCAATTTCCAAATTTTATTTTTCAGGAAGAGGTAACCAGTATATAAAGTAAAGTAAAGGTTCCCTTGCTCGAAAGCCAGTCGAGTCCGACTCTAGGGTTGCGGTGCTCATCTCCGTTTCAATGCCGAAGAGCCAGTGCTGTCCGAAGACGTTTCCGTGGTCATGTGGCCGGCATGACTAAACACCAAGGTGCACGGAACACTGTTACCTTCCCACCGAAGTGGTACCTATTTATCTACTTGCAATTTCTTGCTTTCGAACAGCTAGGTTGGCAGGAGAGCCAGCATATACCTACTGCTTTAAAGGTCTTTAATGCTAAAATAGGGGCCCATTTGGATCAATACATGGGGTGCCTATTTGGATCAATACAACTGAAAATCTCATAGAACAGCCTCAGCCCTATTTTCTGAGGAAAATCTTTGGGGTGCCAATGTGTATCCCCTATGCAGCTTTGTGCCTAGAATGTGGCCAGAACATGTTGATAACTAAAGTTAATTACAATTAAGTATTGGTTTTGCCTTCTTTTCAGTTTGGACCCTTCTAGTTACATCTCTCAGCTTCTACTGGAATCTAATGACTCTAACTGGATTACCTATACAGAATCCAAAATTAAATCCCTGGATATCACCTTAGATTCCTTACTCCTTACTTTCAAATCTGAGGCTTTTTCAGTTATAAGAGCCAATCTACTTTGTTCTGAGCTACAGTCACTGTATAATGCCACTAATAAAGCCTGTTCACCCCTGTATTTTGGAATATCTCCCAAAGTCGGCCACGCTGCCTCTTACCTGTACCAACTTCACACCCCCAAACTCCATAGAGCCCTCTCTTTGGCGAGATTCAATGTATTACCTTCGGTCTTATTATCTGGCCGCTTTCAGGGTGTGCCCTTTTCTGACTGATGTTGCCCATGCACAAATGATAATATCGAAATTATTCCCCATGTCTTGTTTCAGTGCCCCTTCTACGACTGAAATCGTGACAACAATTTCCCCAGCCAGATGGAGGGTGCATTTTGCAGCTTTGTACCAATCCTCAGAATGCCCTGTCGATGAGAAGGAAATTGATGAGGTGTTGATCTCTGCTCCGGACTGGGAGCGGGTTTCTCCAGAGTCAGTACTTGAACGTTTTAATCAGATGAAGCGTGGCAAAGCGGTGGGCCCGGATTTTATACCTCTAGAACTATTTTTGGTGAATCCCGAGTGGTGGGCTCATCGCTTGGCCCACCTGTTTTCGGATATCAACAAGTCAGCTAATATCCCCGATATTTGGAAGACAGCTACTGTGGTACCTATCCACAAAGGTGGGGATACCAACGACCCAGGGAATTATAGACCGATTAGCCTTATTGCTACCCCTGGGAAGATCTACTCTGCACTCCTTCAGGAGAGACTCCAGAAATGGCTTGATGAAGAGAGGTTCCTTTTTCCTGAACAGTGTGGCTTTCGACAGGGTGTCGCTACTACAGACCATTGTCTGACGCTTCTCCATCTTGCCAGCAAGTATTCCTTGCGTCCAAGAGGTTGTCTCTATGCGGCCTTCATGGATTTGAGGGCTGCCTTCGACTCCATCTCTCGTCGCAGATTGTGGGAGAAGTTATTGAACACCAATATTGACCGCAGACTACTGGGATTGATTATGGCTCTCTATTCTAAAACATCTGCCTCGGTTCGAGTGAATTCTTCAGGAGTCAGGACAGACTCCTTTCCAGTGCAGAAGGGAGTTAGACAGGGATGTTTGTTGGCCCCCTGCCTGTTTAACATCTATATTAATGATTTGGTGCCGTTTCTTAAAATGAGAGCCAGACATCCTCCGTATTTAGCTGGTCTTCCTATACCACTTTTACTTTATGCTGACGATGCTGTTTTGCTGGCAACATCTGAAGTTGGACTGAGGTCTACTGTCAATGCCTTTTTGGACTATTGCAAACAAGAAGAGCTTATCGTGAATTATGCAAAGTCCAAGGTTCTTCGCTTCTCTGTCAAGAGAAGAAGAGGTCCTCTGTATTTTAAAGTTGGGAATGGCCAACTAGAATGGGTTTCCTCCTTCCGATACCTAGGTATTGTTTTTAGTTACAATCTATCCTGGTCCGCTCATCTGACATACGTTAAGAAGTCATCCAGACTCGCCACGGCACTGGTTGAGAAATTCTTCCGTACAAAGGGGGCTAAGCGGATTCCCCCGGCCATCGAGGTGTACAATGCGAAGGTGGTCTCCCAAATTTTATACGGTGTAGAAATCTGGATTGCTGGCGTGGATGAGAAATTGGATTCCCAGCTAAACTCCTTCCTTAGGAGAATTACTGGAACGCCACGGTGTGTTGCTGGGACTGTCCTTCGTATGGAACTGGTTCAATCTTCGCTTGAAGCACGTGCTTGGAAGAGGGCATTCAAGTTGAGATTTAAGTTATCTGACCCAAGTCATCACCCCCAGGCCGGCTTTCTTCGTTCCATCTTAAAGGACACGACATCCAACCCTTGGTTGTCCCTTCTTGCTGGTAAACTCAGGACATTGGGAGTGCCGATGTCCTCACCTAACGAAGAGCTGATGCCCTCTCAGCTTGAGGAAACCTTGAAGAAACTTAAACAGTTGGATTGGGCCAGCACCGTGGCCAGGGCAAGACGCACCTGCTCTCCGTTGGCTTTGGGGTTGTCCCCTCCAGAGAGATTTCCTGACTTTTATTCAACGTTATCAATTCCATCTCACCGCCGCGCCTTTATGCTGGCCCGCTTAAATGTATTTCCAACAATGGTAACTCTGGGAAGATTTGGAGGCCTTTCTTACTCAGATCGCCTTTGTCTGTGCAATTCTGGCGAAATTGAAACCTTAGATCACCTGATATTTCGCTGTCCCCACTGGACTCAAGTTAGAGGCACTTATATCTCTCCTATTCTCACGAAGATGAATCTTCCCGCGCAACCTTGGGTGCTCTCAGTACTGTTATCTGACTCAAATGCCGATGGACTGATAACAGCTAACGTGGCGCGGTTCTTGGCTAAGGTGGCTGCTCTCAAGAAGCATTGAAAAGTCCAGCACTTCTGAAAACTTCGACACCGATTTTTAATCTTCGGATGATTTTAGTTAGTTGGCTCCGCCCCAAGTGTAGTTAGGTAATTTTTAATCTCTGGGCTCAGCCTGGGTTTTATGTGACTGTTATTATGTACCTTGACATATTTATGTCTATTTTATGTACCTATTTTACCCCCCTTTGGTATCCTCTTGGTCAAGACTTCGGTCATAAAGACCTGTAATAAATTGAATTGAATTGATCTAAATTTTACTTTGGCTCAACTAGAGGAATATCCTGATTGCCTAAAGATCCTTATTCTTCTTGATAATCCAAACTTTGAGATAACGGAAACTGTTGCTAAATTTCTTTTTGGTGCCATTTCTATTCACCCTTTATTTAATTGATGGGTATACTTACTTGGTAATTCCTTGTTTCTGTATTTTGCAGATATTATTCTATGCTGTGGTTGTTGTTGTTGTTTTGTTGTTGTTTTGTGTATGGGTTTGCAAGGGTTACATGCCAATAAAGGTAACTGGACTGACATTAGCCACAAGGTATAGATGAAAACCTCTGTCTGGGGCAGGAATGTTCTGTATTCTTGGTGCTTGGGGGGTGACAGTGGGTGGCATCTGGAGTTCTGGCCCCACTGTGGATCTCCTGATGGCACCTGGGTTTTGGCCACTGTGTGACACAGTGTGTGGGACTGGATGGCCCATTGGCCTGATCCAACATGGCTTCTTTTATGTTCTTACTAGCAGTAAAGACCATTGTGAAAGCAACACAACGAGATCTAGAAACTGTGTGACACAGTGTGTGGGACTGGATGGCCCATTGGCCTGATCCAACATGGCTTCTTTTATGTTCTTACTAGCAGTAAAGACCATTGTGAAAGCAACACAACGAGATCTAGAAAGATGTGATTTGTAATGAATGCATAGCCTGCAAAAGCAGCCATTTTCTCCAGGGGAACTGATCTCTGTAATCTGGAGATCAATTGTAACAGCGGGAGATCTCCAGGTCCCATCTGGAGATTGGCAACCCTAGGGGAAAGTCAGCTGCACAGCAGGGGGTTGAAGAGAATGGTTTGATGGCTGCTGGGCCAAGATTGGCAACAATAGTTCCCCAGGAGCAAATGGCTGGTTTGGAGGGTGGAGTCTATGGCATTGTACCTGTCTGAGGTCCCACCCCTCCTCAAACCTCACCCTCTTCAGGCTCCATCCCTCAAATCTCCAGGAATTTCCCATCTGGAGTTGGCAACCCTATCAGGACTGGCCCCAATGTGTTAAATTCTGTCTTTCTCATTAGCGGGGAGCAAAGCAGCTTACTTCATTCTCTTTGGCTTTGCGATCTGTACAGCAACACTGTAAGGTAGGTTAGGCAGAAACTCTGTGGCTGGTCCGAACTCAACCAGTCAGCTTCCATAGGGATGCTCCTG
>NW_015172555.1:1674438-1727444 GCF_001447785.1 Gekko japonicus
TGTCTGAGGTCCCCCTCTTCCTCCTCCTCCTCAGACTCCACCCACAGCAGGCTGCATCCCTAAAGTATCCTGGAAGTTTCCAACCTGGAGTTGGCAACCCTATGTCCTTTCCAGGCAACCACCAGCCTACCTTTATTCCTAAAGATTTTCCAAAACACTACTCTGTCGATACATTGCAACACTTTGAATTAGCACCAGAGCTTTAAGAGCTCTCCAGCTGTCACCTGGAGACTGGCAACAGCTTGTTTGGAGGGTGGGGAGTATGGCATTGTATCTGTCTGAGGTCCCCCTCTTCCTCAGACCCCACCCACAGCAGGCTGCATCCCTAAAATATCCTGGAAGTTTCCAACCTGGAGTTGGGAACCCTATGTCCTTTCCAAGCAACCATCAGCCTACCTTTGTCTGCCTGTCTGTCTTCAGGTTTACACACACACACCAGCCTCTGCCTATGGAAAGGGCAGTCTTTCCCTGCAGTGGGAACCAAAGCAGCTGACATCATTCTCCTCTCCCCCGTATGATCCGCACAACTACCCTATGAGGTATGTTAAGGTTGAAAGTGTGTGAATGGTCCATAATCCCCCAGGCAGCTTTTAAAACATGAACCTGGGACCTGCACACCATCCTCTGAAGTGCTCTCTGTGGCAGTAATGGGGTGACTGCTGGCACCTTTTCCTATCTTTTTTTGCCTTGTGGTATTCTGCTTGTGGTGTGATGTGGCATGATTGTGGTGTGATGTGGCATGATTGTGTTATTGGGTTTGTTTCTTTTGAAGGGGAAGTGATGTGTTGTGAGTGAGGACATATTTTACCTCAGAATACAGTAGGTTCCATATGCAACTGGCAATTCCAACTGCCTTGCGGGGGGGGGGGGGTTTGAGGTGTGGAATGGAGGGAAGTCCAATCAGCTTCCATATGCAAAAGACCTTGAAACGCTGGGCGGGACTGCACAAAGCAGCCAGTCAACCCAGCCAGCGTCTTCTGACTGACAGTTCTTGCGGCCAAACACTAAAGGTGTGCATTTTGGAACATTGGAGCCCACTATGGCTTTATATATAAGGGAGAGATGAGTGGAGTGGATGAACATATGAAACAAAGGTCCATCAGTGGCTATTAGCCACAAAGTATTAGTGGAACACTCTGACTGGGCCAGTGATGCTCTGTATTCTTGGTGCTTGGGAGGCAACAGTGGGAGGGCTTCTGGAGTTCTGGCCCTGCTGGTGGACCTCCTGATGTCACCTGGGTTTTGGCCATTGTGTGACACAGAGGGTTGGACTAGATGGGCAATTGGCCTGATCCAGCATGGGCCCTTTCTGCATGCGCAGCTTACTACAGAGAATCCTAGCAGTTAAGCCTTAGAGCTTGACCTCGGATTTGTGTGCCTGCCCATCTGCCCCATTCTTTTTCTCTCCAGTATATTCTGTGCATTTATTCTGCACCTACAACCAAAATCACAGTTTTACTTAATTGGGAGGGGTGGCATACACACACAGTCAGACAGACAACCTTTATTGTCATGTAAGAGATAAGATAACATTAAAATTTAGGAATACATCAAAGGTATGGCCAGGGCCGGCTCCAGGTTTTTTTCTACCCTAGGCAAGGCTACCTTCTGGCGCCCAAGCGAAGAATTCCTCCGGCTTCTCTCTTGGTGGCCCGCCACAGGGCTGCTTTCCCTTTCCCTTCCCAGTGCTGTGCTCTGCTTGTGAGCCCACCTGCCTGGAGGTTCTGGTGCAAAGAATGACTCCAAGCCGTGGGAAGAGGAGGTGGCCAGGTGGCGTAAGGGCATTTTGGTCCCCCCTCCCCCGCCGTGCACAAAGCAGGCCCTGCCAGGTAGGCTAGTGGAAGCGAGGGAGGGTGGGAGGAAGAGCAAGAGCGGGAGAGCCCTGGTGGAGCAGAGAGTCACAAGACCCCACTCGTCCCACCCAGGTGGCACCTTTTTACACGGTGTGGTCTTCCTGAGAGTATCAAGGTCCAGTTGCTACTCTCTGGACAAAACGCTTCTATAACTTTTAATGTTGCCTGTTTTCTTCAATCTGTAATTTGAACCAGGGAAACTATTAATTGATCAGTTCTTTTTTGTTGGCTGTTCGACAGCCATACCTAGGGCTAGCCCGCTCACTAGGCCCGCTCTAGCCTAGAGTGCGGGGCCATCATGGGGGTGCCAAGTCGGGGAAGCTAGGCAGCTGCCGGAGGCCCCTCCCCGGGCCCTGAAGCCAAGCTGTACTCTCAGGAAGACCACGCCGTGTAAAAAGAAGGGTGTCCATAAATTTTCCTCGAATCTTAGTATAAAATGGACAATTTAAAAGAACATGGGAAACGGATTCGATAGCACCCTGACCGCAGGGACATTGCCTACGTTCATAGGGGATTTTTTGGCATCTTCCAGAGAAGATGGCCGATGGCAATACATTAGATCTGGCTAACATAAATGCCCTTCTTTGATGGTGATCAGTTAGAGAACAAAAATAAGTAGCTGTCTGGCTCAGTGTCTGGGATAATCCCAGATGAACTGGGGAACAGGTTTTCCTGGCTGCCTCAGTCAGGCGCTGAAATTGAATATCAAGAAGCCTGCGTTTAATTGTATAAAATATTGTGGAGGCAGATGATAAGTAAAGTGGATGTAGATGTATTCCTAAGGGCATATTTTTTTCAGACTAATTTTAGCCAATTAGGTTCATAATGATCTGTCAGCATTAAAAAGGTAAAGGAATTCAGGTCAGGATTAAACAGAAGGCGCAGCCAGAATTTGATGGTCAGAAGCCAGGCCCGAGTTTCCAGCCGCATCTGGCAGCATCAAGACAGATCGCAGCATATGGGACACAATTAGGGAGTCCAAGGATTTTCCACAAAAAAAGGATTGTAAACCCTCTGCTGATTGGTTAATTGCGTTTATCCAAATGGGAGCACCAAATAGAAATTGTGAACTAGATTTTGCATTGAAGGCTTTTAAGGCCATTGGGACATATCTATTGCCTCTCAAGTAGATAAAGCAGGCGATGACCTCAGCGCTGTTTCTTGCTAGAGTAGTAGTACATTTGCGGTGAGTAACCCAGTTCCCATTTGTAGTAGAAAATGATCCCAAAGTATTTAAATTATTTGACTTGCTCAATGGGATTTCCCTGGATTGTCCATGTGAACTGTTTCCAGGATTTGGAAAAAACTAGGACCTTTGTTTTCCCATAATTCAAAGCTAACCTGTTGTTGTTACAGCAGGTCAAACTTTGATGTAAAAGACGCCTTAGTCCAATTCGAGAACATGAGAGTAAAACGGCGTCATCTGCATATAAAATAGCTGGGATATGGCATTGGCCAATTTTGGGAACATGTTCATCACTTTCGAACAATGATGGAGCCAGGTCATTTAGAAACAATTTTAAAAGTGAAGGGGCAAGGATGCAACCCTGTTTTACACCTTTGCGAATAGGGATTTTGGGGGTTAGATTTCCCTGTAGATTGAATTTAACCTGACAACTGGTATGTGTATATACTAGTTTTTTTAATTTAAAAAAAGCACTAGGATCTATATTCATTCTAACCATCTTGTTCCATAAGAGGTCTCTTGGGATTGAATCAAACACCGCCTTAAGGTCTAAAAAGGCAGCGAAAAGCTTATTGCCTGGTTTCCCACTGTATTTAGTAACAAGGTGTGATAATACTGCACAGTGGTCCAGAGTGGATTTTCCCCGACGAAACCCTATTTGTTCTGGTTCTAGAATGTTATGGTCAGTCATCCATCCATCTAGTTTAATTAGAAGGTGTTTGGCATAAAGTTTCCCAACTACTGATAAAAGGCTGATCAGTCTATAATTTTTGGGAGTGGAAGGATCACCCTTTTTAAAAATAGGGACTTTGACATTGTCCCAGTGTTATTTATTAAGGAAAATAAAGCAGCCAAAGGAGGCACCCACCATTTTGGGTGAGACTTTAGTAGTTCTGGGGAGACTGCATCAGGGTCAGGGGCTTTTTTTGGTTTGAGATAAGTGATCAGGGTAATAATATCCTCAGGGGACACAGGTGGCCACTTGGGGGTTTCAGGGGAATCACATTCTGTGGGTTTGGGAAAACATGCACCATTTCCATTAAAAAGGTTTAAGAAATATGAAAACCAGGTGTGGGAGGGAATTGATGGTGATTAAATTAATTTCCCCCGAGAAGCGCAAGAAATTAGGGCCCAAAACTTTCCACAATCATTTGACCTGGATGCCCTGATCAATACTTCCCACTGGTCCCTGGCAAACTGGAGCCTCTTGGCTTTGACTAAGTCTGACAGCTGTTGTTTAACAGTGAAGTGTATACCTTTGGTAAGGAAGACTTTTTTTGGCTCCGATAATGGTGATAAATGGAACGGAGAGTGGACTTCAAACACAAACATTCTCTGTTGTACCATGTGTTATACTTGGGTTTGTGTCTGGAGGGCAAAATGGGAGCAGGGTTAAGTAGGGAAATAAAGGTGGAGACTAAATTATCATATGAAGATAATTTGTATCAGTGGGGTTTGAAGAAGTCATAAGAGAGGAGCACAGGTTGATAATCGCTTGCTCGGTGACTAATAGCTGGACTCTCTCGGTATGGTTATGTGACCAAATAGATCTAGGAAGGGACTTAGAGGATAAATCATTAACTGTAGGGGCTAGATCAGGTTGAAGGTGTATCTGGGGAGTAATTGAGAGTACTAGAGGGAAATGGTCACTCTCAGTGTGGGCATCAATATAAAAGTGCTCTAAATTATTTTTAAAGGATAAAGGGATTAAAACTTAATCTAAAATGCTACAACCTCTAGTTGATGCAAAAGTAAATTCCCCAGGGATATCCCTATTATGGGAACCATTTAGGAAAAGTTTATCAAATTGGATGCAAAATTTAGTAAGAAATATGCTTGGTTAATATGAGGGTCTTTGGAGGACCTAACAAAACCTAACAAAACTAAAGAAATTTGGGAGGGAGTTGGTTGGGTCTAGGTTCAGAGCAGCCAGATCCTGGTCATCTTTACCAATTCTGGCATTACAATCACCGAGAAGAATAATATCTACTATGGGAAAGTGGTCCCAAAGGGAGCATAAGGACAATTTGTCCGGCTCACACATTTTTGTCTGACACACAGCCAGTTTTCTAAAACAGTTGTGTCAGGATGCCTCAGAAATCCACCAGGTGTAATTTCTGTCACAGATATTGTTCTTCTGATAGTACAGACAATTCTTCTGAGTGCTTGTTTGAGAAACTTCAGTTGAAAATTCCATTTTAGAGTTTGGGACTGGTCTTATGATTCTTTGGAGACCAAGTTAATAATATTAATGCAATAGTGTACTCCTAAACAGAGATACACCCAGGGACAAAAATAGACGAGACAGCATCCTTGAGAGGGCACCCAGGGGCGTGCTGCCATTTTAGACAGCGAGTTCCCGCCAGGGCACTCCTTTTGAACAGCACCATGGAGGTTTGATTTGGGTTGGGTCCAGCATGGGAGGGGTTCCTGCCTTCCTTCCCGAGCTATTTTTCCAACCCCAAATGGTGCTGGGAGCCTCCAGGTGGGACCTGGGCATCCCACAGAATTACAGCTATGGAGATCAGTTCTCCTGGAGAACATGGATGCTTTGGTGGGTGGACTCTATGGCATTATGCCCCACTGAGGTCCCTGTCCTCCCTAGGCTCCATCCCCGAATCTCCAGGAGTTTCCTAACCTGAAGCTGGCAACCTTACCCCTGACCCCCCCACACAGCTGCTGGGGGGACCTGGCAACCCTAGCTGGGGGTGTTATTTGCCAACATACACACATGTTACCATTTGGGGTTGGAAGAATGGCCCGGTGGGGAAGGCAAGAGTCCATTTTCTGCCTGCACTGCAGTGGGAACGCGTTCTAAAATGGCAGCGCTTCCCCGGGGCGAAATCAGGGATGCTGTCTCATCTAGTTTGGCCCGTAGCCCATTGATCTCAGTGGAGTTAGAAGCCTTCAACTCTTCATAATTAATATTGCTATAAACATGATGCTGCATTTTGTCCCTCATACTAGCTAGATTATATAATTCTTGTCTCTCGGTGTTTTGTGTGATGGACAGAATCCATCCTTCTCTCATGCAAGCAGATGGCTTTGTTTGATAAAATATGTTTTAGGCCTGACAGAATGCATTTTGTCAATCTATTAGACAAAAGAGACTGGTTTGCTGCATATCAGCTGGGACAGGAAGGAACCAAGAAACAGGTGTCGATATATTCAGTGTGGGATGCACTGGATTAATTTTATTTTTAAATTAGACTTTATTTGATGTGATTTTTTTTTTAAGTTGAAGCGCCATGTTCTTTTGAAACTCATTATATCAACAAGGATTGTATGTCATCTCCCATAATTCTAATTTTGTCCAGTGGTTCAATTGATACCATTGTTACCATATATCTTCCCCACCTTCCCCCCCAGCTATCACAGATAATGTATCAGAAAACTCCTCAGTGCAGCCAGAAATGGATACAGTAGAATTCTACAGTCAGACAGACCCACAGACCCAGACATACTCACATGAACACACATGATGTTGCTTTACAGTGAATCAGACCCTGGGTCCCTCAAGGTCAGCAGTGCCTACACAGACTGGCAGTGGCTGTCCAAGGGCACAGGCAGAGGTCTTCCACATCACCTACTACCTGATCCTTAACTGGAGATGTCGGGGATTTAATGTGGGATCCTCTACATGCCAAGCTAGATGCTCTACCACTGAGACACAGCCCCTCCTGTCACAGGTTTTAATTGTATGGTTAATAACTCTGTTTCCAAGCCAAAGAGCCAGCACTGTCCAAAGAATTCCCCATGGTCATGTGGCTGGCACGACTAAATGCCAAGCTGCACGGAATGCTGTGACCTTCCCACTGAAGCGGTACCTATTTATCTACTTGCAATTTCTTGCTTTCAAACTGCTTGGTTGGCAAGAGCTGGGGCCAGAGATGGGAGCTCACTCTGTTACGCAGTGAACTGCCAAACTACAGACTTTCTGGCCTGCAGCTCAGTGTCTTAACCTCTGAGCCACCATGGCCCTACCTCTAATTGTACCGGTTTAAAATATTTCAGGGCATATCCAGACAGCACACCCTGCTGCCAGTTACCCATGTGGCTGTCCCCTGGTCAAGCATCCACATTACTGCAGCGCCTCAGCCATGGAGCATGCTACCCAGTATTTTTTTTAAAATGCAGGTGGGTGCATATGTGTGCACTTGTGTGCTCATGTGCATATAAACAAAAATGCAAAAAAAAAACCACCCAAAAAACAACCAAACCACCCTAGCGGCAGGTTCAGACCACCAAAAAATGAAACATAGAAGAATTATTTGGCCGTTTGCTTTATGTATTCATTCATTTATTTTATTGGATCTCTATCCCATCCTCCCCTGTGTTGCAGGGCTCAGGGTGGGTTACAACTAATAAATAAAATGAAACCAACATTCCAATATTAAAACTATACAATAAATAACACAGCACACCAGATGGCAGATGTCCTATCTTCCCCCCCCCCCGGGTTTTTTATATTTTTGCAATATACATCTTACATTCGATTTACATTCCTTATTCTTTTGAGCCAAAATTAATATACAGTGTCTAAAGGTAAAGTAAAGGTTCCCTTGCTCAAAAGCCAGTTGAATCCGACTCTAGGGTTGCGGTGCTCATCTCCTTTTCAAAGCCGAAGACATTTTTGTGGTCATGTGGCCAGCATGACTAAATACCAAGGTCCACGGAACGCTGTTACCTTCCCACCGAAGTGGTACCTATTTATCTACTTGCAATTTCTTGCTTTCGAACTGCTAGGTTGGCAGGAGCTGGAACTAGAGACGGGAGCTCACTCCGTCATGCGGCACCCGGGTCTCGAACTGCTGAACTACCGACCTTCCACAGCCTGCAGTTCAGCGTCTTAACCACTTGAGCCACCGCAGCAGTGTCTAGCCATACATAAAACATTTTCCATTGTTTATCAAATATTTCTTTGCTTTTCCCTTGTATCTGTCAATTTCCGCTACTGACAACATTTTATCTATTTTTGAAGGTACTCCTTCTTCTTTCCATGTTTTGGCTATCAATATTCTAGCTGCTGTGAAAAAAATATGTTTTCATTAAAGCTCCTCTTATCGTGTGTTGTGTGAAATTCTTTGGCAATTTATCTTTTTCATACCACACATATTTATGCCACCCCATTACTAAATTATGGCCTTCAAGATTTAGTAGTCTATTATCTTCTAACGTTATCCAATCCTTTATCCATGTTAGTGCTGCTGCTTTGTAGTATAAATCCCAGTTCGGCACTCCAAATCCCCTCAATTCTTTTTTGCCCAGAAAATATTTGCGATTAATCCTTGGTTTTTTATTATTCCAAATAAATTTACTACAGACTTTTTCCATATCTTTAAAATAGTTTGTTTTCCTTTAAATTCTTCTCCCTTTATTCTGGGACCCTTAATTTGTGTATTATCTCTTACTTGTTCCATTAACATTTCTAAAGTGAATATAAATAATAGTGGCGATAGACATCCTTGTCTGGTCCCTTTCTGGATTTCGATATCTTGTGTCATATCGTTGTTTATTTGTATCTTCGCTACTTGTTTTTTATAGATAGCTCTAATCATCATTAAAAAGTTTGCCCCAAAATTCCATATTTCCAACTTTTGTAACATAAACTCCCAACTCACAGTATCGAAAGCTTTTTCTGCATACAAAAATATTTATGCCAATTCATTGTCCGAGTGTACTTCGTAATATTCTAAAACATTTAATATCATCCTAATATTGTTCTTAAATTGTCTTTTTGGGAGAAATCCAGCCTGGTCTTGGTGTATTACTTGTACCAGTATTGTCTTCATTCTTGAGGCTAATATTGATGCAAAGATCTTGTAGTCAGTATTTAATAGTGATATTGATCTATAGTTTTTGATTTCTCTGTCATCCGTATGTGGTTTTTGGATTGGTGTTATTATTGCTTGGTTCCATGTCTCGGGATTTTCCCTGTTTTAGTTATGTTTTGTAGTAAGTTTTTTAATATTAGCGTAATCTATTCTTCGTATCTTTGATATATTTCTATTGGAATCCCATCTGGTCCTGGAGATTTATTTTTCTTCTGTGTTTTTAATGCCTCCGTAATCTCACATATTGTAATAATTTCGTTTAATATCTTTATTTGTTCTTCATTAAATGTCTTTTTATTTCTATTATTAATATATTCTATTATCGGTTCTGTATTTTGTTTATCTTGTTGATATAGTTTTTTGTAAAATTCTTCAGCTATATTTTTCAAATCTGTTAATTTATATTCTTCTACCCCTTCTTTATTTTTAAGAGCCTTTATAATCTTTCTTTCTACTTGTTTTTTAAGTTTATACCCTAACCACCTTGTTGGTTTGTTAGCATTTTCGAAGTAGTATTGTTTGGCAAATTCTATATTTTTAGCAATTTCTTGGGTTAGAATGAGATTCATTCGATGATGTAAAACTTTCAGATTTGTTTTTAATTTCTCTGTTCCTATAGCAGTATTTTTAAGCTTATCTTCCTCCTTCGATATTTTCTTTATGAGTATGTCATATTCTTTCCTTCTTTGTTTCTTTTTCCAAGCTTCTTGATTAATGAAACAGCCTCTCAAGTACACTTTAAAAGCATCCCATACTATCTCTATTGGAGTTTCTGGTTGAATATTTCATTTAAAGAAGTCTGAGATTTCTTCTTTAATTTTTTTAATCAAATTCCTTATCTTTGACCAGATTTTTGTTCATTCTCCATCTCGTCTTCCATTGTTTATCTTTTAGTGTTAACATTATAGGGCTATGATCTGCGAATGTATTGGGTAGTATTTCTGTGTCTAATATTTCTGGGACTAATACCGTCGAAATCCAAACCATGTCAATCCGAGACCATGAATGCCGAATAGAAAGTGTAGTCACTTTTCTCTATATTCCTCACTCTCCAGGCATCCACTAATCTATGTTCTTCTACCAATTCTAAAAATTCCTTTGACAGCTTATTGCCTGATTTTTTTATGTGCGGCTTGTGTTTTCCTATTTTTATTCCCATCAACGACTGCATTCATCTTCTTCCTTCTCACTTCTTTCTTCACTCTGCCACCCCAAATTTTCTCCATGTCTTTCCAGAAAATCTTCAACTTTGAAGATAGAGTCTATTCTCTGTCTTCTTCCCTCATACGTGAATAATATTCCCTCCGGGACCAACCATCTGTATTGGATATCGTTTTCTCTCAATAGCTTTGTTAATGTTGCACATTTTTTTCTTCTCTCCCGTATTCTCCATGGAATTTCCTTTAAAAATTTTATTTCAGAGTCTTGAATTTTTACTTTGGTTGTATTTGCTTCTTTCAAAATTTTGTCTCTCAGATTTCTTTTTACAAATTTTAGGAATATTTCTCTGGGTACCTTATTTCTCTTGGAGTATGAGCTATTTTTTCTATATACTTGGTCTATTTCTTTTTCTAATTCTTCTTCTGTTCCTACATTTAACTGATCAGAAATATTTTTAATCATTTCTTCCTTTAGGTTCTCACGTATAGATTCGGGTACATTTTGACACCTTATTATTAATGCCGCTTTTTCCATTTCCAGTTCCATCAGGACTCCCTCTATTTAATCTGTCTTCATTTTAACTTCTTGTACCTCCACTTCCATTCCTTTCATTTTCACCTCCATATTAACATTTGCTGTTGCTATTTTTAGGATTTCCTGTTTATTTTCTTTTATCTGCTTTTTTATTTCTTCTGTTTCTTTACTAATTTGTTGCGTTAAATTCAGCATCTGATTTTGAATTGGTTCTATCTCATGCCTTATTAGCGGTGGTAATGTCACTTCTGCAAAAGTTTACATTTCAGCTGCAATGCACTCTTGCATTATACTCTTTAGTTCTTTCATGTTTATCTGTGTTGAGCTCATTATAATGGCTTTTAATTGGCTTTGAATATTACCCTGACCTGGTGACTTTATAGATGATTTTCTAGCCCCGCTAGCCCCGCTTTTTCCTGTGGCCATTCATGTAATTTATTATCACTTCTGTTTTTATGTCTGTCTTTGGATTTTTTAAAACTAGTCTTTAATTTAATTATTTTTGTTTTTATTTGCAATCTTGTTAATCTTCCTGTATTTTTCCCCTCCCTATATTTTGTGTTTTATAATCTGTCTGCTTCTTTCCCTTTTGATTGTGATATTTTTTCTTCCCTTTCTATCTGCTCTTTTTTGCTCCCTTACTGGGTCCTCCCTGTGTCTTCTTGTCCCTCCTTCACGTTATCAATCTAGTCCAGTTTATTCACACTATTAATCTTCCTCTTTGATCTAGTCAGTTTCTTCTCAATTCTTTCTTTCTCCCACTCAGCCCCGTTCAGCTTCAGCTGGCTCCCGTTGCCTTGCTCGGCTCCTCTTCGCCCTCCTCGGCTCTGTCCAGCTCTGTCCATCTCAACTTAGCTCCGCCCAGCACCTCTCAACTCCCACCGCTCGGCTCCCTCCGTCACTCATTGCTCCGCCTCTTCGCTCGATCTCCGGCTCCACTCGGCCCCTTTCTCTGCTATTCTCACCCCCGCTGCTCCGCTCGGCTCCTCCCGGCTCCGCTCAGCCTCACTCGGATCCGATCACCTCTGTCCATCTTCCACCCGATTCCTCTCGGCTCCTCAGTTGTCTGCCGCTCCGCCTCCTCCTCTCACTCTATTCCGCTCCGCTCCGCGCCGCTCCACTCCCACTCCTACCAATTCTTTGCAACAGAGACAAGAAACACTCCATCGTAATATCCACAGGTATATTTTTTCTGCAAATATATGTTTTTACAGCTATCCTATGGTTTATTCACTGCCCCTTTCCCCGCTTCTAACTACGATTTTTTAAGTTTAAATTTTGATGGCCACCTTAAGTGGTACTCTTAACTTTTTTCCCTTAGTCATTGAGCTTCCTCATAAAGCCATGTCTCTCTAACCTTCTTATGATATAATTTTATTAAGATACTTAGCTTCAGTTGTCAACTTGTTGTTGCACTTAAGGTTCTTTGCGTTTGTTGACTCTAACTGGTTCTTGTGAGGGGTACCTTTCGCCCGGCGAGTAGTCAGGCATCCTTAACAGTCCTCGCCTTTAAGCACCTTTGTTTCTCCATACAGACTTGCCATTCTTGTATGAAATCAAAGTCAAGCTTCCTGCTTTGTGTTCTTCCTCCAGAAAAACACTTTTTTGAGCACACCAGGTGGCAGATGTCCTATCTGTTGACTTCATTAGAAATCTGCTTGTTTTATCTTCTTATAGATAAGACTATTTTTCCTCCCCATAAAATCACAGGGATTTGTCGCTTAACTTGCAAGTGGCAAACAGTGATTCAACTGCCCTGTTTATTGCAGGAACAGAAGGCATCTCTCTTCCGCTTGGCTCAATCCATTTGCACTTGGATACTGAAATGGTCTCACCTCATAATGACACAGAACAAGGATAGCCAATTTCTTCAGCTCTGAGGACCAAATTTCCCCTCTCCCCAATCACCTGTGCTGCATGAACTAGGGCTAGGCAGTTGGTGGCCTAAGGACCAGTCGCCTTCTGGAGTTCCCTTCCAGTGATGTCATAATGCTTACCCCATCTCAGAAGTTTGGCTAGGTAGAGCCTGGAATCCTGAACAGCCCTTTCCCCACTGCTCCTGTTGGTCAAAGGACTATTTCCCCAAAGGCTCTTTGGGGATAACTTAGTTTAGCTTAAGTTCCCATTTCTCTAGGGGAAGGCGCCTGGCTGTTTCAGAGCTGAGCCGGCCCCACTACCCTGCCTGTGGCTGGCCCAGAAGAAATGCATGAAGTTTAGCTTCGCTCTTGGCCACTGGGTTTCACTGCCATAGGGGCAGGGCTATTTTTGGGCAGGAACACACAGGAACGGAGTTCTGGCTGGCTTCAGAGTTGGCCATGCCCACTACAGCCAAAACCTCTGCGTACGTGGCTACAGAGGGATGGCCTGGAGAGCGACCACCCCCACAGCCATGGGACGCCCAGGCAAGCCAAGGGAAGGCATGGGGGTGTGGCCTAATATGCTAATGAGCTGCACTATCAGGGGTGTGGCCTGATATGCTGGTTAGTTTCTGCTGTTGGGTGTGGCTTTTTATGCTAATGAGGTCATGCTAGGCTTTTTCTACCCCCAAAAAGCCCTGCATAGGGGAATGGGTTTGACATTATGGTTGCCAGCTCTGGTTTGGGAAATACCTGGAGATTTAGGGGGTGGAGCCTGGGGAGGGATGGGTTTGGGGAGAGGAGGGACCTCAGAAGCATATAAGGCTGCCATAGAGTCTGCCCTCCAGAGCAGCCATTTTCTACAGGGGAACTGATCTTGATTTTCTGGAGATCAATTATAATAGAAGATCTCCAGGTGCCACCTAGAGGTTTTCCACCCTAGATGACACCCTGCAGCCTGTGCAGAGAGATGTGGGACAAGCCTTGATTCTTTAGCAGGGAAAGGATGGGATAGTGACTGTCTTGCACTTCTTTTGGTTTGGCTGGCACCACTTCAGAGCTCAAATGTCATGGGCAAATGCCTCTGGCCTATCAACAGCACTGGGCCAGGTGTCAATCTGCACCAAAGGACTGGGGTAACAGTTTATCCCCCCGCCCTGAGAAAAGAATTCCTTTTCAAACAGAAACAAAGAGTCTCTTTGCCTGTTCCAAAGCAACCCATTACCCGCTAAACCCCAGGGCTATATTGAGAGGGATATTGAACTAGTTTGGTGTAGTGGCTAAGTGTGTGGACTCTAATCTGGGAGAACTAGGTTTGATTCCCCACTCCTCCACTTGCAGCTGCTGGATTACCTTGGGCAAGCCATAGTTCTGATAAAAGCTATCTTTGAAAAAGAGCAGTTTCTGTCAAGAGCTCTCTCAGCCCCCCCTACCTCACAGGGTGTCTGTGAGGGAAGGGAAAGGAGATTGTAAACCGCTCTGAGACTCCAAGTGAAGGGCAGGGTATAAATCCAATCTCCTCCTCCTCCTCCTCCTCCTCCTCTTCTTCTATAACCCATTTCCATAGGTTATCATCCCTCTGACTGAACAAAAGTCAGATGTCTATATATTCCAGGTGTCAAGTGAAAACCTTGTATTCCAGCCACAGGCCCCTCATGTTTCTCTTTTGAGATTTTTATTTAAAAATCAATCTAATCTCTCTTAAAATGAATAAATATGAAATAATTATGATATACAACCCCCCCCCCAATTGCATGTGTAAATGAAGACGGAAACACAAAGACCTGCCTATCATCCATTCTGCAATCTATTTTAAGATTAGAAGATAAAAAAGGAGACCAGGGCCCTGCTGGACCTTCCACAGTTCCACAGGGCGCTTCCGCCAGGCCTTTGGAGCTGCCACCACAACTAGGATTAACAACCCCCTCGATCTCCATTGCCACTGGTACTGGTAACTGAAGAGCCCTGACCTGCTGGACCCTAATTTCTGCCCATTCCAATTCTCCCCCCCACTTTTTTATGACATCTGAGGCTGCCCTTTATGACATCTGAAGCTGATTTTGACATCGGAAGACCAATCAGTGTTAACGGATAAGACTACCACTTTATTACTATGGTTTTCATGGTATTTTAATGTTAATATTATCACTGCTATTTGGATTTTACCTGATTTTACCTGATTGTAAGCTGCCCAGAGCCGGTTACAGCCAGGAGGGCAGGATAAAAGTCAAATAAATAAATAAATAAATAAATAATTTCTGAGATTTTCATCAAAGCACTTTCAGAAAGGTTAGATGGTCTCATGTTTGTGTTTGGGGCATGGCTGTCTTAGATAAGCCCAATTACACGAAACTCACATGACTCTATCAAAACCAATCTCCTCAAATATATGATGAGCTAGAGTGGAGTTAAGTAGCTCATGGACCAGCAAGGTTTTCAGAGTATAAGTGTTTGATGATCCAAACTCCCTTTATCCAAGGACATCCTGATGAAGAAAGGGAGCCTTGACTCTCAAAAGTTTATACCCCCCAGATCTTGTTGGTCCATAAGGTGCTCTGGGACTTGAGTTTAGCTCTTCTACACAGACCAACCTGGCTACCAACCTGGAACTATCAAATATTTGATGTAAGCAGGTCCAAGGTTAGAATTAACTTCCCCATAGTAATGTTGCAAATCTGCTCATTCCTTACATTGCAAGATTTATTTCTGAGCATGCTTTTCATATGTTATCTTTTCATGGGTATGACAGTGAGAATTTTGCTGAAATGGTGAAATACATTCTCAGGCCTGCTTTGTTCATCCACTGACGATCTGGGTCTGCAATACTGTGAAATAAGATTTTGACTTTTTGTGGGGTTGGGACCTGGCCTGTATCTACCGTACAGCTATTGGGGGCTCTGCCCCCCTTCCTTATAGGGCCCTTGCTTCTTCCCAAAAGCATTTAAATGGATCCTTTAAATGGATCCATTTAAAGGGATCCCAGCCTATGAAAACTGGGAAAGGTGAGCAGTAAAAGAATGTTTTGTGTGTGTTTTTAAAAGCAGGCCTTTCAAAACTAACAAGTGTCATGAGCTAAAAATTATTGCTTTGGGGCAACTATAATTCTCTTTCTTCTGTTTTGTAGTAGAGGATGAAAATATCCCATTCGCTTGCCTCTCTCCTTAGTGGTAACTCCTCCATCCCTGTCACTATCCCTGCCAGTCTATAGGTGGCATCTGGAGATCTCCTCTTGTTACAATTGACCTCTGGATGACCCAGATCAACTCCCCTGAAGAAAATGACTGCTGGGGGGGGGTGTGTGTGGACTCTCTGGCATTATACCCTGCTGAGGTCTGTCCCTTCTCCAAACCTTGCCCTCCCCAGACTCCACCCACTCCCCAACTCTCCAGGTATTTCTCAACCCAGAGATGGCAACCTTACCTGTCACCCGTAACCAACAACCCCCTCCCCCCAAAATAAAAGACAGACAACTGAAGTATAGGAATTAGGATCTCTTCCCTTCACTAGCACTCTGTTTAGCTTCATTTTGCTCGGAAGAAATCGGCCGTTGTTGCAGAGACACTTGTTGCTGTTTTTCATTAGGGATGAAACCATGAAATCATTAGCTTGGGAGGATTTGTGACTTATCCTGGTCAAAATAGTGGAAAATTGTAGCATTATGGTTTCAGGGGCGTAGAGTCAACTACAGTTAATTGCTAAAAAAAAATATTAAAATTAAAACATGTTCCATGTAGAAGAAGAGGCATTTTCAACATCCTGGAAAATGTAAGAAACATGAATGCTGGCTTGCAGGATCAGATGCCAGCCAGTACACAAAACATGGAGTGAGTGAGGCACGCAAATATATGACAGCATTTCCTTAGTACAGTGTGTATTCATTACACATAGGAGTGGTGCAGTTCACCCACCGGGGCGTAAAAACCTCTTGGCTTGGTTAACACAACTGGATTTTTATTTTATTTTTTGTAGAGCATCACATCACATTTCCCCAGCAATCCTTGTTGTTCAGTCGCACAGTCGAGTCCGACTCTTCGCGACCCCATGGACAATCTCCCGCCAGGCTCTCCTGTCTTCCGCCGTCCTCCGAAGTTGGCTCAATTTCATGTTCGTTGCATCGCTGACACTGTCTAACCATCTCATCCTTTGCCGTCCCCGTCTTCTTTGACCTTCAATCTTTCCCAGCATCAGGGTCTTTTCCAGTGAGTGCTCCCTTCTCATTTGGTGGCCAAAGTATTTGAGCTTCAGTTTCATTATCTGGCCTTCCAGGGAACAGTCAGGGTTGATTTCTTTGAGGATTGACTGATTTGTTCTTCTTGCAGTCCAAGGGACTCTCAAGAGTCTTCTCCAGCACCATAGTTCAAAAGAATCTATTCTTCGGCGCTCGGCCTTCCTTATAGTCCAACTCTCACAGCCATACATGACTACTGGGAATACCATTGCTTTGACCATGCGGACTTTTGTTGGCAGGGTGATGTCTCTACTTTTTATCATGCTGTTTAGGTTCGCCATCGCTTTCCTCCCAAGGAGCAGGCGTCTTTTAATTTCATGGCTGCAGTCACAGTCTGCGGTGATCTGGGATCCCAGGAACGTGAAGTCTGTCACTACTTCCACGACTTCCCCTTCTATTTGCCAAGGAGTGATGGGGCCGGATGCCATGATCTTAGTTTTTTTGATGTTGAGCTTCAAGCCCACTTTTGCGCTCTCCTCTTTTACTCTGAGCAAGAGGCTCTTTAGATCCTTTTCACTTTCAGCCATTAGAGTGGTATCATCTGCATATCTGAGGTTGTTGATCTTTTCCCCAGCAATCTTAATTCCCGCTTGTGATTCATCCAGGCCAGCATTTCGCATGATGTACTCTGCATATATATTAAATAAGCAAGGCGACAATATACATCCTTGTCGTACTCCTTTTCCTATGCTGAACCAATCAGTTGTTCCATATCCGGTTCTAACTGTCGCTTCTTGGCCCTTATACAGGTTTCTCAATAGACATGTGAGGTGGTCTGGTACTCCCATCTCTTTAAGGACCTGCCATAGTTTGTTGTGATCCACACAGTCAAAAGCTTTAGCATAGTCAATGAAGCAGAAGTAGATATTTTTCTGGTACTCTCTTGCTTTCTCCATAATCCAGCGAATGTTGGCAATTTGATCTCTAGTTCCTCTACCTCTTCGAAACCCAGCTTGTACTTCTGGTAGTTCTCTATCCACGTACTGTTGAAGCCTAGCTTGTAGGATCTTGAGCATGACCTTGCTAGCGTGTGATATGAGTGCAATTGTGCGATAGTTTGAACTCTTGCAACTTCTTCCCAATTGCTTTGCTTTTTAAACTTACTGCGGATACCCTGCCAGGCTCTACTCTTGATGGTATAAAATAGATCGTGGCCATAGGCCAAAGCCATTTGTTTCTCCGCTGTCCCCATCAAATTTGGTGGAACTGCATCCAATCCCTGGAAAGCGGCTTCAGGATTGTATCCTGAAACAGGACAGGCTGTTTACTCTCCGTCCTACAAAAGGTATCATTCCTGACATTCTTGTCCGCAAAGCAAATGATGTATGTGTGTGTATGTGTGCATGCGCGATTGTTTTAAAAGTCCCACATGAGTGGGAAAAAGAGTTTAGGTTAAAGTAGGTGCTTAATATAGTAACATTTCTCTTGCGGTATTGTAATGTTGGGGGGTTTTATGAGTCATTTAAATAAGACAATTTTTTTTCTGTCAAGACAAAGTAATAGAGAATTTGATTTGAAAATTGAATGGGTAGAGCCCACCCATTCTTCTTAGGGATGCCAGCCTCCAAGTGGGAACAGGGGAGCCCCTAAAAGTACAGCTCATCTCCAGACTACAGAGATCAGTTCCCCTGGAGAAGATGGACGTTTTGGAGGGTGGACTCTGTGGCATTGCGCCCCACTGGGGTCCCCGTCCTCCCCAGGCTACATCCCTGAATCTCCAGGCAACCCTACCCCCAGCCAGGGACTGGGGGGACACACCTGGAAACCCTAATTCTTGTCCAAATGTTCCCAGATGAACAAGAACCTGGCAGGCCTAAACTAATTTAGAACTGGACTGCCCTACCCTCCCCCCAAAAGATGGGCACTCTTTGTGGCTCGAAGGTTTCCGCTGGTGAGTGCCAGGCCCTTACATTGCTCCTTCAGGGAATAGTAATATTAACAGAATAGCAATATTAAGGACTGCCTCTTTTCAGTCTGGTAAATTATGAGTCCAGCTATTTATCAAATTTTCTTCTTTCATTTTCTGTCAGGGACTGTATGATACTAATATCAATGTGTGGCTTGTGTCTTATTCTCCTCCTCCTCTCTCTATTGGATTTTATTTCAGATACATGAGATTGTCAGTGATGTTTTTATGGTAGTTTTTCATTTCCAAATCTCCATTAAAAACTGTTCAAGGCAGATCACAACCTTCAATCAAACTACCCAGGGCCAAAGTCGTACACTTTTTTGGGGAGCAATTTGTTGAGAAGTAGTCCCTAAATTTTCAAAATAAATAGACTTGGGGCATGTTTCAACTTTAATGTAATCCTAGCCACATAAAACTATTGCTACAAAATAAAGTTTGAGATTATGATGAAATGGAAATAGTGGGAAGAGTACTTAAGATGTACCTGCTGTAACTGACCAAACAGGAAACAGTAACAAACAGGGCACAGAGGCCAAGGCCTTCCCCTGGTGTTACTTCCTAGTACAGGCATTCAGAAGTTTACTGCCTCTTAATGAGGATATTCCTGCTCATAATCCTAAAAAAAGAGCTAGAGCTTAATCCTAGGATCTCCTGGCTATACCACACATAATACCAGATGATTTTTTCCCCCTTTAGTCAACTTGGGGGGATGAACCTTTTCTCCCTTTTAAAAGCCATCTATGTTTCTGGTTGTCACTACATCCATCGGCAGTGAATTCTCCAATTTAATTACTCATTGAGTAAAGAAGTCTTTGTTGTCTGTCTTGAACCTCTTGACCATAGACTTCATTGTGCGTCTCAGGTTTTAGCCTTACGGGAGAGGGAGGAAAAATTCCTCTCTATCCACTTTCTCAACCCCCTCCACCCCATTAATTACTTTATAAGCCTCTCCCTTCCGCAGCAGTTGAAAGCCAGAGTAGTACAGTGGTTATGGACCAACATACCTATGGGACCGATTCTCCCCATATGTGACCTGAAGAGCTTTATGCTCAGCTGAACAACACCTTCTGGTAGTACACGGCCCAAAACACATCCATTTAGCCTTGACAAGGACCAGGACTTTTTCTGCCCTGACCCCAGCCTGGTAGAACATGCTGCCACTGGAGGTCAGGGCCCTGTGGAACTTACTACAGTTCCACAGGACCTGTAAAATGGATCTGTCCCGCCAGGCCTTTGGTTGAGGCGGTGGACATCTAATCTATCTTGTCCTCCCCTGCTTACACTGCTTGCATGGTCTGGAACACTTTCCCTATGAGGAAAGGCTTAGGCGCTTAGGGCTCTTTAGCTTGGAGAAACGACGACTGAGGGGGGACATGATTGAGGTTTATAAGATTATACATGGGAAAGAGCAGGTAGAGAAAGAGGTACTTTTCTCCCTTTCTCACAATACAAGAACTCTTGGGCAGTCCATGAAATTGCTGAGCGGTCGGGTTAGAACGGATAAAAGGAAGTACTTCTTCACCCAAAGAGTGATTAACACTTTGAATTCACTGCCACAGGGAGCGGTGGCGGCTACAAGCATGGACGGCTTCAAAAGGGAATTAGATAAGCATATGGAGCAGAGGTCCATCAGTGGCTATGAGCCACAAGGTATAGATAGGGGCTCTGGGGCAAGTGATGCTCTGTCTTCTTGGTGCTTGGGGGGGGGGTCAACAGTGGGAGGGCTTCTAATGTCCTGGCCCCACTGGTGGACCTCCTGATGGCACTGGTATTTCTGGCCACTGTGTGATACAGAGTGTTGGACTGGATGGGCCTTTGGCCTGATCCAACATTGGCATCTCTTATGTTCTTATGTACTGCTGCAGTGCTATAGTGTCCTTTAACCAGATCCAGCTGCCGCTGTTGTCTTCTTCTTCTTTTTCTTCTTTCTCTTCCTCCTCCTCCTCCTTCCTGAGCAGATGCTCTACCACAGAGGCATGGCCCCTCCTCATATGAGAGATGCTCCGACCCCTTAATCATCTAGGTTTCTCTCTTCTTCCCTTTTCCCAGCTCTCCAGTGGCTTTTTTAGATATGGTGACCAGAACTTTATGCTAATAAGGTTGCACTATAGGGAGGCTTTATGATACTCTCCATTTTGTTTTCAGTCCCTTTCCTAACACTCCCCAGGATGGAACTCGCCTTTGCCACTCCCCCTGCACACTGAGGCTAAGTTCAGACTGGCAGTTTGAAGCGGGAGGGAGTCGTGGCAGGGTTTGCTACCATTTTCACCTGGTATCTTTTAAACTCGGAAGGGAAGCGTTACAAGACGGGTTGACTATGGCTGGGGAACGCCGGACAGATGTGCCTGTGTGAACTGACCCTTTAATCTGTTTGTGAAACGTTCGTAAAACAGGCCTATCTTGGGCCAAACTGCCAGTCTGAACTCAGCCTGATTAAATGCTTTCAGTGACCTAGCCACTGCAATGTCAAGTTCTCTTTTCTTCTCAGTCATGGTAATGTAAACATACACTTAAAGCCAGGCATCACCTCACATTTACTTACATTGAACTTCATCAACCACTTTGCTGCCCACTCACTTCATCGAGGGAGATCTTGGAGAGATCTCACCCAGTTCGGAGAGATCTTCACCATCCACTTTGATTTTCACTGTTCTGAATAATCTGACATATGACGTGTTGAGCCTGAATTTGACGAGGTACCTCAGTCACAGCTCTATTTCCCTGTCTTGTACAGCTTAATAAATACAAGGAAAACCTTAGCCTCATAAATTACTAGGTTCGTGTGTTGCTTTCATTTCCTTGTCTCGTTGCTATATCATTTTACTTTTAGTATTCTGACACTTTCACTCTCTTGCTTGAACTTTCCTCTGCATGTTTTCTACTATTACTTTAATACTCTTACTTTAATCTAGAATATCTATATATCTAATAGCCACATGGGGGCTCATCTGCAGACACATATTCACAGATTGAACCCACATGGTGAGCAGTGAAATTTCCCCCCAAACTAGGGGGACCTCCCATGTTTGCAGAAAAATCTGAAAACATTAGTACATTGGGGGGGATTAAATCCCCCCCAGACCAATAGTGTGAGCTGCACATGTGCAGCTATTATACAGCTGAGGCAGCACAGCCAAAGCCAGGTGGGGGAGGCATAGCCGCTGCCACAGAAGAGGCCGGACAGCAAGTGACCAGGGAGCCGCTGAAAAGGCCAGGGAAGCAGCCTTAGTTTACCTCCCCCCTTTGTAAGAATTGGGAATTCTCAGAGCGAATGTCAGTCAGAAGGGTGCAACCTCTACTGGTGCTCTTTTTTGGGGGGGGGGTTATATTTCCTTTTTCCTAAAAGTTGAGCTCCATTGAACTAATTATTAGGAGTCTGAAGTGCACTGCCTCTCTATGGATTAGAAAAACTGGGAATCGGTGTGACAAACTTGGCACCTGGGGAGGAGAGAGTTCACCCTCCACAGCGGCCATTTTCTTTTCTTTTTTTTAAATACTTGCCCAAATGGGCAAAGTTTATTAGGTTTTTTAAAGAATTACACAAAACTTAACAAAAAAGAGCAATACATTTTTAAAATATCTAGACATTGTCTCGCTCACAACATCTTTAGATACATAGTTCCCTTTTCCTCCTTGTTTAACTTTATATTCCACATCAAATATCAATAATCAAAATTCTATTCCCAATATATAGTTCATTTTTCTATATCCTATCTGCTATATTTCATTTTATCTATACTACACTATTATTAATCAGTTTTATAATCATAATAATAGGAAGGGAAAGAAGCAGGTGTTTCAACAGCTTAACAGTTCTAATTTGGGCACATATTTCTTGTATAATAACAGTGTGGTCCCTTTAAGATATTCCTTCACCTGTTTAGCTTTCAAAATCCCATATACTTGCAAAATTAAGAATGGTATTTTATATTTTTCTTAGCTTTACAGTGCCAATATGTTTTCACCTTACTCTATGTAAATCCATCTTTTCTCTCACAAAAATAAATCATTACATCTTCTCTAGGTAATCAGCGCACTACTATTATTTTTTCTCTGCAAAGCCCACTCTAAAAATCAAACTGTCCTATAATTTTTTTCCTCAGCCTTCAGTTAGAGCATTACAGATATCCCAAACCTGTTGGAACAATAAAAATAGTCAATATTTATAACTACAGATTATATTTGATTATAAATAAGTCGAATGTATAAATAAATAAATATTCTTAGTCAATCATTTTTCAAATGTCAGTATAGGTTCAAAGAAAAAAAAAGAATAAAGAAATAGTATATAGACATGTTTTTTTAACATTTAAGGTTCCACTATGATTACATCTTTATCTCATTGACCAGTTAAGCCATGCAAACAGTCATGATATATTATGTATAAGTTCAGAGTAAAGAAAGAGAAAAGAAAAAGGAGAGGAAAAAATGATATATAAACCAGTATTTCTTAGCAGTTAGATTTCCACTTTATCCCCTTGATCAGTTAAAACATGCAAACAGTCAAGATATGTTGTTACAGATACTTATAAAATATGTTTCTTTTGTTTTCTCTGCAAATGTCTTCCCAAGATCGTTAGTATTATATGCCTCCGATCTTTGAAGGTCTCGTCCTCTTTAGATTTGCTTATGAAATAGCACATGAAGTCCTGTCTCACCAACTCAGCCAGTGCTGTCTTGTATCAAGCAAATGTCAAAGTCTCTGAGGAATCTCCAAAGTTACAGCTGAATAAATCTCTCATTCTGAGTGTCAAGTGTTGAACCATTTCCGGCCGCTCCTCGTTTTGTAAAATATATGATGTCATCTGTGCTTGGTCGTCTTGCACTTCAAGAAACATGATTTCTTCTCTTTCAAAGACTTCTTCCAGGGCTTTCCAAAGGCATTTTCCTTCTTTTCTATCCCATTTGAAAAGGCCCTCGCACTCCTGAACAGGCAGCCTCTACAAATCTGTGAACTACGCAGATAGAAGAGTCGTGGTCGCCATCTTACAAGCCTGTCCTCCTTTCAATAAATCAAATCAGCCACTTAAGATAAGTCTCTGTAGAAATCTTTTCCCAGCTAGCAGATAGAAGATTTCAGTGCGAAGTTTAGCCCCTCAATTTTAAAAGTAAAGAACTCCCCCGAACTCTGGCAAGCCGCAAGTGCGGGAGTCAGCTCCCTTTGCTTCTGGGGAAGATTTATGGGGGCAATCAAATGTTCTTTTCCAAGTTTGAAGTTTGTAAAAAAGCCAAGTCTTCGCCAAGGATGTTAGTGACGAGGTATGGAGGCCCTTATATGGCGTAGTTACAACTTTCCAGTCGTGCTAACGCAGCTGGTCTTTAGGAGCTTCTGCTTTAAGACGATCTGATTCCATCTCCCACTGTTGCCACAGGCGGGGGGTGGGGGGCTCAGATGAAAGTCTTCTGCCACCAGTTTACTACACCCGAGGTACTGGAGAGAGTCCTGACCCGTCCGGTGTGTCCGGAAAGTTCAAAAAAGTCCACTAAAAATCTCTAAAAGCCAGTGAAACTCAGAGAGCCCTGATTATTCAAATAGGTCGTTGCACAGAAGCCCCGCCTCTCCACCACAGTGGCCATTTCCTGAAGGGGAAGGGCCCTACTAAATATTTTAATATTTTAATATGTAGTATATGTTTTAAACTGTTTTGTATATATTGTTTTATCATGGCAAGTTGTTCTTGCCTCTGTGAGCCGCCCTGAGCCCACTGGGGAGGGCGGGGTATAAGTATGAAAATAAATAAAAAATAAATAAATAAATAAATAAAACAAGGTTTGCCAACTCTGGGTTGGGCAATTCCTGGAGATTTTGTGGGTGGAACCTGGGGAAGGTGGGGTTTGGGGAGGGGAGAGACCTCGGTAGGGTATAATGTCACAGAGTCCACCCTCCAGAGCAGGGGAACTGATCTCTGTCACCTGGAGTTCAGCCGTAATACTGGGACACCTCCAGGCCCCCCCTGGAGGCTGGAAACCTTCCCTCTCACAGCACTCCCAAGCTGCACCAAGTGAGGGCAAGTTGGTTTGAGGACCCCCAACCTGAGTGACATGACGTCTCACCTCTGGTGCAGTTAGGCCCGGAAGGCTGCCCTTCTAGCAACTGTGCTATGGAAATGAGGTCTCCAAGCTATAAATCCAGGTGCTTTTTTACTAGATTTCTTTCAAACGACACCATTTCCTACTGGCTACTGGATGCAGAATCCACCACGAGAAGGATTCATTCTTCTCTCTTGACTTACAGCAGAGAATTGCTGTGATGTGGCAGGCAAGAAGAGGAGGGGATTGAGCAGAATTCTTCTGAAATGTTTCTGCTCACGCAGTTCTCTCTGAGTCTCCTTTTTAAGCCTGGTAGTTTCAGTCTGGATGACACATCAATAGACTTTCCTTTTTAGAACTTTCCCCCTCCCGCCATGTAATCATGGTTTTGCAAACCGCATCGCATCATCGCCAGAACTCCACCTCATTCTATCTGTCTCACCGTAGACAATGCTCATCTGAATAACCCAGTTTACATAATGAGGTACAATTTTCCTTTCAATTGTTCATTTTAAATGGTAATTGTATTTGAAAATTACTGTGCAATTTAAGAGACTCATGAAACATAATTGCTGCTCTTCAGCATGTGTACGTTACAGTGTGGGATCATTTTTCTGAAACTTCATACACACTTCATTCTTGAAGGAAAAAATACACCTCACCTTAGGAACATGATCTGAATAGAGATCTATGGCTCTTTGTTAGTCATCTTGATAATTTATTGGCTGTTATTCAGCAGCAAACCTGTGCCCGAAAACATCAGAGGCAATGATACCAACAGTATTTTCACTGAATCATCTTTACACCACATATGCAGAAGATATATTTTCCCTCTCTAATATCTATTTTGAGGATTTTATGTCAAATTTCTTTGGGTTATAAATGTAAAATTAGCTCCTCCCATCGGTTGTCCCCTTCTTTACGCCTCTGCATTCTTATTCTTCCATTTGCAATCACAGCAACTAGAAGCTCCAGAGGGGAAAATATTGTAAGCACAAGTCCATAACTTATATGTGTGTAGAATCTATGCTGACATTACAGTGGTACCAGTGAGCATTATCCTGATTTTTGCATATGGTGGATGCATGTGTCTGCTCATGCGCACACAAACACACCATGTCTGTATAAATCTGTAGCTATGGTAGTGAGGAATTGGCTGGGAGTGGTGGAAAGAGCCAGCAATGGAGGAAGGTGCTTCAGGGCTGAGATCTGAACTAAGGAATTTCTGTATTGCAGCTGACTTTAAAGTACCAGTTTCAGATTTTGGTTCTGGATACGTACCACATTGCTAGTGATGCACAAACAGCTGATTGTTTCTATAGCATATTATTGCCCAACATGGTGTAATGCTTAGAGTTCTGGACTGAGACCTGAGAGACCCAGGTTCGAATACCCACTTTGCCATGGAAATCTTTTAATTTTCTTTTAGCAAGTGTGCTTAGTCTAGCAATATGAGGGTTTTTTTGCTAATGTTGGACCGCTGGAGAAACAAATCATTGGCAGGGAATGCTTTAAAAGCTTTGGCGAGAGGTAGTATGTTCAAAGCTAAAACAGAGGTATCCCCTCACAAACGATTGTCTGGCCACACGCTGGCCCCCTTCCCACCACTTTTCCTCTGACCGGGGCACTTCCACACAGTGTTCCCTCTAAGCTAAGTTAGTGTGAGCTTGCTCACAGTTTTTTAGCCTCTGGCTCACATATTTTTGCCTTAGCTCAGGAAGGATGGCTCCAGAGCAGACTAATTTATGCAGTAGCCAAATTGCTTGCTCAGAACTTTAATGCCAGTTGCTCACAAAGTAGAATTTTTGCTCACAAGACTCTACAGCTTAGAGGGAGAATTGCTTGCACAGGTGATTTCTTTCCCACTTTTGCCCATAGGACCCTAGTATCCTTGCTTTCTGTGCCTCTGGGCATCCATCCCCAGGCCTAGCATCATCAGCTGCCCTTGCTGTGCCAACCCCTCATTTTAGTTTTCCAAATTTCCACACACCCCTCCTGCACTAGACCTCCCATTAGATCCTCCCCTTTTGCAAACTGGACCTCACCTTCCTGCCTCCTCACCCCCACCCCCATGGATTAACATAATCATCTGCCCATGCTGTACATGCCCCTCATCTTGGTTTTCCAACTTTCCATCCCCTCCTGCACTAGACTTCCCATTAGATTCCCCTCCCCCGTTTTGCACATTAGACCCTAGGATCCTCCCCAGTGTTCCCTCTAAGCTGAGTTAGTGTGAGCTAGTTCACAGTTTTTTTAGCCTCCGTCTCACACATTTTTGTCTTAGCTCCAGCAGGAGGGCTCCAGCGCAAACTAATTTATACAGTAGCCAAACTGCTCGCTCACATCTTTAATGACAGTAGCACACAAAGGAGAATTTTTGCTCACCAGACTCCACAGCTTAGAGCGAGCATTGATCCTGACGTTCTACATCTCCTGGCACCCACCCCCATGGCTTAACATCATCATCTCCCCATGCACCTGCCCCCTGCCTTGATTTTTCAACTTTCCACACACACCCTCCCATGCCAAGCCTCCCATTAGATTCTCATGTGGCCACGGCTTGGCACCCCTCCCCACTAGAACTTGGCAATACGAAAAGGGAGCTTTTGTAGCTTTGAAAACAGTTTTCGGTGGGCGGGGAGAGACTGGCCAAAAACACAACAGAGAATCTACTGGCAATAAGAAGAATCTGGCCACACAACAGAGAATCTACTGGCAATTAGCAGCCACTCTAGTCAGTTTCATTAAGGGAACTGAACAAGGAGGATTTAAATGGAAGGTGTTTACTGGACGCTACTGTGCAGCTGCAATACAACAATTGTGTAAATTAGAAAAAACCTTTGGACTCCACCCCCCCCATCACAAGTAACATTTCCACTCCAATTAAGTAAAAAAATAAATAAATGTGGGTTTTGGTTGTAGCTGCAGAATAAATACACAGGCTACAAAATAGACGCACTGGAGAAAAAAGAATGGTGCATATGGCAGGCACACAAATCCAAAGTCAAGCTTAAAGGCTTGACTGCTCAAATTCTCTGGAGTAAGCTATCAGTGCATAATGGGCCTTATTCTGCAGATACATGATCCAAGGGAGTTAGCTCCATTAGTCTGTTGCTCCAAAATAGTAAAAACCCAGTAAGCTTTAAGACTAACAAACTTTAAATAGACAGTGGTATAAATGGGTGGGATTTACATAAACCCAGATAACAAAAGCAACTGACAAATTTTATAGCCTATTGCACAAAATTTTGCCACTGATGCTGTAGTTGTTGGATTTCTGCCTTCTAGGAGCGACCTAATGTATCCCAAGCTCATTCTTCCAGGTATTCTATTGATCAAAGGAGTGGTGGTCTGGATGTGAGCATCTTGATAGAAGAGACAATGTAGAAGAACGTGATCTACAGTCTCAGTTTCTCCTTCATTGCAAGGGGCAAAGCCTTTCTACATTACAGTTTGTTAGTCTTAAAGATGCTACTGGGATTTTTACTGTTATGAAGAAGTGCGCATGGACACGAAAGCTTATACCCAGAATTAAAGTTTGTTGGTCTTAAAGGTGCCCCCACTGGACTCAAACTTTGTTCTAGGTTTTTAAGGTTTATGAAGTGGCAAGGAGACGGGCAGCAAAACTGAGGAGGTAAAATAAGTCTGGCAGGCAGGCAGGAGGCACCGCAGAGGAGTGCCAGAAGACCAGAGGCCTGCTGTGATGCTCACCCGCGCAAACAAGGGGTGGCCAGCTCAGTTTCCAGCACCTTCTCATCCGAACTATAAGGATAGCTGCTGCATTCATAAAATATGTCTGCATTATTTCATTATGCCTTTTGAGTGCATCACTAATCCAGACAATACAATCTGGGTTTGATAGCAGGCTATTAAATTGCTGGTTCTGAAGTCCTCTTAGTAAAGGACGAGACATGGATTTCCAAGCTGTAGGGATGCCACCTGTCCAAAACGGGTCTCAGAGGGGTTGCCACAGGAGTCTGTGGCTGCAAAAACCATGAGCTGTCTAACAAATTTATTGATGCATTTAGCTTTGCGGACCAAAGCCTACACAGTTAGATTTATTTATCAAAAGAGGTGTTTTTTTAAAAACTGACTTAACGTTTAAGCACCAGGCAGTTTACACAAAATATAGTTTGTCCACAAAATATAGTTTAAATCAACATGTAAAAGCATTCCTGTTTTTAAAAAGCACAGAATGTGTCTATGGTTCACAGCAAAACGTTCACAGAAGTCTCCTACACATTTATGAAAAAGTCCACTAGAAGAAGAGCACAGCTTTGCCTTGAAAGGATAAGTAACAAGCAAATGGGTAACCTGCATGAGAGGAGGAGCTTGGATTTATACCCTGCCCTTCACTACCCGAGGGAGTCTCAGAGCGATTTACAATCTCCTTTACCTTCCCCTCCCCACAACAGATACCCTTTGAGGTAGGTGGGGCTGAGAGAGCTCTTCTTTTTTTTTTTGGTAAACAAAGTTTTATTATTTTTCAGTCATAGGTATTCAACATTTACCCATTAAAACTTTTAAAAAAGCATACATAGACATTTACTTACCCTATAACCCATACACCTTTCCCCCTCCTGTGGCTTCCCGCAATGCTTTCACCCTCTTCCTCCCACTTATATAAATTTCATCCGTTGCTAATATCATATTTCTAATCACTTTAAAAGATAACAGCTTTTTACTTAGTATTGTTCTAAACATAGTAAAAAATTTTTTACATCCCAGTTTTTTTCCAGATAGTTCTTAAAGTCCTTCCATTCTTCAAAAAATTCTTCGTCTTCTTTGTTGTTCAATTTCTTAGTAATTTTATCCATTTCTGCCATGAACAGAACTTTATGTATCCAGTCTTCTATTTCTGGTACTTTTTCCAGTTTCCAATATTGCGCATAAAGCATTCTAGCTGTCGTTATTAGGTACCAGAATAAGGTTTTTTTTTCCACGTTGACTTCTTCCATTTTTAGTCCCAAAAGCAGAATTTCCGGTGCTTTTTTAAAAGAGCATTGTAGTATCTTCTGCATTTCACTATGGATTTTCGTCCAAAAGTCCACAGCTTTTTCACAAGTCCACCACATATGGTAAAATGAGCCTTCATGTTTTTTTACATGAAGAGCTCTTCTGAGAACTTCCCTTGAGAGAACAGCCCTGGAAGAACTTGCAACTAACCCAAGGTCACACCAGCAGCTGCATATGGAGGAGTGGGGGATCAAACCTGGTTCTTGCAGATTAGAGTCCACACTCCTAACCACTGCACCAAACTGTTCATCAAACAGGTGAACAGAGCTGCAAGGCATCCTGCGCTAGTCAAAACTCTCCAAATAGTCTTCTAGGGCAGCCCAATACACAATGCATAGTAATAATGTACTATGGAAGCCACATATCTTACAGACTGGTGTACTGGGGCTATAGTGCCAGGCTAGGATCTTGGAGACCCAGGTCTGACTTCCCATTCCGACATGGAGGCTTGCTGCGTAACTTTGAGTGAGTCCATGCTCTCAGCCCAGCCTGCCAGATAGGGTTGTCGTGAGGACAAAATGGAGGAGAGAAGAATTGAAGTATGCCTCTCTGGCGGGACGTCAAACAGAAAGGTGGGACATCAATGAAGTAAAGGAGACAGAAGAAGGCATTTGTGGCAACTACACCGTCTTGTTTTTCCACTCAGTATATTTCCACTCTGAAAATTTCTGGAAATATAGTAAATCTTTAACGGGGTTGTCCCAACGAAGAAGCAGTCACTTGGATCACTTTTTGGGGCATCAATAAAAGAGTGCCCAGTCCCAGAAGTATCTCCCTGGCTTCCTTTGCAGACCCTCACGGTGCCATTGCTCTGATCTTCTGAAACAGCATAAAAGATGGAATATTTCGTGAAAGGGGTCTGATCTCCTTTCCTAGAATAGCTGATACGCTTCTGCCATTGGGTGCACCATCTGTTTCCACAATCGTGACCGCCAATTCCTATAGGAGACCAGAATTCCATCAGCTGCAGTTATATTTTTCACCACAAAACTTTGGAAGCAAGTTAGGTAGTGTGCTGCAGCTGCAGCATAAGGATGCCAGCCTCCAGGTGGGAATTGCAGCTCATCTCCTGACTACAGAGATCAGTTCCCCTGAAGCGAATGGATGCTTTGGAGAGAGGACTGTGTAGCATTGGACCCCACTGAGGACCCTGTCCTCTGCAGTGTCCACTCCCAAATATCCAGGAGTTTACCAACCCGGATCTGGCAACCCTGTGCACCGCCGGTGGCCACGGAGGATCTGGCAACCCCATGAAAAATGAACTGTGATCTGGGAGATAGATTCAGGTGGGCAACCATGTTGGTCTAAAGTAGAATCATAGAATCATAGAGTTGGAAGAGTCCTCCAGGGTCATCTAGTCCAACCCCCTACACAATGCAGGGAATTCATAAAGTTTGAGTCCAGTGGCACCTTGAAGATGAGCAAAGTTTTATTCAAGGTATGAGCTTTTGTGTGCCCACACACTTTCTCAGATACACTGATCTGGGAGGTGACTGGCTTAAATCTTGTCTCAGTCACAAATTCTATCACAGTCTTTCCCTCACAGACACAAAGACACACACACAGATAACATCTGGGGTAATAGGACTGGCCCATATCCAGCCTCACATTCTGAAGGTTTAAGGGCATTTCTATTTTTAGAAGAAGGGATAGTGACTTTGCCTGATTTCTCCTCCCACTGTAGACCATCCAGTTCAAGTTCAAGTTTATTTAGTACGTATAATGATCTAGATAGGCTGGAACAGTGGGCTGAGACAAATAAAATGAATTTCAGTAGAGATAAGTGCAAAGTCCTACACTTAGGTACAGAAAATCAAAGGCACAAATATAGAATGGGAGGGACTTGGCTTGACAGCAGCACATGTGAAAGGGATCTAGGTGTTCTGGCTGATCATAAGCTAAACATGAGCCTGCAGTGCGATGTGGCTGCAAAGAAAGCTAATGCAATCTTAGGATGCATGAACAGAAGCATTGTGTCCAGATCAAGGGAGGTGGTAGTTCTGCTCTATTCTGCTATGGTCGGGCCTCACCTGGAGTACTGTGTCCAGTTTTGGGCACCACATTTTAGGAAGGATGTTGACAAGCTCGAGCGTGTCTAGAAGAGGGCAACCAGGATGGTGAGAGGGTTGGAATCCAAGTCTTATGAGGAAAGGCTGAAAGAGTTGGGTATGTTTAGCCTGGGAAAGGGAAGGCTTCGAGGGGACTGGGACATGATTGCAGGCTATGCTCCTGCAGAGTGCAGGGGGTTGGACAATGAGCTGCAAGGTCCCTTCCAACTCTAACATTCTATGAACCAGCACAAATCAGTTGTGGCAATGTTTTAACTGGATCAATAATACAGATGTGACCATTTTAAAAATTTGTTTAGCATTTCTAAAACCTATAGATTATATATAGGTTATAGGTTATATGACAACAATTTTTAAAATTCTCTTATAAATTTCTAAAAACTCTTGTAATACGGAGATTTATAAACAGGATTTGTCCTCTCAATTAACCATAACTAGGGCTCTTCTATACTTGATCTCTATGAGTTCTTTGGTCTGTAGCTAAAAATTTAGCACAGTTCAATACGAGCTGCGGATCAGGGTCTGTAGACCGTCACTTTTCCTCCTGAGACTCCAGTTCCTCCCCCCTCTGCCCCCAATCATCAGGTTCCATTGAAAAAGAAGGGGGTGGGGAGAAAAGGCCATAGCCTTCAGGTGGTTTCTCTGCCTCCTGGGTGGAATGCCAGGCATTGTTCTCGCTCAACCACTGTAATGACTTAGAAAGGTGTATAATGTGATTGTCTCCACCAGAGCTACAGTTATATATTCTGAAATGCATGCCTCCACTCCTCAAGAGCAAGCCTAGTGGTGACTGGGATAGTTAGCGGGTGTGGAATTACAATACAGTGGCTTGATTTCTGAGCCGTAATTGGAAAACAAGCAATTTTTGTCATCAGGAGCTGACATGTAGATGCACAACTGAGACGGCTGGCAACGGATTCCTTCTCATTTTCTGTGCTGCCACTTCTAATGAGAAAGGACACCAAAGATGGTGTGTGTTTTTTATCCCTAGCCTTTGACTGTATTTGACTCGATATCAGTTAACATTTCTTCTTTTGCTACCTTTCCCCAAGTACACAGTTCAAATTACTGATCTTTTCCCTCTGATTTTCCCTCACTTGATTGAACATGTTTGGAACATAGATTTTGCTTGTTGTTTTGATTACAGGTTCCTCCGCCAGGCTGAGTGGCACGGCAGGGAAGCCTCCTGGGCTCTGAAACAAGAACTCTGCCCCCCCTCCCATCCTGAATCAGACTGGCAGGAGCATCAGGACTCTGGGCGGATTTCAACACCTTGATGGCTTACACAAAGGCTTGCTTACCTGGCTAGGTCATCTGCAGACTACGGAGGTCAGTTCTTCTGGAGAAAAATGGATACTTTGGAGGGTGGACTCTCTGGCCTTGTGCCCCACTGAGGTCCCCTGTCCTCCCCAGGTTCCATTCCCAAATCCCCAGGAGTCTCCCAACCTGGATCTGGAAACCTTACCCCCCCCCATGCCCCATCGGTAGCCAAGGGGGACTCGGCAACTCTGTGCCTGGCTGACTGCCATCCGTGACCTGACATACTGTTATGTGTCAAGATGGCTGCGACCCCAAACACGGACCTTTAGGTCTAAGAACAATAGACACCACAGATCCTAGGCACCACGGATCAATGGGAGCACCAGGATCCTGCAAGGAACCTATAGTTACTGAGGGCATATACATAGAGCCTATCATGGGAATCGGGTGTGTGTGGGGTGTGTGTGTAGACAAGAATATAAGTCAGCTGTGGACCAGCTAGTTTATCTTTTTGTTTCCTGAGGTAATCAATAAATATGAGCTGATTTCACCATGCTACGCCTGGAACTCCAGTATTTTTCACATACTAACCTGAGGACCAAAATTGTTTGAACCTAGACATAATAAGAACTGTTAGCATTGCACAAACAACCTCAGTGTGCCTATGAAACATTCTCCTTCTCATAGAGAGTCCTTTCACATTTGTATGCAGCTTGGGATCTGGGGAAATGGTTGTATTGGGGACCCTAAGTCCCCATCTATGAGGATGGAAATCTCCCTGGGCTAAGACATAAGTAGCACGAATGTTTGTGAGAGTATGTTTCACTTTCATTTCAGTGCAGCACTTGATCCTAAACTGGCCATTCCCCCCCACACACCATGTACAGGTGAAGTTGTCTTCATCCTGCTCTGTCCTGTCACATCAGGTGTCCAGGGTCACACAGGAGATGCTCAGACTGCATCTCCAACTGCCTGACCTTGGAATTCTGACATAAGGGAGTGGCACAGGAAGGAGGCACACTGTGGCTACTCCCATGTCACTAAGGTCATGATGGAAGGGACCTGAAGGCTTTCTTTGGCTTTCTGCAGGCAAGGAGTAGGGCCAAAATGCATAGAATCATAGAGCTGGAAGGGGCCCTACAGGCCAACTGGTCCAACCCCTGATCAGTGCAGGATCAGCCTAGAGCATCCCTGACAAGGGTTCATCCAGCCGCTGCTTGAAGACTGCCAGTGAAGGGGAGCTCACCACCTCCTGAGGCAGCCCATTCCACTGCCGAACTACTCGTTACTGGAATCATAATATCCAGCCAGAACCTTTCTGGTCATGATTTAAACCTTATTCTGCTTCCCACAGGAACAGCTCCCTGCCCTCCTCTACGGGACAGCCCTTCAAATACTTAAAGAGAGCCATCCTGTCCCCCCTTCCCCTCCTCTTCTCCAGATTGGACATTCCCAGTTCCCTCAGCCTTTCCTTACAGGGCTTCTTGGTCTCCAGGCCCCCGATCATCCTCGTTGCTCTCCTCTGCACCCGCTCCATTCTGTCCACATCCTTTTTGAAGTGAGGCCTCCAGAACTGCACACAGTACTCCAGGTGCTGCCCGACCAATGTGGTGTACCGTGGGACTACAACATCTTGCGATTTGGATGCTATATATGTGCTACATGAGTCGGGACATGGGTGCTGGATCCAGCATGTACACTCAATGCTGAGAGGGCAGGGAAGGGGCTTCAAGCTTTCCTCCTGCACAACATGAGCATTGCAAGTGTTTGACTCTGTACAGAGGAGCACACTGCTTTCAAGGTGAGTTACGCCACATGTATGTGTGACTATAAATCAGGTCAGGCAGCCATGTCCTGACACATATCAAGTGCAGCATGTATTTGGGCCCTGAGGTGAAGTGACAATGTGAGATGCAAAGAAACCCTGAAGTCATTGGCAAAATTGCCACAGTATTTGATCCCAGCTCATGGATCTTTTCTACTAAAGGCACAGAAAAGCACCATCAGAAGCAGCCTACTGATTTTGGCAGAGCTAAATTAGTTCTAGCAAAGGTACCTGATCGTTGCTGATCTTGTAATTTTCTACCCTCATTACTTTAAACAAGTTCTTCTTTTAAAATTTCCTTTGTAAAACTGCACTTACTTTCTGGGAACCCACATTTCTAATTACGACAACATGTCTAAGCGATTTTGCAAATACTGGAAAGAAACCAAAGCAAACATCACACTTCTGGAATGGGTTTGCATGCCGTGATTCTGATTTTTGTAAAACGAAAAGGGGGGGAACACACACACACACACATCACAGCTTAGCTGGCATATACACAATTGTTGTAGTCAAATAAAAAACGCTGACTTGTAGCATACAAAGATTCCTGATTGTGTTTGTTTTCATTATAGAAATCACTGTGCACATTTTCTTTCTGATCCCCCCCCTTTTTTAAAGCTGCGTCTACCAGCTTCTTATTGTTGAAAGCTATTGTTGATAAGTTGAGGGAGGGGGAGAGAGAAAGCAGCTGCAATTTTTTTTTCTCTCTTTCTGTAGGCAACTTTCAGGAGAGAGGAAATAGTATTTCATGGGTTTCTAGGCAAGTGTCTACCAAACAGGATGGAACTTTCCCTGAATAAGCAAAGATTAGCGGGCCACACCTGCAACAGAAGCCAGAGCTGGGAGTTGGATTAATTATATGCACATTCGGTTTCCTTTGGCTCTCCTTATTTCCTGTGGCCGTCCTCCGATGACCTGATGCAGGCGTCAGTGAAAAGGGGTGGGTGTGGCACAACCCTGGACATCAAAGAATGACTGGGAATTGGCTACATTAGGGGTGTGTCACCCAGAGGTCATTTCGGGGGCGATGACAGAGCCGCCGGGTGAGGTGCAGGGGGGCGGGGCACATGACGAAGCCCCGCCCCCTGCTTTCGGCCACCCTGCTTCCAGCCCTCATTCAGCCAGGAGGAGGCAGGAGAAGAGGGAGGGTAAGTTGCCTCCTCCCCACCTCTCCCCACCCCTGCCTGCCTGGGGCCAGGGAGGGCCTTCGCGGGGCTTCCTCGCACTCCCGCTGGCCTTGCAGGTCCACCGCCGGGCTCCTGATGTGGCATATGCTAATGAGTTATGCTAATGAGTTCCCCTAGCTCTTTTTCTATGAAATGACCCCTGGTGTCACCTAATATGCAAAGGAGTTCCTGCTACAAAAAGAGCCCTTGAGTCCCATCCAAATACTAGCCAGGGCCGACCCTGCTTAGCTTCTGGCATCTGGTGAGATTGGGGCAGCCTGGGCCATCCAGGTCAGGGAAACAGCACCCCTAGTAGTAATCAAAGGCTGATCAAAGTACTAATCGGAGAATGACACCACCCTCCACCAGTTGCAAGACTGCCCGACATCTCAGGAAGAGTTGAAACGTCTTCTTTCAAGCAGCGTCACATCCCTTCTTCAAATTCACCACCAGTTCCTTTGGCAGAGCTTGGAAAAGCAGGAGTTCTTTGGGACAAGGACCCTGCTTAAATAGCTTCTTCTTTCTCTGTGCTTCAAAGATCTCCTGCGCAACTGTATATTTAACAAACACAAGGGGGGTGGGGCATTCAGACTCTGTCTGCTAATGAATGGTTTGTCTATTCAGTCTCGGTAACTCCCAAACCCCTCACTGTGGCCACTGCACAGCAAGGTGGTCACAACTTCAGTGTTGTTCTTAAGGGACAGCTCTTCAGTTCTGAAACATTTATGTTGGGTAACTGAAGCTGTTAGGTACTGTAGCTCCTTAGCTGTTTCATTATTTGCTTAGCACTTATCAGGGCCAGTGCCAGGGTTTTTTGCACACTAGGTGAGGCTACCTTCTGGTGCCCCCCCCCCCACCGTGTGCCCACCAATTTTCAAACATAAATGCCTTTTAGGAAGAATGAAAAACACAAAAGTTGAAATGGCTAATTTCTTTTTTTTTAATTGTGAGAACAAGTAATACAATCTCTGATTTTCTCTCTCAAACAGAAAAGCGCAAATCACAAAGCATTTTGAAAAATCCTGTTAATTGTGGTGTTGAAATTTAAGTCCCTTTAATGTTTCCATTTCAGGCACGTCAGAATCTCATTTTGCGTGCACTTTCCTAGGCATGCTGCCCTTGAATACATGAAGCTGCCTTCTACTGAATCAGGCAATTGGTCCATCAAACTCACTACTTTCCATTCAGACTGGCAGCAGATCTCAGGCAGAGATCTTTCCCATCTCCTTTTGACAGTTAAAAGAGGGACGGAGAAAGGCAGAGAGAGAGACAGGGGGGAAGAGAGAGAAAGACAGAGAGGGACAGGGGAGAGAGGGCAGAGAGTGAGGGGGGGGAGACAGAGACAGGGGGAGAGAGACACACACAGAGAGATACAGGAAGGAGGAGGATGCCCACATCCATCCCACCCCCTACTCCAACTTGCACGTGCGCAGACACAAACCCTCCTTCCTCTCTCGATGGCACTGGCTGTGGCAGACCCATGAGGGCTGCTGGGCTGCATTGCCGAGGGGCAAGGAGGGTGTGCATGGCCTTCCCACCCACCCCTGGCTTGGGTGCGCACACAGACTCACTCACTCACTCGGGAGGGCATTCACCCCGGCCCTCATCAACTGTAGCTGTTCTCCCTCCCTGTCTGCAGCTTGGCTTTTGCCCCAGCCCTGGGTCCCCGCTCACCTCCATGGTCCTTTGCCCTCCCCCCAGGCACAGTTGACAGGCCCATCGCAGGTACGGGAGGGGCAAGGGAATGGACTTGAAGGGCTGGTTGCAGAAGAAGTGGTAGGCAGAGTTCCTGGGCCAGCTTGACTGGGAGACAGAGGGTTAACGTGAAAGGGGGGGAAAATCTTCTTCTAGGGTGCCTGTGGGAGAGTGGGATCTGTGGGCTCGCAGGCACTGCCACCTTCCGCCATCCCGGAGCCATTTTCCCGTCCCTGCTAGTGGGGAAGGAGAAGTGCCCTCACCTCCCATGTCACAGACACACACTGGCCTCTCCAGTGTGCACTCCTTTTTTAAAAAAAAATTATTAGGATATAATCAACATAGTCAAACATAGCTCAAACATTATATAATTTTACATCCTACCCTCCTCCCTTCCCCCCCCCCCACTCGGCTTCCCACAGTGCTCCAACCTCCTGTTCGTATCTTAGATGTTCTTCATCCCTCCCTTTTTCTACTTGTATCCATAGGTAACTTATCCCTTCAGTTCTTATCCTTATAACATTATCTATTTTTAATATCTTTTAACCTTCGATAGTTATCAAAGCAAAATAAATTGTCTCTCACATCCCAGTACTTTTCCAAATAGTCTTTAAAGTCTTTCCAGTGTGCAAAGAAGTCTTCCGCTTCCAAATTATTAAGTTTCCTTGTCATTTTGTCCATTTCAACCATGAAAAGTAGTTTCATAATCCAGTCTCCCACTTCGGGAACCTTCTCTTGTTTCCAACATTGCGCATAAGTCATTCTGGCAGCTGTGATCATATACCACATCAATGTCTTTTTTGCCATATTGACTTCTTCCATTTTAAGCCCCAAAAGTAAAATTTCTGGTTCTTTCTTAAACTTGCATTTCACAATTTTTCCATTTCTGGATGTATCTCAACCCAAAACTGTTTTGCTTTTTCACAAGTCCACCACATATGGTAAAATGAGCCCTCTATTTTTTTACATTTCCAACATTTGTTTGACATATTACTATTCATATTTGCAAAAAAAAATTGGTGTCATATACCATCTATACATCAACTTATAACAATTTCCTTTTAAGTTATTACATGTTGAAATTTTCATTGCATTCTTCCAAAAATATTCCCAGGATGACATCATTATTTCTTTATTCATATTAACTGCCCATTTTATCATCTGTTCTTTAACTACCTCATCTTCTGTATACCATTTTAACAATACCTTATACATTTTTGAGATAATTTTTTTACCACCCTCAAACCCATACATTCTCAATTTCATTATATTTTACTCTAAACCCAAAAGCTTTTTTATCTTTTTAAAACAAGGTTAATCTGTCTGTATTGCAACCAACCATATTTAAAAGCCAAATCCTCTTCCATTTTCATTTCAAATGTCTTTCCCACCGGTAGCAACATGTCTCTATATTGTACCCAATCTTCTCCTTTATATGTCGAAAAGGGTTTTATAACCTCTGCCGGAACTATCCAAAGAGGTCTCTCATCCGAGAAGTACCTTCTGTACTTGTTCCACGTGTCAAATAGGGTCCTTCTGATGTAATGATGTTTTTAAAAACCATCAATTTTTACCTTCTCATACCATAAATAGGCATGCCAACCAAATTTACAATCATGTCCCTCTAATGCCAACAATTATCTAACAAAATCCATTGTTTCAGCCAAGTTAAACATACCACATCATGATATAGTCTAAAATTTGGTAACTGGAATCCACCTCTCTCTTTCGCATCACATAGAATCTTCATTTTTATCTGTGGTTTCTTCCCGGCCCAGACAAACTTTGAAATTTCTCTTTGCCACATATTAAATACCTTCACATCTCTTACTATTGGGATTGTCTGAAATAAAAACATCAACCGTGGTAGAATGTTCATCTTAACCACTGATATTCTCCCCATCAATGATAGATTCAATGAACCCCATTACTTAATGTCCTGCTGTATTTTAGGCCAAAGTTTGTCATAATTGTTCTTATACAGGTCTATATTTTTCATAGTCAAGTCAATACCTAAATATTTAGTCCTTTTCACGACTTCACATTGTACCAACCTCTGTAACTCTTCTTGTTTCTTCCCAGTCATATTCTTACACATCACCTTGGATTTGTCTTTATTTACATAAAACCCTGCTAAGTCTCCAAATTCTTTTATTTTTTCCACGAGCAATGGTAAATTCCGTATGGGATCTTCAACCATAAACATCTGCAAAAGCTCTGTATTTGTATGAAAAACCTCTGTTTGTTAAGCCTTTAATTTCTCCATCTTCCCTAATTTGTTTCAGCAGTACTTCAAGAATCTATATAAATAATAACGGGGACAAAGGACAGCCTTGCCTATTCTGTCACCTCAGTATTAATTACCAATGCTGCTTTCTGTTCCGAGTAAATAGCTTCAATTATATTCTGGAATTGTTTCCCAATGTCTAATTTTTGCATCACACTATACATAAAGTCCCAGTTTAAGTTGTCAAATGCCTTTTCCACATCTGCAAAGAAGAAACCAACTTCTTTTTCTGGGTGTTTGTCATAATATTCAATAGCATCAATCACCATTCGCATGTTATCCTTTATCAGTCTATTGGGCAAAAAAACAGCTTGTTCCTCTTCTATCACTTCCTGCAAATAAATCTTACGCCTTTCCGAAATAATCTTAGCAAACAGTTTATAATCATTGTTCAAAAGGGAAATAGGTCTATAATTTTTTACATTTGTTAAATCTTGTATAAGCGAAATTGTAGCCTCTTTCCATGATTCCGGAATTTTCTTCTTATCTCTTACTTCATTGGCCAGGAGTTCAAAAACTGGGACTAGCTCCTCTTTGAACTTCTTATAAAATTTTACAGTAAAACCATCTGGTTTTCCCCAATTTTGACTCCTGAATTGCCTTATAAATTTCTTCCTTGGTTATTGGGCTATTTAACATTTCTTTAAAATTGTCCGATATTTTTTTGCAAATTGACTTTGTCCATATATTTCCTTAATTTGTCTTTATCTATTAACTTCTTTCCAAACAAGTTTGCATAATATTTATAAAAGGCTCTTTTAATTCCATTATTGTCCACAATTTCTTTTCCCCCGTCAACTATTTTACTTATAAATTTATTCTCCCGCCTCTTTTTCAATTGCCATGCCAAGAATTTGCCCGGTTTATTTGCCCCTTCAAAAGATTTCTGCTGTAATCTTTTCAAATTCCAGTAAATTTCTTGATTCATTAACGTATTCAGTTGTTCTTGCAAAATTTGAATTTCCCTAATTATTTTCTTTCCCCCCGGCCTTTTCTTTAATTCTTTCTCCTTTGTCCGAATTTTTTTCAATACCGCATTCTGTTGTTCAAATCTTTTTTTCCTTTCCCTGCTGTTCAAAGATATTAATAGTCCTCTCATTACTACTTTGTATGTATCCCATACTGTTTGAATTGGCATTTCTTGCGTCATATTAATTTGAAAAAACTGTTTGGTTTCTTTATTTATAGTGTCCACAATCTCTTGCTGGTCCAACAAATCCTCATTCAAATGCCATCTAGGTTTCTTTCTTCCTTCTTTTGATATCCACAATATTGGATTATGGTCTGAGTTCAGTTTCGGCATAATTTCCACTTTTTGAGTTTTTAGAGCTAAGTCACCAGTCACCCATAATAATGATGATGATGATGATGATGATGATGATGCTTTTGATTTATTAATCGCTTTCCCCACAAGTGGGCTCAAAGTGATTTACAGTTACTCTTTAGACAGGGGACTAACAATGTTTTTCATAGAGGATAGGGAAGACAACATATAATTCATTTAAGTTGCACACGCCATACTGCCCGGTGGAAATGTTTCTGGCTTGACTCAGTCATGTTCTGAACAGCTGCATCGCCACACTGCCACCGCCTGGCCGGAGCATCCCACTGCAGGGATTTTTCTTAGCTGAGTAGATTCTTCCGCCTTCCGGGTCCAGACCAGGACATCTCCAACCAAGAGCTAACACCTTCCCAGAAGGGAGTCGGTGTGGCCACCCTCTCTAAGGAGTGGTTCCCATTTTATCTACTCGCCGAGGCTTTCGAATCGCTGGGTGGACGATGAGCTGGGGATGACAGGCTGGCTGATCACACCAGCGCGTGGCTCGAACTGACACAGTTCGGATGTTAAGACAGTGGGATATACCCACTGTGCCACCTTGAAAAAGAGTCATGTCTGTTTGAGTAGAAAGTAAAGTCTTTAGTTGTAGGATTCCACTTCCTCCATACATCTTCCAAGTTCTCCTGTTTAACCAATTTGAAAATCATTTTTGGTAGTTTACCTACTTTGTCATCTACTTTCTTCGTTTTTCTATCCAATTTATTATCTACTGTACCGTTAAAGTCTCCTGTCAATATGATTTGGTCATAAGTCACCTGATCCAATTCTTTAGTCAAATCCTCAAAGAATTTCTCTTTTGCCCCATTAGGGGCGTAGATATTTACAATCAAAGTTTTTTTTTGATGCATATTCATTTCCACTGCAATATACCTCCCTTCTTTATCTTTGAAAATTTCCTTAGGTTCCAATTCTTTTCTAATATAAATCACAGTCCCCCTATGCTTTTTCCCTGCCAAAGAAAAAATTCTTCTCCTAATTTTTTGGCCACCAAATATTTAAAATCCTGTTTCTTTATATGAGTCTCTTGTAGTCAAATCACATTACATTTTTGTTTTCCCAGCCAATGTTTCACAATTTTTCTCTTATTGGGTGAGTTAAGTCCATGTACATTCCACGATATCACTTTGTAATCCATCATGTTTTTTCATTACTTATCACCAAAGTCTTTATCAATTTCATACATGAAAATAAGAATTTTAAGAACTCATAAGAACGTAAGAACATGAGAAGCTAATGTTGGATCAGGTCAATGGCCTATCCAGTCCAACTCTGTCACACAATGGCCAAAAATATCAGATACCATCAGGAGGTCCATCAGTGGGGCCAGGACACTAGAAGCCTTCCCACTGTTGCCCCCCCAAGCACCAAGAATACAGTGCATCACTTGCCCCAAACTGAGAGTTCCTATCTATACATTGTGGCTAATAGCCACTGATGGACCTCTGCTCCATGTTTATCTAATTCCCTCTTGAAGAAGTGAAGAAGAATAGAAGAGATTGGATTTATATCCCACCCTTCACTTGGAGTCTCAGAGCAGCTTACAAACTCCTTTCCCTTCCCCTCCCCACAACAGACACCCTGTGAGGTGGGTGGGGCTGAGAGAACTCTGACACAAACTGCTCTTTCAGGAACAGCTGTGCCAGAGCTTGTGACTGACCCAAGGTCACATCACCAGGTGCAAGTGGAGGAGTGGGGAATCAAACCCGCTTCTCCCTGATTAGAGTCCGCACACTTAACCACTACACCAAACCAAGCCATCCATGCTTGTAGCCAGTGCCACCTCCTGTGACAGTGAATTCCATGAGTTAATCATTCTTTGGGTGAAGAAGTTCTTCCTTTTACGTGTTCTAACCCGACTGCTCAGCATTTTCATTGAGTGCTCACGAGCTCTTGTATTGTGAGAAAGTACTTCTTTCTCTGTCTGCTCTATCCAATGCATAATCTTGTAAACCTCAATCATGTCACCCCTCAGTTGTCGTTTCTCCAAGCTAAAGAGCCCAAACTGCTTTAACCTTTCTTCATAGGGAAAGTGTTCCAGCCCTTTTATCATTCTAGTCGCCTTTTTCTGTACTTTTTCCAATGCTATAATATCCTTTTTTAGGTGTGGTGACCAGAACTGTACACAGTATTCCAAATGAGGTCAGCCAACTCTAGCTACACATTATACTCTAAATTATACTCTCCATAGATTGCTCTTCTTGGGAGAAGTCAGACATCCTCCCAAGTCTCTTTGTCGAAAACAGCATGTCACTAGGCAGTGCCTGGTACCTTCCTAGATCAGCTCATCACCTCATGTTAGCTGAGAGCAGCTACCAAGCAAAGAACCATAAACTATCCATTTTACGGCCTAGCATTTGAGAGGGCAGGGGCCCGTCTGCCCAATCAAAGATCAGACCAGTGATGTTATGTCAACATGGATCTGATAACAGATGGTTTAGCAGAGAAGCAGTTTTATGACAGGATGCTTCCCTGTGTGAAGTGTAAAACAAGCATCAAAAGGAGTGAGGTGCGTGTTCAGTGACAAATGGTGTGGCTGCTTGTCACTGTTATTCAAGTGCACAAAGTCAAACTTCTCAGGTTTCTCAAGGAACCCCCCCCCCCAGATGTTTCCCTCTGATCTCTTCTCCCATGTTCCAGGCCTAGGTTCTGATATGAAGCCTGAACCAATGCTTTAATGCAAAAACAAGAAATTGAACTGGAGATTCAATTTTCTTTACACAAAGCCACTCCCCCTTCTTCCTTATCAATCCTATTCTTTTTAAAGGGATTATATCCTTCAAAGCTCATATGATTGGGATATTTGGTTAATCCATCAGAGTTTTGTCCAGTCACAGAAATGTGATACTGAGTGCAGTAAATAAATCTCCCAAGAAGTATATTGCAAACCTGCGTTCATTCAAGTAGATCCAGTTCACATTCAGGGTGCAATCAAAAAAAAGAGAAAAGAGAAGCCTAATTTGAAGAGTATTTTCCCTCTCACAAATGGCCAGCTTGCCCGGCATCATGTGTGTTGGGAGTGTGAGGGCATTGTCTCTACAGGAGAGACCTGTAAAGACATGTGTCTCCATGGAAGGTCATGCGAAGTGAGGGTGAGGGCAAAAAGTGAGAGAGGAGGGGTCAGAGGACAGCTCCCAAGTTAAGACAAAGAGAGGCATCCCATTCAAGGAGACAACACCTACACACACTTAAGAGTCCAGACATGCTTAGTCACTCACTCCAACACATATTCCACTGGAAACTCTCTCTCTCTCTCTCTTTTTTTGCTTCTTTTTGCGTTTTTTGCAGATGTTTTTGCCTGAGGAAGGATATCCAAATTCAGAGGTCATTTCGGGGGGGATCGCGGGGGATTGCAGTCCCTCCGGGTGAGGAATGGGGGGCGGGGCACATGACGAAGCCCCGCCCCCTGCTTCCGTCCGCCCCGCTTCCGGCCCTCATTCAGCCAGGAGGAGGCAGGAGAAGAGGGAGGGTAAGTTGCTTCCTCCCTGCCTCTCCCCACCCCTGCCTGCCTGGGGCCAGGGAGGGCCTTCGCGGAGCGTCCTTGCACTCCCACCGGCCTTGCAGGTCCACCGCGGGGCCCCTCATGGGGCTCGGCAGTGGAGCTGCAAGGCCGGCAGCGGCGGCCGGGACCGTTGGGGGCGGGGTGTGTGGCCTTATGACACACTTCTGGTGATGTCAGGGGGTGTGGCCTTATGACACACTTCCGGTGATGTCAGGGGGTGTGGTATATGCTAATGAGTTATGCTAATGAGTTCCCCTAGCTCTTTTTCTACGAAATGACCCCTGTCCAAAATCATTTTAGATGTCACTCTAAGCAACAGTTCAATGGTGGGAATCAAGCCTGCTCCATCTGCACAGCCTCATCCTGGTCTCTGTTTCCTGATCACATGGAAGTGTGAGGGAATGCTGGGAATCAACTTTTATCCTTAGACAATTGGATGGACGAAGGGGCTGCCCTGAGACCAGAGCAAAATAACTTTAGCTGCTGAGAAGCAAGCTGTTCAGGTGAAGTGCTGGTCTCTTTTGATGCCGGGTTCGAGATGCAAGATCTAAAGGAAAGGCAGCAGATCTTTAACATTTTGTACAGAATCTTTCTTTGATTTCTGCACCATAGCTTGTCCTTGACACATCGGGGTTGAATCCACTCCTTTCCCAGGTCTGTCGTAAATAAATCACAAAACCATTTTTACTTTTATCTAGTTTTTATTGCAAATTTTCTATCTATTTCATTGTGTTTGAAGTTGGCTGGCTGCATTGCCTACCTTATTATTATCCCAGGTCCTCTGCAGCGACAATCAACAAGATATTTGACTCATGACATCATTATTCATACCAAATATTCCAGTTGCATAAACATCTTGTTACCTTTGGCAAAGAGACAAACAGTTCAAGACAAAATATATGGTTTAGAGAATGTTAGATTGCAGATATTAATATTGGTATTTTGTATTACTATTAATATTTACTTATTGAGAGTTAAGTTCTGGAAACTGGACAGGAATAAGATGCAATCCAAACTTTCAAAATAATCACAGCACAATTAAGTTAATGCCAGTTATTTGTCCATCCCATTGATTTCAATGGGAGAGATTCAAATATACTACTACTACTACTACTACTACTACTACTACTACTACTACTACTACTACTACTAATAATAATAATAATAATAATAATAATAATAATAATAATAATAATAAAAATCTTTCAATTTATTAATCGCTCAATCCTGCAGAGCTGCTGGCTCTGAGCAATTTACAGTTACACATATTAACAAGGGACTTACAATGATTCATAGGGGGTAAGGGAATTTAAGGAAAACAGGAAATTAATTTTAGATGGAAGCCATATTGAGTATTATGTGACTGACTGGGGGTCAAAACAGGAGAGCTTGTAAGACTTGCAGAGGAAGAAAATTTCTTCCCCAAACTTGGTCCCCATTTCTGAATCTTGGTCCACTTTCCTTCCCTCCTAGTTCTTCTTCATCCTCTTTGCCCCCTGTCCCTTGGTCTTCATGCTTGCCCATTCCTCCTTTCTCCCATTAAACAGCTTTCAGATTCGTAGTGGAGTATATTACTACTGTTAAATACTGGGTTCCATGGATGAACAGACTCCCAGTCTAGTGATCAGCTCTACTTTATGCAGTGATTTCCGCAAGAACAGGACTGTAGACCAGAACCTCAGCTCAGTTATATTGCATGCAATAGCTACACCCCAACACACCCCACTCCCAACGATAGGCTATTTACAAAACTTTACATCTTAATTGGTTACTGCCAGATTCCTGTTGGTCTATTGTTATTTGGCTCCAAGCTCACCCTGTCTCTGGCAGCACAGTCCTGCAATGTTTCAATCCCAATACATAACCACCACGGAAATCTCACAGGTCTACCACACAAGATCTCAGCAGCCATTTTAAGTTGGCCCACATAACTCATCTCCTGAAGCCATAGCTGGCCCCATTATGTGGACTTTTTGATCTGCACTTCTGCAGTCTTGGGGGCAGCTTCAGGATTAGCTATATGTAGGAGATCCACAACTGGATTTCTTGGCTTTAAAAGCAGTTGTGAAGGTGGCACCCCAGAGCACTGGGGGAGGCTTTAATTCGACCCTTCCATGCTATTTCACTGATACGCTACAGAAAGTTACTATGATTAGGTACCTGTCCCTTTTGTGGGTGGGAAAATTACTTTAATCAGGGAAAATATGGGGGAAAGATTAATCTCCACAGTGATGCTTTTGAATGTGAGGAGATCTGATCATGTTTCTCCCAAGTAATATTCAATGTGGCCCAAAGTCCCAGCATGAAAACTTTCCATCACGATGTCACACCTGATGCAGTTAAATTTGTCCTTAATTACCCATCACCATGTCACTGTTGCTACATTTCTCTCCTCACCTACAATCTCTCAGCCTTTGGATCACTTGCTTGTGAGTCAGAAGGAAGTAGTTGCCTGTTCAAGAATTATATCTCTCCCCCCACCCCAAGAAAAGTTTCTGTAGTTTTGTTTTTTAACAAACCACAAAATGAAGCTGTGAAGTGTGGTGTTTCTTTCACAGGCAAACTATTTTTAGATACTGTGAGTAATTATAGCAGATGGCTGTTTAATTCCGTTGGCATTTTCTCCACTGTAGAGTTATCGTTTATAGAGAGACGGTTACATTCTCAGGATCTGTGGGGCTGCCGTAGGTAAGGAAGGACCTTTTCCTTCCCATCCCTCATCGACATATTTTGGCACTAACACATTTTGGAAGGTTATGCAAATGTTGATTTGTAGGTGTTTTAATTGATATTTGGCTCTAATTCCGCCTGACAGATTGTTCTTCGTAGTGGTTGATGTATAAAGAAGTGCCACTTTTTTCTTTTCTTTTGTTTTTTCTATCAAAACCAGCAAGATTTGCACATAAAACCAGCTATTTCTTCATAGACACACTGCTGGGAACAGGCAAAGCATAATCTGAATGCACACACACACACACACACGCTCCCTTCTGAAAACACTGATTGATTCAAAAATGAACATGTTACATATTAGATTTTTACCCCTCCCTTCCTCCAAGGACTCTGGATGGCTCTCTCTCCTGTTTTATCCTCAGGACAATGTCATGAGACGGGATTGGTTGAAAGATAGTGACTGGCTCAAGTTCACCAAGGAAACCCTGTGGTAGGCCAGGGATTTGAAGAGGGCTTTCACACACGGCACATTGGCTATCAGACCATTATTTATCTCAGGGTTCACAGCTGGCTCAAAAGGTAAAAGAGATTATTTGATAACATAAAGTTCCCATATCTTGAAAAGCGAAAAAGAGGACATATTTCCCAACCGACTACTTCAAAAAAGTGGCTCCTATGGGCAATCTCATTTTAAAGACCCCTACTATTGAAGCTGTGATAACTACTACTAGCTAGGAATATTCCTAACCTTCCAACCCCAAAAGAGGACATTTTCATCAGGTTTTTTTTTAAGAGCTCAAAAGAGGATGGACACCAAAGAAAGAGGACATGTCCTCTAAAAAGAGGACATCTGGTAACCCTAGATAACAGTTTGATATTGGGCATCATGGGTCTTCAACAAAGGAGTACCGCTGGTCTAGTTATGCACCTACACTGCTGGTGGAAGGTGGGAACTGCAGGAAGTTCTGACACAGAAATCAATATCACCGTCTAACATCCTCAAGGTCTTGTGAATCGGGTCAACTCAGAGAGGCAGTCTTGTGCTACTGCTTGCTCTAAAGCTTCCAGATCTGCCACTCTCCTTCCATTTAGGAAACATTTTGCTGGGGGAGATTTCCAAGTGTGTAATGTATTCAATAAGCTGCCATTGAATGCATAATGTGTGATGAAAACATCTAATTGAAATGCTATGTTAAGCTTCGTCCTGGGCTACGATCCAAATACATCCAATCACATTGCTAGCCCAGGAAGCACCTAACCAATCACTATCAGCAAGCTCCCTGAGCGGGAACGTCCGTGATTGGTCCTTATGTATATAACCTTATTGGTTGGTAATAGTACAGTAGGCGTGGCTACATTAGCCGGGAGAGTTTAAAAGCAGGACAGCTGCAATGTAAAAGCTGTTCTGGCTATTCATGTTGATCTGTTTGGAGTTGAGTTAGGAGTTGCTGAATAAAGCTGATCTTTTGCTGAAAACTCTCTCTGACTCTTTGTTAAGTAACTGACTTAATATCCTTCCTGATGGGAAGTGGTGGGATCATACTTTCACACATACTCAATAATGCGGTTTCAATCCACTTCAGCGACCATTTGCAAATGGATTTTGCCATTTCACACAGTAAAATCCAGTTGCAAAGTGCATTGAAAGTGGATTGAAAGTGTGTTGTTTAGTATGTGTGAAAGCATGTAATTGGAATGGCTTATTGGGAGAGAGATGTTTAGGGAAGAAATCTAGTCTAACTTAGAAGAAAGGGAAAGCTGAATACAGAAGTCCCTTCTCCCCTAAGCAGAAGCAATTCTAAGGAGTGCTAGAGAAGACTGATACTTCAGTATTCTTCAAATGAGAGCTGAGGTGTGGGAACTGCTTAGGATTTTGAAAGGAAAAATATTCAGCAATGTTTTGAACAGCCAAACACATTTGATACAGCTTGCAATATAAAGACCCCTCAAGGCCTCTCTGGCCTGGGCTGTCTCCTTTATTTCACAACTAGAAATAATGCCTGTTGCGGAAATAAATACAACGGGATCTAGAAAGAGGCTCTGGGAGAGTGCTCTGGCTTTGGGCAAACAGTGTCAGTTTCCTGTGGCGACCTCAGCAGGGTTTAATGACAGAGTCCACTGTTTTCTCCAGAGGGACTGATCTCTGCTACCTGAAGAGCATTTGTATGTTTGAGTTATCTGTAGCCCTCACCTGGAGAGTGGTAACCATTGTTACCCATTCTCCTCTCCCCTATGAGGTATGTTATGCAACTGAAAATTCCAACTGCCTTGCGGGGGGGGGGGAGTTTGAGGTGTGGAATGGACTGAAGTCCAATCAGCTTCCATATGCAAAAGACCAGGTTGTTGCAGCAGTTGTGGTGTGGGCGGGACCCGGGCTTTGCCTTCTGATTGGTGGCGATATATGCTGAGGAGCAGTGCCATCAGCCATACACTAAGGGAGTGCATTTTAGAATTAGAACTTTGGCACCCACTATTCAATTATATATAAGGAGAGATGATAACTTCAAGTTTCACTCAAGTCAAAGAAACTTTGAAGTAGAAAGAAGGGCCCTGTAGTGAAATGAGTTTTAAAGTATGTTTTTAAAAAATCCTATACTGCTAATGTGTCTCTGTTTAGATGCTTAAGAATGAGCTTTTGTTGTTGTGATGTGACCTACATTCTGGCTCACTGGCCAGAATTTACTCACAATGAGCAAACTCCTCTTTGTTGGTCAGGTTGGGCTTGGCAAACCAAGTTACTATCCAAAAGCAACCACCCCATAACTTCCCCCCAGAGTTACCCAATTCCAAATCCGAACCTTACATCAATTCCAATAACATTATTAGAAGTGTCACAAGGTTCCATTTTCTCCGCCCCATCTCACTAGCCCCTCCCCCATGAGCTCAGTATTGGAACAAGCAATTTCTGGTGCGCAAAGAGCAGAGAAGAAGAATCTGTAGGGGGCAACATAAGAAAGATACTCAGATAGGAATGTGGGTGGTCTCTGCCTCCCATCTCCTCTTCCTTTGTGTGTCTCCAGAGTGTTATTGTAAGGCTACACTCAGCCTCTTCTCGGAACTACTGCCCCGAACGCTCCAGCTAGCCATGTGCTGAGCATGCTATTTCTTTCTCTCTCTTGCTTCACTAAATAAAATGTCTTTAATATGTAGTTCACATGATATCAAGGTGTGGGGGGCAGGTCTCCAGCTATTCTGAGAGACCTCCTGGTGTGGGTCCCCGTTCCCCACCACTGCTTGACAGGGTAGTGGTGGGTGGAATGGGAAGGTGAACTGGAACTCCACCAACAAGGACATAACTCCCAGACATAACGTCATGTCAGAGCACCAGAAGGGACCTTACATGTGGCCATGACACCAAATAGCTTGTCCCGCCTCCAGGTTATCCTGACAGAGTGGCAGCTAGGGCTGGTAACCCTAGCTCAGCTGCTGTGCACTTTTGAACCCACAACCCTGTTCTATAAGCCCCCTGTGAGGTCTCCATTCCTCCCTTTCCCTTGATGCACGTGACTCCGCGGTATAACCTCTGCCTGTTGTGGGTTCTAGGAGGTTAATTCAGGATCAGAATATGCAAAATAATTTCACTTAAACAAGAGTTCTTTAACTCAGATCCTTCCAAAAATACAGAAGAATATTACAAGTCGTGTATAGCCAAACACATAAGCATAGTGGTAAACAGAAATTTGCAACAGATAGTCTGTATGAAGTCAGGCTAGCAACTGTTTGTCATTTACAGCAACTCTCTGGTGAGCCACGTCCAGCTCCTCTGGTCCACCAAAGTGCCAGAGTCTTCCAGAACAAAGACGGAGACAAACTGGAGATTACAGAAACCAGGCAGCAATCCTCACCTACATACAGCCCTACAATAACAATATGTTAGTTGTTATAGATTTTCTGGGCTGCATGGCTGTGGTCTTGGCATTGTAGGACCTGACGTTTCGCCAGCAGCTGTGACTAGCATCCTCAGAGGTATAACACAGAAAGATGGAGGACTCTCTGCGTCAAGGTGAGAAGAAAAATGGTAGGCAGGTAATTTATATCTACTCAGGAAGGTGGGATAGGGGTGAGCCATTATCTTGTAGGAGTTTCCAAGGCTGTAACATGCTAATGGAGGAGCTTTCCTGAGGAGGTTCTTTTGCATATGGATTGGCTGTTAAAATTCTAATCTTATCAGTAGTGCTGTGGTAAGATGTAGGTCATTTTGTGTTTTTCAGGACAGGAAACCCTGCCTTATTTAATCATAACAATATGATTGCAGTAATAATACTAGTCACAGTAATCTCAGTCACCACTTTTTTGCCAATTAACTTTTCACATACATCATTTTCAATTCCTTATCAAAGGTGATAATATTTATTTATTTATTTAGATTTTAGACTGCCCTCCCCCTGCCAGGGCAGGGGTCAGGGAGGAGTACAACATAGTAAATGCATAACAAATAGCCCAGAATATCATATCCAGGTCTCCAACAAGATACTCCATTCAGCAGACTGGAGTTCAGCTAACCTCCATTCAGCAGACTGGAGCGAAAGCAGCTAATTCTTGGTGACTGCAATAGCAAGGGCATCAAATACCCTGGAAATGCTAAATCCCAGGAATCCTTGCAGCTGGAACACTGCTGAGCAGGCTCATAACAGCATCCCTAGAACATAAGAGAAGCCATGCTGGATCAGGTCAATGGCCCATCCAGTCCCACACTCTGTTTCACACAGTGGCCAAAACCCAGGGGCTATCAGGAGGTCCACCAGCAGGGCCAGAACTCCAGAAGCCCTCCCACTGTTGCTCCCCAAGCACCAAGAATACAGAGCATCACTGCCCCAGATATAAGAACACAAGAGATGCCCTGTTGGATCAGGCCAATGGCCCATCCAATCCAACACTCTGTGCCACACAGTGGCCAAAACCCAGGGGCCATCAGGAGATCCACAAGCAGGGTGAGAATTCCAGAAACCTTCCCACTGTTTACCCCCAGATACCAAGTCTACAGAGCATCACTGTCCCAGACATAAGAACATAAGAGATGCCCTGCTGGATCAGGCCAATGGCCCATCCAGTCCAACACTCTGTGTCACACAGTGGCCAAAACCCAGGTGCCATCAGGAGGCCCACCAGCAGGGCCAGAACTCCAGAAGCCCTCCCACTGTTGCTGTCCAAGCACCAAGACTACAGAGCATCACTGCCCCAGACAGAGGGTTCAATTTATACCTATTGCAAAGAACCCTGAGACATACTGTGTTCAGGGCACCTGATGTCCAGACTCCATTTTCCAGAGCCCTGGTGTCTGGGGTATGCTCAGCAGCTGGAAGAAGCCCTGGGACTAACTTCATTGTCTGCCTGCAGAAGGCACTTCCATGATCGTGGAGGTGGGGGATTGTTGTCAATTCTCCGCTCCGAACACCTACTTCACACCCCTTGCTGTCCATCGCCTCCTTAGAGCAAAACTGCAGGGGGGGGGCATGTTAGGCAGCAGCAGCAGCAGTGCTTAACACGAAGTCCAAACCCACTCTGAAAAGCTCTACTTTTAAATTGCACAGTGATGGCTTTGCACAGAGAGCATAGGTCAGGGGCTGACCATTGTAATTATCT
>NW_015172555.1:1727491-1733691 GCF_001447785.1 Gekko japonicus
TATTTCCCATTCTGTCTTCTTCCCAATACTGAAAGTGCTTATGTCATATCACCCACTAATTGAATGTCCAATTTAAAAATTCTCTCTTAATGGTCTTTTGCAGATGCTTAAGTTCCTAGGGAAATTGTGGTACCTTTACTCAGCCCAGCTATTTCAGGGGCACATTCCATTCTGAATTGGAGTTCTGTCAGAGAGAATGAAATGTGACCTTAAAAGCTTGCCAGTAGAGGAGCATTTGTCATGCTGAATATAGCTGCAGAGTACAGGCCTTATTGTAAGTGGTAAAATACAAATGTTCTGCAATTCACTTTTGATAAAAGAAAGGTGGTGGTCTTTTGGTATCAAGGTGTGCTTACCAGTCATTTCCACTCTAACTAATTCCATTGAACTGTGAATATGCAATATTAATATACTAGGAATAAGGTCCGTTGTAGAAATAAATACAAAAAGATCTAGAAAGAGGCTCTGGGAGAGTGCCAAGGCCTTGGGCACTCAGCATCAATGTGCTGTGGCACCCTCAGCAGGGTATAATGACACAGAGTCCACCATTTTCTCCAGAGGAACTGACGTCTGCTACCTGAAGAGCAGTTGTAATTTTCAGTGATCTCCGGCCCTTACCTGGAGATTGGCAACAATTGTTACCCAGGAAGAAATGGCTGGTTTGGAGGGTGGAGTCTATGACATTGTACCTGTCTGAGATCCCACCCCTCCTCAAACCTCACCCACTCCAGGCTCCAATCTCCATAAATTTCCCAACCTGGAGTTGGCAACCCTATCTCCTTCCCAGCCAATCATCAACCTGCCATTATCTGCCCCTCTGATTTCAGCTTTGCATCTCCTCCCCCCTCCCTCCTGGAGATCAGTTGTAATTCTGAGTGATTTCCACCCCTCTCCTGAGATTGGCAACAGTGGTTCCCCAGAAGGGAATGGCTGGTTGGAAGGGTGGAGTCTATGGCAAACCTCACCCTCTCCAGGTTCCATTCCTCAAATCTCCAGGAATTTCCCACCTGGATTTGGCAACCCTATCTCCTTCCCAGCAAACCATCAACTTACCTTTATTTCCCCATCTCTCTTCAGCTTTACATTTTCCCTCAGACACACCTTCTTCTGTGCCCTGAAGCCCTGACTGCCACAGAGTCGACCATTTTTTGTGCTCTGAAGCCCTGACTGCCACAGAGCCCACCATTTTCTCCAGGGAAACTGATCTCTGCCATCTAGAGAGTAGTTATAATTCTGAGTAATCTCCAGCCCTCACCTGGAGATTGGCAACAATGGTTTCCCATGAGGAAAAGTAAGTTTTTCTCTGCAATGGGGACCAAAGCAGTTTACATCATTCTCCTCTCCCCCTTTTGGCTTGCACAACAACCCTGTGAGGTAGGTTAGGCTGAAAGTCTGTGACTGGTCCAAAATCACCCACTCAACCTCTACGAATAAGAAAAAGAAGAAGAAGAGATTGGATTTATACCCCACCCTTCACTACCCAAAGGAGTCTCAGAGCGGCTTACAAACTCCTTCCCCTCCCCACAACAGACACCCTGTGAGGTAGGTGGGGCTGAGAGAGCTCTGACAGAAACTGCTCTTTTTCAAGAACAGCTGTGCCAGAACTATGGCTTGCCCAAGGTCATCTAGCAGGTGCAAGTGGAGGAGTGGGGAATCAAACCTGGTTCTCCCAGATTAAAGTCCATGCAATGACCATCGCAAGATGACCTTTTATGGCCTTCCAAAAAGTCTGCAAGATCCACCAGTTTTGAGTGGCTTTTAGAGACTGACTTGAGAGGCTACTTTGGCTTCGGCTGCAAACTTTGCTGTCATGTATTTATTATAATTTGGTTTAACTTTTGCTTTATGTGGTTTTGTTGTCTTGAACTTAAGAAAGGAAATATGCAAATACTTTAGCAAATTAATCAATCAATCAGAGCTAGATAATTCCAATTTCCAGACAAATAGTATAGCTATGCTACAGGCTTAATGAAGTCTAACCTGATGCTTTCTTAACCAAGAATTCGTTTAGCAACTTCAGTTCCAAGTTTATTTGAAGGGAAGTCATGATAATAAATCTGGAACAAAAGACAATTCAATTTTACAGGGTAGATGAAGCATGAAATCCGTGAAAGTCCCTCCCTAAAGTATGTAAACAAACTTCTGGAAAATTCTACTATCCAGCAGGACTGTTGAGATCCTCAAAACAAATGTGATTGGCAGTGGGTCTGTCCCTGAGTGAGCTCTTGGTTCACATGCAAATTGAGCTGCTCATCAGATTGCCTCAATGTTCTTGTTCAATATGCGAGTTTAACACCATGTCTGAGCACCTTTGCACCTGTGCGGTAGCCATTTGTACACTTTCCTGCAGTCACTTTGTATGCAATGGGGTCATGATCATCTGAAGGCCACCAATCAGAGCAGCTCTCCCCTATGACACAGGATGAACATTACACAGTTGCCTAGGGAACGATAGGACGTCCCCCCAAAATCGCTACAGTTTCCATGTGGCAGAGTGAGAATGAGCATGAGCAAATTGTTCCAAACACTGGATTGTGCTGCCATGATACTCCACACAACAAGCCTTGTAGCCTAAAAACCTTATTTTGTGAATCAACCACGTTCTAAAAACATGAATTTGGGAAGGGGAGTCAAAAATCCTACAGTGCCGATAAAAGGGCGTGAAAATAAGGATGTAAAATACACACGACTGGGCCTGCCTTTGTCATTATCCAAGCCGCCATAAAAGGACACACAGTAACAACTCACAACTATTAGTCAAGTCAAGTCAAGTCAGCCTTTATTGGCATAAAATATCAGTACCATTTATACATTTTAAAACCAGTTGAAAGCACACATATAAAATCTAAAAGAACCTTAGACGCAGCTTTAAAGCCAAGGAGAGAAACTTAGCCACCTTCTCTGTAATGTCCGGGCTGAGATCACTTAAAAGTCTATGCACCTTAAGTGCATCAGAACAAGCACCCATACTGGTTAAAAGAGAATATAAATGTGTGATCCTTAGGTCCGTGTACAGATTACAGTGCAGGAGAACATGAGTGACAGATTCCACACATTTCTTCCTACATGGGCAGTATCTGGCCAAATGAGAGACCTTGTTGAATCTGCCGAGTAAGATGGCGGATGGCCTGGCATTACATCTGGCCAGGGTGAATGCTCTATGTTGTTGAGGGACCTGCAGAGAGGATAGATACGCAACCATCGTCTCTGTTGTAAGGGGAATCTCAAAATTCAGAGGAGCGCAGGTCTTATTTGCTAAACTATATAAATTTTGGCGCTCCGAACTTACAACTATTAAAAGGATTGCCAACTGTGGACCGGGAAATTCCTGGAGATTTGGGGATGGAACATGGGGAGGGCAGGATCTGGGGAGGAGACGGACCTCAGTTGGGTGTAACACCCTCCAAAGAAGACATTTTCTCCCAGGAAACCAATCTTTGTGGTCTGGTGATCAGTTCTCATTCTGGGAGATCTCCAGGCCCCAGAGGCTGGCAGTCCTACAACTGTATGATGCCTCAGTGCTTGGTTCTTGTGGCCCTTTCTCACATGCCCAGGGAAATGCCGGTTGCCACTTTTAAAATTTTTTATTTACTTTGGAGTCAGGAAGCCATTTTTCTCCAGGCCGGTTTGGCCAGGGATCCTGGAGGGTTTTTGTCATCTTCTGGGCATGGAACAGTAGTCACTGCAAGTGTGGAAGGGGAGCTATTTGTGAATTTTCCTGCGTTCTGCAGGGGGTTGGGCTAGATGACCCTGGAGATCCCTTCCAACTCTATGATTCTATTCTATGACATGTGAAATGTCAATGTTCTGCACACTTATACGAAGTGTGAACAGTAAACAGAGGCGATGGGGGGTGGATGTGTGTGATGTTGCTGCATGGGGAGGGCAGGATCTGGGGAGGAGACGGACCTCAGTTGGGTGTAACACCCTCCAAAGAAGACATTTTCTCCCAGGAAACCAATCTTTGTGGTCTGGTGATCAGTTCTCATTCTGGGAGATCTCCAGGCCCCAGAGGCTGGCAGTCCTACAACTGTATGATGCCTCAGTGCTTGGTTCTTGTGGCCCTTTCTCACATGCCCAGGGAAATGCCGGTTGCCACTTTTAAAATTTTTTATTTACTTTGGAGTCAGGAAGCCATTTTTCTCCAGGCCGGTTTGGCCAGGGATCCTGGAGGGTTTTTGTCATCTTCTGGGCATGGAACAGTAGTCACTGCAAGTGTGGAAGGGGAGCTATTTGTGAATTTTCCTGCGTTCTGCAGGGGGTTGGGCTAGATGACCCTGGAGATCCCTTCCAACTCTATGATTCTATTCTATGACATGTGAAATGTCAATGTTCTGCACACTTATACGAAGTGTGAACAGTAAACAGAGGCGATGGGGGGTGGATGTGTGTGATGTTGCTGGAAAGTGGTATCTTTGTTTCTGTGCAATGATCTTTTTTGCATAATCCAATATATTGTCCGATTCCCCAAGCATTTGAAATAAATCCACGGTTGATGAACAAAGTCGAATTTATTATAAAGCAGTGGTTATATCAGGAACAAAAGCATTGTTAGTAATCACTACAAGTCTCATAGGCACACATAATAAAGGAACTTGAACCCGGGTAGAACCAATGAGCCAATTTCCCGCTGGCGGGATGGAAGAGAAAACGAGCGCCAAAATCCTTGGGAACGCAACGGTTCTAAACCATAAACATAAGTTTAGTTCTCAGGCAGAGGATACATGATAAGTGAAGCTATGCCATAACACCTCCCTACCACCAGCTGGTCGACCTTGAGCAGTTACGCCGTTGTAGCAAGAGAAGAGAGTAAACACCTACTGGGGAAGAGCGAGTGGGGGATGGACAGAGCATGGGGCAATATACACAGAGTAGCACATCACCTTATGGCAGCTTGCTGACATACTGCCCACCTGAAAATACACATTACCCACCGTCTCCTGGTTCGGGCGGGAGATCTCCCGGTTTGTCCGGGAACCTTTCATGAAACACTTTGAGCATGTAAGGGGCCCGAATATCCCCTTCTTCCACCCATTCCCGGTGCTGGGGTCCGAAGTCTACCCATTCAATGAGATAAAATCGTTTACCACGTTTCAGTTTACAATCAAGGATGTCCGCAATTTCAAAATGTTCCTCCCCCTCCACCATGACGGGAGGTGGGGCTACCTGCATGGGCCTCCACTTAGATGCAGTTGACGCTTTTTTTAAGAGGCTCATATGGAAGACTGGATGCAGGGATTTCAAATTTTTTGGGAGGTCAAGTTCAACCGTTACTTCATTGATCTTCTTACGAACTGGGAAAGGCCCAATGTACTTCCAACTCAGTTTTTTACAAGGCCTAAGTACTTTCATATTTTTCGTTGACACATAAACCAAATCACCAGGCTGCAGATCCCAACCCACCACCCGACCTCTGTCAGCCTGCGTTTTATAGGCAATTTTAGCTGCCTCCAAGGTTTGGCAGAGTACAGGCCAAACCGCTTGTAAAGACTTACACCAAGAACCAGCATCTGTAGGCTGCAGAGGTGTGTCCCCCCCTAGAAAAGGCAAAGGAGGGCAATCATAACCATGTACAGCTTTGAAAGGAGACATACCAATGGAACTATGCATAGTGTTGTTATAACAATATTCTGCCAAGGGCAGCAGGTCACACCAATCGGTTTGTTGATAATTGGTAAAACATCTCAAATACTGTTCTAATGTTTGATTTACACGTTCCGTCTATCCGTCAGTTTCTGGATGGTAAGCACTACTGAGCCCCTGCTCCACTCCCATGATCGTTAAAAGTTCTTTCCAGAACTGGGAAACAAATTGAATTCCTCTGTCCGTAATTATCTTAGCCGGCAGGAGATGGAGCCTCACGATATGTTGGAGGAATGCTTTGGCCAGCTTTTGAGCAGTCGGTAGGGATGGCAAGGGAATAAAGTGGGCTTGTTTAGAAAACAGATCCACCACCACCCAAATGACTGATTTTCCCCTGCTCAGTGGCAGATCAGTGATGAAATCCATTGAAATCACTTCCCAAGGTCTGTTTGGGGTTGGTAAAGGTTTCAAAAGTCCCGGGGACTTCCCCTCCCTCGGTTTGGATAAGGCACATAGTTGACAGGAACGCACAAAGTCCAGCATATCTTTGCACATGTGTGGCCACCAGAATTGACGGCGTAGCAGTTGGAGGGACTTCACAAAGCCCCAATGCCCCG